>NC_051445.1:4699149-4711575 GCF_001649575.2 Kryptolebias marmoratus | reverse complement strand
ATTGCTTGCAAATTGTTCTCACTCTCCTAACAAAGGAGGCTCGTTAGAATCCTTGTTTGTCTGACTCACTGAGGGGCCACTCTTGTCACATGAGTGCAGGTGTTGATTGGAGTGAAACTGACTGGGGATCAGGCCTAAAGCTCCATTATATGTTATATGTTATATGAGAAAGCTCCTCGGATGAGAAGCGAAACGTCTTCAGCTACAGAATAGAAGTCCAGTTGTTTTTGTTTTTTAACTTTTTTTGAATCTTCATCAACTTGGAAAATAAACAAAAACAAGGTATTATTGGCTTAAATGTGTTGTTTAATTTCTTTCAGCTTTTGAGTTTTAGAGAACATTACTGCTGAAGTGTTTTTACTAGATGACAAATATACTGTCAGTGTTCTCTATTAATAAAAGACATGACAGAAATAAACAGAACAAAACTTTATATTACAGCTCAGTGGTCATTTAGGTAAAATAAGTCAACAACAGCCTCCCACAAACGATTCAATTATGAAAATAATAAGGTGCATATAGGAGAGCTGACAGTGTCTGGACAGGCAGTTTTTAATACTATTCTTGGTGTGGAATGTGCTGTTGAAGCAAACAGGCCTGTCCATTACTCTTAATGTGTGTGTAGACCATGACACCCCAGACCAGACTGTGCTACACTGCACATGAAGTACTGCACACAAAATGTCTTCACAAGGAAAAAAAAAAGAACCAGATATTTATGTGCAAATGAGCGTTGAAGCATGTACAAACACTCACAAACACTGGCATTACTGAAGTCTGTTTCCTAAGTGATGAGGGGGAGTGTCTTCAGTGATGGTGAAAATGTTTCTCGTACAGAGACATGAGAGGAGAACCCAAAAAGTTTAAGAGTTTGGAACTAGATCTGAACCTGTTTAAAAAAATCTGAACTCATGAACGATTCGTTAAACATACAAATGCATTTCAAGGGTAAGATTATCTCATTTAGGAAGCACAATTTAGATTTTTAAGAAATATCTAATTTTTTTTTTGGAAGTTAAAGGAATTTTAGTTTAGAGTTTCAGACTAACTAGTCTTTGTAATCCTCTGCTACCAACGGAGAAGAAAAATGAGAACAAATATATATTGTGTCAAGTAAATGAGTCCTTAAATGAACAAGAAAAGCGGCTCACAGACGCAGAGCCACGTTGAGGACAGCCGATTATCTGCATGGTGTGTCACCGGCTTGAAGCATCCCGTTCCATAAACACACAGCAGTGTTTAAAAGCATGGAACGCCAGCAGTGTTCAACCTCCTCCATTCTGGAGCTCCTCATGTTGATTTTCATTGTGTCTGTAGTAAAATCTTCAAACTTGGCTGTTTTTTTTAAGAATCCAAGTCCACATAGAGACAAACAAGACAGACACATGCGTGCATACCTATGGTGACAATTTAGAGTTACCAACTAACCTAACATGCATGTTTTTGGACTGTTGGAGGAAACCAGAGTGTGCAGAGAAAACACACATGCACAGGGAGAACATGCAAACTCCACACAGAAACATACCAGTCAAGTTTTAAATCTGCAACCTTTAAAAGCTCTGACCACTGCTCTGCTGTGCCGCCGGATTACATCTCGTCACCTAACAGGGATGTTTCTGGTCATTTATGAGCCATTCAGCTAATAAAACTGACATTTTTGGAGACAAAATTTTAACAATACAACAAAGAATGGTGAGCCCTGGAACATAATGAATTTAAGTATTAAAAAAGTCTGATATCTGTCCAAAAAAAGGTCTGTGAGATTGAATAATAATTATTTGAAACTGGAAGACACAAAGAAAGGAGGTAAGAAAAAGAAAGAAAAGTGGCAAATAATGTTTTCAAACAAAGACAATAAAATTGTGAAAAGCAATGAGAGACAAAGATTTAAAGATAGAGAGAGGCTCAGACCACTGCTTGCTCTGTCTCTCTGGGTGTGGTATAGTGGGTGGGTTCATTCCCGTGGTTGGCCAAGATATTTTTTCTCTACTCAGCTACGCCCTGCTACTAACCAACATGCAGACACACACACATACCAACACACACATAATGTACAGAAAAATATACGGCGGCCAGTCCAAAGAGCAGACGTTTTGGCCTGACGGAAAAAGGACATGAAGGTCGCTAGGCCTGGTAGTGACATAAAATCTTTGCACAAACACACTGATACAGACAAACGTGCACAAATGCACACGTACACGCCTCTGTTAAACTCCTTCGTGCTCTCTGCTCTCTGTCTAAATACAGCCAACCACATCAGAGGCAACATTTACAACACTGGGTGAGTTACACACACGTAAACTGTAAGTTTTACTCACTACACTGTATATACATTTCCTAAATTAAAACATGCAAAATCTTATCTCCACAGGATTTGCGGGATGATAATATGCACATGTGAACAGACACACACGTACTGCACCTTAAATGTAGGATGCTAAATCTAGTTTGTGTATGTGTGTGTTTAGCTGGCTTCTGTTGTGGTCTGCTTGTTGTTCTGTACTGAGACACAACAGTTCATCCCTGGAAAGTGTTTTAACACTCCTCTACCATAGCAACATAAACATGCAGACACACTCAAACATACACAGCTCCAAGTTTAAGGCACTGAAAGTCAAGTCAGGACAACATCAATACTAATGCTGCAAAGATTATTTATTCATTCATTCATTAAGCTTCATGGAGTACAAGTTAAAAATAATAAAAACAAACAAACCTAAATCAGATTTATCTTCACATTTGACCTTACCATTTTTACCTTTATAACAGCATTAATTTTATTCTAAAACTAGGACTTTTTAAAGTATTTTAAAGATATAATAAAAAAGGATTCTGTCAAGAATTCACATCTGTCAGAAAACACATCTTGTTTAAAAGTAAATACAACCATAAAAAACAACAGCACAAGACATGTAACACTATGTTATTATTGATTTAATTAAAACTAAACCAAAATGAAAAGGACAGTGAAAAGAAAAATATATGAAATAATGAAAAATATGTACAAAAAAATGAAGATTGTAAGTAAGAGCCAGGTGCTGCAAATCAAAAGCATTTTATTATTTTTAGGTTATCTGCTAGTTTGAACACTCCTAAAAAAGCTGAAGTTTGCTGGTTTGAAGCAATCAGATGCAATGACTCAATGAAGAAAGAAGCATTTGTAGCTGCCCATCAATCTCTGATAGGTTATAACAAATATATAAAATAAATCATCTTTCAATAAAGGAGACCATACACAGGTAGAAAACATTCAAAACAGCTGGTAGTTTTTAAAGAGGTGGACGTCCATATCACAGTTCTTTCCATCACAAAGAAATATGTCTGAATGAGAATGAGGAAATTTAACAGGAAACTAACTGATAATCAAACGACTAAATGTCACTACTTTAACAGATTTTATTTGGATGTATTTCAGGACAAAGACAGTAATGGTTGCAATATTCAAGCAACATGATTAAGTTCCTTTTAACGTAGCAAAGCAGGGTCATAAACAGGTTCATGTTCTGCATCAAAACATTTTCACATCCATGTTTGTGTTCCCATGGACCACTGGGACACCAATATATATGCAGAGAATATAGTTTTCTGACAAGATGATCAGTGTAGTTGACCTCACTCATCCAGTCTATGGATGATTGACTGGTTTAAAATAGCTGAATTAAGAACATTATTATTTGTTTAATTTAACGTCACAAGTGTTAAATTTATAGCTTCTTTATTTGCTGCCCCCACTATAAACTCTTGCTGAATGACAGCATCAGTGTAACTCCTAACATGTAAAATATAAATGGAAATGGCAGCACCAGCGGGGCCTTGACTGCTGCTGTCCCTGAAGTCAATTATAAAAATATTTGCAGATATTTTCAGATCTTCTTATATTTCAGTTGGCTGAGGGTTTTCCTTGTCATTCATGCGGAGCACAGAGAGGAAGGGGCTACACCGAGGCTGGCTGGCCACAGAAGAAGCACCCTGGTGGGGGAAAACCCTGAACATAGGAACCCCCTTCCCTAACCTTGAAACCAAACTGAAAGACCTCTGAGGATGTGAGGGACACCACAGTGTACATACAGGTAGGCTTTACAACATGCACACAAAACCACTTCAGTGGCAACAGATCATACTTTAACAAAACTATATCCACTTTACAACCACAGTTAAAGCAGGTTAACTGTCAATATTATTTTTACATCAGAAATAGAAGTTGATCAAACAGACACACTATTTTCTCTGGATCTATTTGTCAAATCACATAATTCTCATGAACAATGGAAGATGCTATGTATAAGCTCTATTATCGGCTTTCAATCTTTTCATCCAACACTGATGGAAAAAAGGCCTTTACCAAAACTCCTTCAGGGACATTTTTTTCCCTTCTCCTCTTTCTTCTCCTTTTTGTCTTTCCGATCTTATTTTTCCAAATGGACACCTGCACCGCCTCGTTGTAGGACATGCAGCTTTCTGGCTCTGTGTGTGTTTGTTAACTGTACTGCGGTAAGTCACCATTCTTCCTCCTTCTCCTCCTCCTCCTCAGCACTACCTCTGCCAAAGATACATTTCACCTCACCACATCTCCGACAGGAACAAGTACAAGGGAGGGAAGGCAGGAAACCATAAAGTAATATTTCTGACCCCTGCAAGGTAAAAACAGAGGACACATTATACTTGGATGGGGGAGACTATTGATTTTATTTTCTCCCACGTAACCCTCCATGAATTAAATTTAATCTCTGAATAAAGCTTCTTATCCACCTTTGACATCAATTTTCGTGGCTTTTTTTATATCTTATACAAATACTGACCTAAGGAAAGCTTGACATCATTGTTGGCAATGCCCACTACAGAGGATGTTGTGATGTTGTAGCTCCTTTCTATAGTCCAGCTACACCTGCCGCTCTAAAGAAAGCCCCTGAAAGTGAAGCTGTTTATGTGTTGGAGGAAATCACAATCAATTTTATTTTGCCAAATGTACAGGGATCTGTACACAGGAACTTTTCCTGGGTACAGTGCAGGAGAAGGAAACCTCATTAAGAGGGGAGACTACAGTGAGGAAAAAAAATGTGTCTGCTGGTTTTTGTTCTGACAGCACTGAAGCTCTGGCCAGATTTTTAAAAAGGTGGTGTGCCGGGTGACTTGGGTCCTGTGCTATCTTCCAAACCCGTCTTGTGACCCTGGCATTATGCAGATCCATCATCAGTTGTTGTTAAAATACCACTTTTGCCAGATATGATAAATGATACATTTTAGTACTAGTTTTAGAAATAAGTTTGATCATTTTTGTGTTTTCAACTCACTATTTTTACATTATGTTCATTTGCAAGTTTCAAAACCAGACTAAAATTCATAAATACCAAACTGACAGCGTAGTGACATATTATTAGTGCTGGTTCTCCAGAATTCCTTAAAACTGTGTGTTTGTGTGTGGCATTACAGCTGCCAGATTTGTGTCTAACAGATTTGCCCGTCATTAATAAACCACATAACACACACACACACACACAGCAGTATTTTTGCAAACACACTTTATTCCACCAAATTAACAGGCAGAACCGCTGTGACTGGAAACACATGGAGCTCTCTCACAAACACAAACACACTAAATTAATTCAACAAACAACCTTCAAGGGACACTTAATATAATTTAGGAATTACTCTGTTATTTTAAGGACCTTTCACCTGAGACACACACACGTAAACCTGTGGGGGAAAAAAAAAGAAACACCTCTCATTAATCAAAAGTTGTCAACAAGCTGCACTCACACAACACAGCTTCTTCACCAGAATCTGACTGACACTTTCTTTCCTTCATCTGCAAAGTATTCTTAAAATTATGACTTTATATAAGGCAAATACTGTGTCATTAAGTACCCTAATATCTAAATTTGCAAATATTTGGGGAAAAATCCTAAGGGACATATTGAGCCACCTCTTTGGTGAACAGCTTGTTCCATAGATGGACTTCAGCTCCACTGTCACTGAGAAGTGAAACCACCAGCAGTCCTTATTCTGCTCTGCAGCCACGGTGAGTTGGCACCACAGAAAAAAAAATAGTCTCAGAGATAATAACAAGGACCAGCGCTGCCAGCTAAAGTTCAAAATGATTGAGAGCCTGTCAGCAGGATTAGACTGACTGAAGAGGCTAAACTCCTTCCATAACTGTGTTAGGGGAAAAGAAGATGTTCGCTGTTTGGAGCTGTGACTGAAGGACTGTAGCAACAGTTTACAACTTGGATCTGAACTAGCTGGGTTAGAAGCAACCGAACCTCCAAAATAAATTTCTGTGGCAGGCTACACCTGATAAATCAAAGCTGTAATTGGTGGTGGAATTTTTTTCTAAATAAGAGGAAAAAATATATAAAGAAGTTGGCCCAAATTACTTCACCTACTTGTTTAGTAAATAGACTAATGTAAAAATACTAAAGTGTTGAAAAGTCACATAGTACAGTAGTTTACAGTAGTATCTCACTAAATTCTGAGCAGCTGGTGAAAGACATTCGTGAGGGAGTCTCCAAACCGTCTCAAACCGTTTGTGGTGGTTCAAGTTTCCTTGAGAGAGTCGCAGAGGCACACAGCCTTGATGCTTGAGATATGAAGATATTCAAAAAAGTTGTGGGACAAAGTTTGTCTCAAAATAGTTGCAAAATCATCACAGGCATCTCATATTCATTACAAGAGAACTAGAGATGTATTTTGTTACCAGAAAGAGAGCTCTCCTCTGAAAAAAAACAACCAAGGCTAATGTCCAGGTATTAAATCCACACCAGTGATAAATAATAATGATTAAAATATCTTCATTTCAAAAGTGAACTTGAGTAGATTAAATCATAAAGATGTTACAATGAGGCAGCTAAAATTATTGTTCATGGCTTAGTTCAAAAAAAGTTAAAAAACAAAAAAAACAAAACAAAAAAAAAAACAACTGGACTTCTATTCTGTAGCTGAAGACGTTTCGCTTCTCATCCGAGGAGCTTTCTCAATTCAGAAATAGAGAGTGTGGAGTTGAGCTTTTAAAGCTGAGATGTGATGTAAGCTGGATTGCTTGCTTGTTCATGGCTTAGAATACAAACTTACAAGATGTGCACATGACAATAAGACGTGACTTTTTTAAAAAAGAAACTGCCGTTTCAAACGCAGCCACATGGCTCGCTGGTCATTTGTCACAAACATTGAAAATTCATTCAAACTGCAAAGAAAAATGTTCTTCTTTTCTCTCAATTTGGAATACCCAGCTAGTCTCCAACAGTTTGAGTGAGGTACTAGCTTTAGGTCTGACTAAAAAGAAGTGATCGTTCCACTAATTCTGCTGCCAGACCATCTGAAGTTATAACTATAATGGCAATCTTATATGGTTCATGGGGAAAAGCCACATTTCTATATACACACATACACTTACAAACACACGCACACTCACACACAGGTAGTAAACATCTGCTACTGTATAATCACACAGTAACTTTTCTTCCTCTTTACTTTCACGCTTCATTTTCAATATCCTCCTTCTCCTGCCTCTCGTTTGGCTTCCTTGCTCCCTCACCACACCAGTAAACTCACAGTTGTACGTAAAATGTTGCTACAGTCCTGTAATCAGAACTCCAAGCAGCCGACAACATTGCCACTGCTGTGAGCCTAAGCCAGGCTGTAAACACATGCACAAACATTACAATTTAATACATTACTTTATAGGTAAACATATGGGAGCTTAATTTTTTTATTATTATGAGGAAGAGAGACAAAACAAAACAAGCTTTTGTTTTTAACAAATTGGATCTAATTTCTGCTTACACAATAATTAAATTGAATCTGCCTGCTTTATACATATTTACATTGTCCACAAAGACAAGTAAACCACCTAAGCTGAATATGTTAAATATACCTTTTTATAGACTTTTGAGTTTTAGTATGAATTGTTGTTTCCTTTAGACATGAATGAGAAAAAAATGGTAGTCCAATAAAAGCCTCAGAACAGCTTTTGGATGCACTATTTGCTAAAGACAAACCATTTACTGAAACCTATTAACAAGGAGTGACCAAACTTATTTTTATGGATTTTCCCTTTAAATTGTAATCTCTATAAATAACAAAACAAATACAGATACATTTGATGAACGCATTGTTGAGACCAATGCGTTCATCAATAAATGAAACAAACTGGTAAAAAGCAACATATTAAAAGCTGAACAGCCTTTTAACACAAACAGCAACAAGGAAAAAAGAAAACAAATGTTACATTAAAAAAACGTGAGTGGTGGAGAGCAAGATTCAAAAGATTTACACAAGTACAACTGTCAATTAAAAACGTGTTTGAAATTTTAGTGATCTGGCAAATTGGTCATCAGAACACATGCACACAGACAGATACTGTACACACACACACACACACAGCACTGGAGTAGATGGAAAACTGCTCACGTTTAGTTTACTTACACATTCAAAACCAGCCAACCACACTCACATACCACAGACATACACTTTGATTTTCTAACTGCTTGCTTTTTGAGGTACTGCTTCAAGTTTCTTCCACGAAGAAGAGTTTTACATCGTGTTTCAGCTTCAGTCTGTGCCACGGGGCAGACATTTAAAAAAAAAACTGTTTTGATTTGATGTTTAACCACTGAGCAAAATTTAGGAAAAATTAGTTGACAAGTTAATGGCATAAAAATCTGGACTTAAGGACAAGTTAACATCTGACCCCATCACATATCAACTAAAATTAAGCTATTTGCTCAAAAGACTGTTTATGAAATCTAGACAGTAGCTAAAATTACAGCACACAGCGGAAACTAGGCAGAATAAGTAACTACAGCAACATTTTTTATCAAATAAATCCCATTATAAAAGGGTTAGGCTGAATTTTAGTTTGATGGTAAAATTTTTCATGAAAGACGTCTGTAAATTTATTTAAAAATTTTAAACCAACAAAGAAGTTAGTAATCCATGAGCACCCTCCACACCTCTACAACTGTAAACACACACTCACAGAGGTGATTAATCTGACCACTCCCGTTCTTGGCACTGTTCTTCCGTCAGTAAATCTGGCCTTTGGTGGCAGCATGCATTCCACACACACACACTCAAACACACACAGAGTACACACAAAACAGACAAACTTCACACACAGATCCACACGTGCATACACCTGCAGAAAGATACACGTGTACATAAAGTATGCATCTGTGAAAACAAGTAGTAACACACACCTGGAAAAAAAGACATCCTTGATCATATTTATTCTGCTCTTACTAAGCCAGATTTTACCAATGGAATTTTTTAAATAAATGTATCAAAGCAACGCCCTTATTACTGAGGATGAGGCCCTGATCTGTAAATCCATCTCCTGCTCCATCATACCATCACTCGTGGATCAGACTCCGAGATACTTGAACTCCTCCATGTGAAGCAGAGACTCAGAGACCCACAGTCCTTCTGATCACTCTGTCAGCTGTTTCAGGAGTCCACAAAGACAGCCAAGACCTAAAGGCTTCCTTCTTTAGCTTGACATCCTCCATCACCAGTGGTGTCCACCAGCAGGCCCTCTGGTTGCTGCTGCGACAGGCACCAATGACCTTCCAGCCACAGCTCCTGGAGGCCGCATCTGCAATAGAGGCCCTGAACATGGTCCATTCAGATTCCATGACCCTGACCTCCCCTGGGACATGTGAAAAACTCTACCGGAAATGTGATTTGTAGATCTCATAAACAGGGGTCTCCACTGACATTCCAAGTTCACCATCACTCGCTTAGGTTTACCAGATCTGTCCAGCAGCCTCCCCTGCCACCAGATCCAACTCACCAACAGGTGGGCATCAGTTGAGAGCTCTGCCCCTCTCTTTACCAGAGTGTCCAAAACATATGGCCGCAGGTCTGATGACAAGATTATGTAGGCCTAAAGTGGCCTGGTATCAAGTACACTTATGAAACACCCCATACTCTAACATGGTGCTCGTTATGGACAGCCCACGGCTAGCACAGAAGTCCAATAACAGAACACCGCTGGGTTTCATATCAGAAAGGCTGTTCCTTCCAATCACCTCCTTCCAGATAACTCTGTCATTCCTCACATGGGCACTGAAGTCGCCAAAGAGAGCAACAGAATCCCCAGATGACACCCCTTCGAGGACACCATCCAGAGATTCCAAAAAGGCCAGGTAATATGAACTGCTGTTTGGTGCATAAGCACAAACAACACTCAGAACCTTCCCTCCTGCAGCTTGGAGCTGCAGAGTGGCGACCCTCTCGTTCACTGGGGAGAACTCCAACACAGCGGTGCTCAGCCGAGGGCTTGTGGGTATCTCCACACCCGCCTGATTCCTCTCTCCCTGGGTAACTCCAAAGGAGAAAAGAGTCCAGCCTCTCTCCAGGATTTATTTTATTTTTTTACAAAAGCTCACACAAACATTCCAGGGCCAAAGTGATCTTATTGTTTGAGATGTTTTGACTTGACTAATTTATTCAGTCTTACCTAATCTACTCAAGCAAGGAACAAACTAGAATACATTCAGGCCTAAATTTATAGTTTGAGATAAGGTTGGAAGCTAAACAGGAAACAGGAAGAGTGTGGTAACAAAAACGTATTGTCAGCTTGACCTGAACTTTAATATTTGAGTAAAAATATAAGTAATCATCGTTCATTTTAAGGTCACCAAAGTACTTTCACTTTCAAATGAACTTTAACTTTTACAAGTAAATTAACTTTATGTCTTCTAATAACATCAGAGGTTGCTGGAAAGGAAATTTCCATTTCTGCATTCAAACAGATTAAAGTAGATAATAATCAGTAGCAATCACTTTCATTTACTAGTAATTGGATTTACACTCAATCCACAGCTTAATAGAGCATTAAAACAGAAACCACTCATCTGTACTTACACAATGCAAATAAATCTTCCTTGCCTACAAAGCAAGCAGATGTTCTGTAGCTACCTTATACATCAGTTGGACACAAAACACTGGCATTTACTGAGAGCTCTGCCCCTCTCTTTACTCGAGTGTCCAAAACATATGACTGCAGGTTTGATGACATGATTATGTAGGCCTAAGGTGGCCTGGTATCAAATACACTTATGGGCCACCCCATACTCGAACATGGTGTTTGTTT
Organism: Kryptolebias marmoratus; assembly: GCF_001649575.2. NCBI lineage: Eukaryota > Metazoa > Chordata > Actinopteri > Cyprinodontiformes > Rivulidae > Kryptolebias > Kryptolebias marmoratus. The sequence goes on along the minus strand of NC_051445.1, from coordinate 4,700,483 downwards.
TGGACAACCCATGCTTAGCACAGAAGTCCAATAACAAAACACTGCTGGAGTTCAGATCAGGAAGGCTGGTTCCTCCCAATTACCTCCCTAAAAGCAATACAAGAAAATATTTGACTTTTACCAATTAGCAAGGTTTCTTTATGAAACTTTTGGATTTAATCTAAATATAGTCTATTCAGCCATCATATGACATGTTATTGTTTTTGGTCTCTGTGTACTTAAAGGGACTTCAGACAAGTCAAGATTTTTTTAAACCTTTCGGAACAATAAGGAGCTTTTGATTACTCCAGTAGCAATTTATTTATTCCTGGGAGCAGAGACTGAAAAAGAAAGAGGTGTTAAAGGCAGTGCTGACAACAGATGACTTGGAATCCACCATATCACACTCACTTCGAGCTGGAGTGTGTGTGGCTGAGTGTGTGTGTGCGTCGACAGCAGAAAAGGTTCATATTCATGTCCACACGTGTGAGAAGATTGTAAGTTATGGCTGTGTGTGGATCGGAGAGAGAATACTCCTCTTTGTGTGTGACTTATGGGAGAATTTAAGTGAACGTTTGTATGAAAACTTAAAGAAAACAAGCGGTGTCTGAACAGTGGTAAAAATGAAGTGAGCGTGTGTTGTGGGCTGTGAAGATGAATGAAGGTTGAGACTTTCCTTAAACAAACAGCTCTCTGTTTGTTCTCTCCCTATCAATTTTGCAGCCTGCCACCGCCTCTGTGTGTGTTTGAATGCAAACTCAATGTGAATGTGCATCTGAAATTGGAACATTTTATTTACATGAAGTTGTGTGTTGATTATTATCTTTAAACATCATTTTGGGCTTATTTCTAAATCAGTTTAATGTTTAAGTTTAATGTAAAACCTGAGGATGACATCAAGTATACATCATAACAGATGAAACATTTTAACTGATTTTACATTGATTCTAATCCAGCAGCAATAAGTTATAGTAAATAATAGTATGAGATGCATAAATGCTTTAGTGCTAGAGTAAGCATGTTTGTGCAGGGGGCAGTACAAAAGCCCAAATCCATGTGTGGTCCTTTTCATCAGTAAAATTCTGTTCTTCACTTAAAAAAAAAACAAAAAACAGTGGCTCAATTTATGTGATCCTTCAGACAATATTGTGTGTGTGTGTGTGTGTGTGTTTGGGAGCTAAAATCAGGTGCTGTTTTTAGTGTTTTGTCTCCTCAGTGTCTTTCTTACAGTCACACAATGTTTTCGCCATAGCTCATCCTAAAGGGAAGAGGAAATGAAAGACAGCTTGTTGCCAAATACAGGTGCTGGTCATAAAATTAGAATATCATGAAAAAGTAGATTGATTTCAGTAATT
>NC_051445.1:4671274-4697831 GCF_001649575.2 Kryptolebias marmoratus | reverse complement strand
AATTTTCTGATATGATGAATTTGAGATTTTCATTTGTTGTCATTTGTAATCATCAAAATTAAACGAAATAAACATTTGAAATATATGAGTTTGTATGTAATGTATGAATATAATATACAAGTTTCACTTTTTAAATGGAATTACTGAAATCGATCTACTTTTTCATGATATTCTAATTTTATGACCAGCACCTGTATAGAAGGAAAAGAAAAGAAACAAAAGTCAAAAGCACAGACATATTTACGTGGCACATTGACATGGATGTCAATGTTTTACTACCCCAAGATACATAGCATTTGCTAAAAAGGATACTTGCACATGTTGTAAGACATTATTTTGAAAGGGAATAGATGTTTTTGTACTTTTTCAATCACAATTTGACAAGTGAAGAATCAAACAAACAGACGCAAACTACAGTAGAGTAAGTGAGGATTTAAGGTACCTAAAGGAGCTGCAAATGGGAGAAAGATGCATGTGTAATTTGCAAAGTTGTAAAGTCAATTTTTACCAAAGACATCAGATACACAAAGTGTTTTTTTCATAGTTATCTGGTTATTTCTTTTCATTAATGCTATATGGAAACTGAAAGAAGTAGCTAAGTAGTCTGTCAACATGACCAGCTTTCATTTTATTCAGGGATAAAATCTATTTAGGTCTGGGATTTCTTAAGGTTTAGACACTGATACTGCTGCCACAGATACGAAAAGCACTAAAATAACACTGGTTAGTTCTTTTTTCATTGCTTTGATAGGACTCTTTTCTGTTTTTCTGGACAAGATTTTCATGAAGGACTCAAACCTGTTACTATTGAAACTGCTGTGTCTTTACAAAGAATGTGAGTGATGTGTTTCCCATGGATAAATGTCTGGAATGTGTATATAAAAGTATATTATCAACTATTCAAACACTCACTATACAGCTGCAGGGGTTTACATTACATACTGATGCATAACCATCCAATCAACAGAGAACAAAGTTATGATTATGAAACTGATTACAATAAAATATACTGCACTTACATTTTCAGATTAATTCAAAACTTTTTTGTCTCTGTGAGTACTTTATGAAAGATTTCTGCTCGTTTCACTAAACACTCACTATGTCAGTTTTTCTAACCCCATCTGTCTGTCACCACCAAGTCTAAATGGTCCATTCATGGATCTGATGGATTGTCTTGAGCATGTGTGTGTGTGTGTTTAAGATAGAAACAAATATATAAACGGTTAAATACAGTGTGCAGAGGATGTGTATTATACTGTGGCCAACAGTCCTCACTTCCCTTTTTTAATGGCACATTTATCTTTGACCCCATATGCGTGGGAACAGTTAGACATCTGAATGGAGTAGAATCGGAAAGGTAACATTAAAACAATAGTGACAGCAGCCTGAGAAGGAAAAAATAAAAAGAGACATTCAGACAACAAATAAGGGAAATACCAGGTGATCTCTAAAATGGGTGGCTTTTTAAATATGGAGATAGACTGAAAGAGTGTGCAGCTGTCATCACTGAAATAAATCAAATAGAAATGGAAATTAACCCCTGAAAAAATTATTTATACAATATTGTGTGAATTAAAATTGATGCAAAGCTGGCAACTGGCAAGTGCTATGAGAAGAGAGCAGTCAAAGAGCAAAGGTTTGTACTGTTCTTAATGTTTTTGAATAACAGTAACCCAAATCCACACCAAATTTTCTACTTTTGCACAGGATTCAACATGCTACCAGTTTTCAGGAATTCCAGCTTGGACTTTGCTCCACCTCTGCACTGAAATTTGTGAAGCAATTAGAAACTTCACTTCACTCATAATTAGGTAAAAATCTACAATATGTCTGCTTAATTTAAAAGAGTATTATTAGAGTCTAATAATTTAAGCATTTAAAGTACAAACAATATATTAATTCCTCTGATCCATCAAACATTGATTGGTTGGTAAAAAAAAACATCCTGAAGCCCAAATAAAACAAATTAAAAAAAAGTACAAACATGTAAAAAGACAGAATTCTTCAGGTACAGGAGGTGGTCATGGGAGAGAAGCTGTGCTTACAGAGGACAGGAAATCATCCCTGCAGTCTTTATGGAGCTCTCTGTGAGATACATGCCTTTACATAAACTACATCATGCTGAGAGGAAGAGGTTATGCTCCCTGTAGTCCCATCTGCAGTCAGACGTTTGGTTTTCCTCTCAGAAAACAAACCTACACGAAGAAATGGTTACAGGCTCCTGGTGCTAGTTTAAACCACAGAGAATCTTAAAGTAAAGAGAGTCTATTAGTTCAAGAGCAAGAACAAAGAACAAATCTGATGTTGTGCTGACAACATCAGAGAAAGTGATTCATTCAACAACACAGTTTGGTTGAATAATATTTAAAAAATCTGCTTATGTTCATCTGTATAAAGAGTAAAATAAACTGGTGCGAGTCTTACACACTTTTGCAAATATGCACACAAGGACAATGTGCAGGTGTGTTCTAGAAATGAAAAACTGATCATTAAAAAACAATCACACTAAATGTATCCACAGAGAGCAGAAAGGTGGAGGAAGAAGAGGGAGAGACAGATGGGGGAGGAAGTGTGTACATTCCAGGTTAATCCTGATAGGACAAAGCCAGTGGTTGCTGGCCACATTAAAAATGTTCCCACAGTTTGGTTCCTATAACTTAAATAATGCATGGGCCAAACACACACACATAGAAACACACACCCTCACAAAATGGCAAAGACTTAATATTTATGAGCTGAAGGTTTAGAATTGTTTGTTAAGGGTTTTGTGTGAACGGATGTTGGTACTTCTAAGTGTGAATCTGTGTGTGTGTGTGCAAGCTTTGCACGTGCTGGTTAAATACTACAACCAGAGAGTGAATTATTTTTGACATGTGAGAAAAAGAATGAATGGGTATGTGTGTGATTTGTGGTGCAGTCCAAACAGAGTGTATATTTGCACAAGTACAATAGGAACAAAAATGACAAGTGTGTTCTAGGGACACACACAGATTTTAGAACATTTTTGAGCACAGAACAGTTTTTGGACCTCAAATACCATAAATCTGCAAAACTAAACCAGCACTGTTTATATCCATGTACACACACACACATTAGAGCGTTATGTATTAGGTTTAAGTATTATTAGTTATGTATTTGCAAGTCAGGATTTTTATATCACAAATATTAAGATAATTTTAGCTCAACACACATTTTCCCCCTCTCCATAAACTGATAAAATTGAGCATTAATATCTAACAGAAGTACTTTTTTGTCCAAAATTTATATCTTTCCTATATTAGCTTGATTATTTTAGATCATCTTAATTTTTAAGATCACACATTTTTATTGACAAAATTGCAGAATAACCTATAAAAACTGATTTATTTAAGCACATCCAACAACCTGTTTAATGTAAAAATGTTTTATACAACAAGTCAGTCTGAGAAAAAGTTACCATATATATATATATATATATGCTTGTTTTAATAAAAAAAGCAGGAAATAATAAATCTTAAACAGAACACACATGCTGAAGAAAAGGAGATGTGGTCCATTTCTCCCAAGCTTCCAACCTGCAGAGCTAACTGCAGCAGTGAATTTTCATTGTGCTTACAAAACTAAAAACAAGACAGAAAAGAAAAAAAAAAAAAAAAAAAATCAACATACTACGTTGTCTCCACTCTTTTCGGGTATATATTGATTTCTTAAAATTAGTAGACAACTGTTTTTATGCAGCATTTTCAGTGTCAGGAAAAAACAAAACATTTGCAATAACCTTACTGAAAGGTCTGAATCATGTTATTATTATTTTTTTTTCATTTGTCACAAGAAACATTGAGAAAAAAAACAAGTTTTCTCTCAAATTCCTGCTGACAGCTGTGTTCACAGTTAGCTTTCACAGCTCAGTTTCTACATGCTGATAAATGGTTTGTTGTCAACATTTACAAGTTTTCTAAATAATAAAAACATATTTAACTAATTGTTTGTAAAAATTATCAACCTCTTACCACCAGCTTTTATAAATGTTTATACAAAAAAAGGGTTCAAATAACAAAATATTTTTGACAGACATGTCTAGAATTTACAGAAGCCAATCTGTTTGCAGAAGGTTCTAAATTTAAACCAATTTTGAATTTGGAACCAGCTTAGAACCTGGTTTAAAACTGCTGAAAAGTTATTTTTTCTCCCAGCTTTTGGAGCTGATGTTTGCAGTAGTTGCACAGATAATACAGACTATTAATCAGAGACTCAATAAAGTTAAAGTGTTGTTGAACAGCAAAGCTTTGAGTCTGTGGATGACTCTGACTCTCAACCTTTTGTAGTAAAAAGAGCTTTTTTTCACAGGCATAATTTAAAGATGGATTATTTAGTGGTTTCAGGTGAATGCTTCAGTGCAAAATGGTTATAACCACAGCTGAAAAGGGTGAGTTTCAGGCTGCAATAAAAGGTAGTTAGACCTGATGTTCTCTGAAGTGAATTACGAGAAAATGACCTCAGCCACTTTCCACATTTCCTCGTTCTCACTTGTTTTATATAGTCTGACATCACAGACGCACCCTCTCTTATCAGCTCTCTCTCTCCAGCTGCTGTTTCTCTCCCACGTTCATCTCAGCTGTTTCAACTCTCCTTGGACACTTACTTGTGTGTGTGTGTGTGTGTGTGGTTATTTATGGCATCTGTGTGGGGAAAGGGCGGGCAGATAGATGATCAGAGGAGGAGGACCAACAAGATGATCTCATCCTTTGACAAAGACTCTCAAAAACATCAACTATCACCTGTTTGTCTCCTCAGTCTCATATTAAGATTTGAGGCATTTGTCATTTTTATCTCTTCAACATTTTGAAGTTGAGTGAGTGTGTTTGTGTGTCCGACAACAGGACACTTGGCTATCAGGGTGGGAACATCAGCAGGACTCTCTGTGTCTCCATAAAAAAAGTACACGCAAGGATGGACTTCCTGAGATGTGGGGGAAAAGGACGGATGAGATAGGAACAGAGAGATGGACAACTACCTGCTGTCTGGATAATTAAAAACAGTCTGTGAATGCAAGAGCCTTGTCAGGACACATTACTGAAGTAGTTACCAGGGATACCTCATGCACATACACTAACGCAATGNGGGGACAGAAAGTTGGAGGGAAGACAAGATGACACAAAGAGGGTGCATAAGTAGAAGGTAAGACAGGATAAATAGGATGAAGACAGAAGGAAGGATGGAAAGCAGAACAAAAAAAAAGAAAATGAAGAATGCAAAATTAGCAAAAAAGAAAAAAAAGAGGAATAAAGTATATGAATAAATCTTTTTCATAGGAATGGTCCCACAGTGTTATTACAGACTCATCTCATGAGTGGAAGGACAATAAAATGAATACTTAAAAGCTTACATTATGTGAAACCACTCTTTTAAAGCTGGAATGATTATGTATTTTAATCATCACTTGCAATCATGTGCTTATGCACTCTGCAGGTTTGCTTCAGCTTTCTGAGCACTGAGCCAACTTTAACATGTGCAAAGCAGTTTTGGAGCGTGTATGTAAAAGAATCAATAAGAGGAAAATGAAAGAGAGGACGTATTGTTTGTGTGTGACAGAACATTGACCTTTGGGAAAAATATCATGTGATAAAAGAAGACAAATAAATAGAGGAAAGGGAGATCCTGGAGAAAGATCAATGGATGGACAGCAGAGCCAGGTGAGAAAGAAGGAAAGGAAGAGGAAAAGAAGAAGAAAGGACAAAAGTGAAAACAGATGGATGAATAGAAAAAGACAGCCTGTTAAAAAAAAGCTTCTGCTCTGGATGAAAAAGTAATGACACTGCATGATGACAGGTTTACAATCTGTATGCAGTAAAACCTTCTCTGCTCAGTGGTGTCTCTGAGATGGAGGAAGAAGTTGAAGGAAAATGAATTGGAAGAGTGAAAAAGAGATGGAAAGTAGGGAACAATCAGAGAATAAAGACAAAAAGATTGGGTAATGCCTTTAGACAACAAAATTTGGACAAGCTGGATATGCCGTTTATTAACAAGCATTTTGTGTGAATCTTAATTTATTTTCATCAGCAATAGAAAAGGATCATAGTAGTCAGCCTCTGAGGTAGTCAGAAAAAAGATGCAGCACTGATATAACACAGGACCAACTTTTACATTGTTTCACATCTCATTTTACATTGATGTTCATCAATTTTGTCTTGCAATACACCAAAAGAGATAACGAGTTACATACAAACAAATAAACTAAACTTATAAGGATAAAACATAAACCCTATACTAAACAATGAAAGAGTGTAGAGGAAAATACACTAGAGATGAAGCTGCGTGTAAATGTCAAGATGTAATCGTAGCACCTTCCACATGCAAAACTTGGCAATGACATGCTTTCCATCACACATCATAAAAGACTCCCCTGCTTCTGAACAGATCTGTCTTTGATTGTTTTAGTCTCTTGGATCAGAAGAGTCAGTGAAAGAGACTCTAAACTGGACCTTCATGATTTCATGGCTGTACTATACATTTAAACACAAAACGTACCTACAGTGTTTACAAACAAACCCCAAAATCCATGTAGGAGACACACTTCACTCAGCTAAACAACATACAAATATTTAAACCCTTACATAAAAACAGTGATTTATGTAAATTATTTTAACATAGACAGTTTCTCAAAATCACTAACATATTTTTCTTCAGCCACCCACCCAGCTCACAATCTTAAACACAACCCAGACTAATGGTTGTTGATGATAATGATGATGAATAGGCCCCATTTCAGTCTGTTCACGGCCAATGTGCTCCTAAACCGGCGATGAGTTTGTATCTGATTGGTTTATTGCCAGGAAGTAAGCCTGAGGTCAGTCTGAACAGCAAGACTGGAAAAGCAACCAGTAGCATTTTTCTTTAAATACACAAACTCTCGAGACTGAAAAACAATTGTAAAATAAATTATTATATTAAGAAATCTTTCAAAGATATTCTTAAATGAATGTAACGTTTAGTTTTATTTTGCAGAAAGCCAACTCTACAAGCTTCTTCCCATGCATTTACATAAAATGTAAGAAAATGGGGCTGAATTTAACAAACCACAAATCAGATTTTTCTGTTTTTGCTCAATTATCTCCATCAGACTCTAAAGAACGGTTTAATGTTGGTCACGTTTGAGCTGTAAAACAACATCGCAAGGTATTACTATGCATTGCATTACAAATCCAGCAATAAAAACAAGCTATGCCATCCTTCTTTTATCTCTTCATCATTTCAGGATGAGCTGTTCAGTGTGTGTGTGTGTGTGTGTGTGTGTGTGTGTGTGTGTTTGAATGTGAAAGAGAAAGAGGGGTTAAACCATGTTCTCATAGGCAGGTCATGTCTGGGTCAATCTCTCTGGCTCCAGCACTTCCCTGCTTAACCCCTTCATATCCCCTCTCTGTCTCTCTTTCAGTCACGTGCACTAAAAACCAAACGAGCGTGCATGCAATGTGTGTGTGTGTGTTTGTTTTACATTAAAACTTAAAGAAAGAATATTCATGAAAGAACAAATTTTTAGGCTCTGGTCACCCTGGTTGTTGTTTTTTGCAATTTAACCTAACAACCTCAACTACAAATACAAAAAATAAAATTCTGTATGCTGGGCACAGAAGAAAATTTCAGGTAAATATATACTTACAACAATAACAATATAAAACCTTTATTTCTGCCCGGGGCAGCGAAGCACTTGGATCATAAACAAACTAATGCAAAGATTGTTATGACAAGAATTTTCATGCTGAAGTACTGAACAAATATTTTCTCTAGAGCAACAAACACTAACAGCCCCAACACTCCTGATTTAAGGAAATCACAGTATATAAACTCCCTGCAGACATTCCAGTGGTTGCAGCAGATTGGCTGTGATTGATGTCGTCAGTCAGGACTGGTCCCACTGGGATGGCCTCAGTTAATTTCTGTCTGTCTCTACACACAAAACAGGCGATGTAGTCTTTGATGTCCAGTGACAAAGTACCTGAAAGGATATGTGCAACTGTTTTTGAATCCTAGCAGCAATTAGCAGCAAAAAAAGGATTGTTGGGTGGCTTTGTGTAAACTCCAGATCAGTGTCCTGTCCAACAAAGACATTTGTCTCTTTTTCTGCGGAGACTGATAATGATTTGAAAAGTTCATATGTGCTACAAGCTAACAACAAAACTCCTCGCAACAAAAGTGACCATGTAGTCCAAAGAATATAAATGTGTGAGTGGTTGACCATGAAAACAAAACAAAAAAAAATGGTGTGCAGGAATGCTCAGTTCAGTGATTTGACAAAGAACCACACTTATAATTATACCTCAACTTTCTTAACCTCAGGGATTCCAAAAATTTGTCTGAACCACTTCCAGCACAGCATGAACCAGCATGGAATCTGTGAAATAAAATCAGCCCAAAAGCAGAATGACTGGTTTGTGTGTTTGGCGAACATCTTTCTTGTGTTTGATTTTTGTTGTGTTTTTAGGCCAGAGAGGCCACTCTCCCACATTTGGCTGAGACAAACAGAAAGGCTGTAAACTCCCCTAATGTTGTTTGGTATGTGGTTTTTGCAGCTGCAAAATAAATCACTTTGGCCATTTTTGAAAAAGAAATAAAAATTAGATATGTGTTCTTCATCTCTAGAGGAAAAAAACACACCTCAAAGCAAGTAACACCTATACCACTAACACAGGCTATAACATCAGCATGTGGAGATCTGGAGTAACAGCTGATAAATAAAAATAAAATATTTAAGGACAGATTCACCAATCTCAGTTAACAATGAACTGGCAAGCACAAACACAGTAAATCTCACTTTTGACTGTGGTTTTATTACACTACTTTGGCCGATGATGTAAAATGACAATGACTATAAAGTCTGAAATCTCAGATTACTGGAGATAAACTTTGGAATGTCTATCAGAAAAAGTGAAGGAAAAGTAATGATTTTTAGACCCAGAACCATTTTAATCAGTCCAATTAAAAATATAAAATAGGACACTGAATTGAAGAACCCAAAAAAAGAGAACCAGGGGAAACAAGAATAAAGCACTTGTTCAGTGTAAATATCCACTGATTTGAATTGATCTTGGCTGATGAAAAACAAAGAGATAAACAAGGAGTGGCAGAGCCAGACCATATAACCATCTACATGTGAGGACGTGTTTTCAGAGGAGTAGACTAATTTGACTGCATAAACACTTTCTCTGAAACAGGCTTACACATAAACTAAATTTGATATACACACACGTCCCACAAACAGAAAAATGTCAACGCACAAAGCTTCCAAGAAAACTGTTCATTCCTCCTCTCACACTCCCATACACATAATCTGACAAATGCACTCATATGCTGCTCTATAACTTTCCAGAGATATGTAATACAAAAGACAAAAAAAAAAAATGTGCTCAAAGTGTATATACTCTGAGTGTGTATCAGAGCCTCTATCCATGGGAGTTTCCCTCCTTAATTTCACACTCACTATACAACCAGCAGCACAAAGCTCAAAGTGTGGGAGACAGTTGTTTGTGTTTAAATGACCTCATGCACACATATTGGCTTGACAGTGTTTGCATGTTGGGCCTTTCTCTTTATACACACACACACACATGCACATGCACACCAACGAACATACACGTGGTGGAGAGGTCATACACCTCCACAGTCTCTTTCTCTCCATGAGGTCTGGCTGCTTTTGTCTGAGTTAAACTCTGTTCCTCACAAAAGCCAGCGCAGCACCAACTCAGCACATAGCTGCCTGCTGCACATGTGTGTCTGCCTGTGTGTGAAAAAGGAAAATTAATCATTGGGTATACACACTGCTGAAATTATGTGTGAATAAGTGTTTAATTTGTTTGTTTTTTTTAATTGTGAGCAAACAGGTGAAGGTATTTACATTTCTGACCAACATGCAGCCAGAAAAAAAAGTAAATGTTGAAGTCTTTAGGAGCGAAAAACACATTCAGATTTTTACTTCTGAAGGAATCATTTTACCAGTTATCTAGTTTTTACTCACATTTCACTAAGTTCTTCTTTTGGAAACACATTTTGAAAGAACTATGTAGTTACTTTACTACTGTGTTTCAGGTGTTCTCTTGTACAGTGGAGAAAAGTGACAACATTACCATCAGATAATGTTGGCACTGTTGAAATCAGAGTTTTTTGTAAGAAAACCTAGATTCATTGCATTACTGTTATTGATAATGCCAAAACAGCAGCAGCAGTAATAGTTGCACAAGTATAGAAATACTGAGTGGTACCAGCAATGAGTTCTAGTACTCTTATAGAAGCTGGAACAGCAGTAAATGCTTCTGCCCTCTCTTTCAGCTGGTGATTCTGTGAAGGTAGTCAGTCTCGTTGCAGACTTGAACTTTTGGTGTGTGCTGCCAAGAGGTGGGTTGCACACATGTGGCGTCTGTGGGCTCTCCACAACCTGGAATTGATCATGTCTCATTAATTGCTGGAATTAATTAGAGTCTGAAAAAAAAAAAAAACTGAGTTGAGCCACAATCGGCACCAACCTGCACATGTGTGTGATTTTCTGTCCATTTCCATGGGGATAGATTTGAATGCAGTCAGAATGTGTGTATGTGTGGCTGTGTGTAGTAAAACACCTGTATAATGTAGGTTTGTGTGTGCTTGAAGGAGTGTGTGTCAATGATCATTTACTGAATAAATGAGGAATGTCCTGTCTGGGACTGTGTGCACATATTAGACTAGTTCTAGAGGTGTACCTTTTCAAGGTATGTGTGTGTGTCTTATTTCCACGACCCAATATTTGCCATGGAGCAAATCCCGGTCTTTAGCCTAATGAGGGAAACTAATCATGTCCTCTGCGATCCCACAAATACACACTCGTTTTATTACTGAGCACATACATACGACCACTGTGAAAGTAGATGAAGAGATGGAGATGGAAGGGAGAATGGAGGGTGTGAGACAAAGTAAGGGGATGGAGAGGAAAGGACACATTATGTACCCATAATGCTTCTGTCTGCGGTCTAAGGCCTGTACTTTGTTTTGAGCCGTCGCCAAGACTGAGAGAACTAAGCCGACTTTCTACTGACACTGATCACTTCTCGCTCTGCTAGTGAAAACACTTAAACTCTCAGAGGAACAGGTAATTTCCAGACTTCTAAAAAGCCTATATGTGAACTTTGGAAAACAGCGATCATTACCTCACAGCCATCATTCAATTTGACATTATAGGGACTTAACTTTTCCTTTGTTTATTTGGTAAATGTTTAAAGAGCACTTTTTTTAAAGAATGATTGGGGATTAATAGAATTTGGATGTTGTTTTGGGGCCTTTGGTCATCGTTTCTATTGATTGCACTTAATGGGTGGAATCAACATCAAGACAGCATTTTAGATGAGGCAAGAAATACAATCAGAAAGGTCATAAGCAAGCCAAGAGTCTATCAAGTCAATAAAAACCATTTCATTGTAAAGCGTATCTAAAAAAATGCACATCTAAGTCATTGCTTTGTTGTAAGAGTCCAATGGATTTGCTAAAATTAAGCTTAAATTTAAGACTTGATTGACTGTTTATGCTTTTGACTGTGTTTAGGCATCTTGTTCCCCCATTACTTTTTGTCCTTGTTTAGTGTTATAATATTTCTAGGTTACAGCAAGTAATCACTTTATTACAAATGATGGCAACAATGGCTGACACTACTTAAATATTAAATTGTAGTTAGAAACACAACTAAAAAATGAAAAAAGTACCTTACCCTCTATTCAGTTGTAACATTTTTTTTAATAAAAAAAATAAACTATAATTGATAAAATAAACATTTTAAATAGACTTTTTCAAACAAACAAAACAATAAACACACAATTTAAAAAAGGCTGATCAATATAAATGTATGTATTATTGTTTTGCACTCTAAAAAATCTTTCCCAGGCTTCCAAGAGTTTACGCTTCATTTCAAATTTAGGTGAAATTGAAAAAAAAGTAAAGAAAAATACAGTAAAAGAAATTTAACACGGGGCTTTTGCTTTCGGACTCTACAATTTGTTTTAATCTTGAGCTGTCAGTCTTGTTGACGAGTAAAGTGTCGCCACACACAGTGAGTTGTGTGTCTGTTCTCCGTCTGTTCAGTGTCTGCTGACCCATAACGAGCCCCTCACCGGGGCGCACACACACACATGTGTACAAGAGCAAAGTAAGTTTTTATAGTTAGTGACAGCTGATGAATCCTCCCCCCGATTTTGACCTTTAAACTCTGGCTCTACCTTCTGCACCCCCCAGCTAATTGACACGCCGCCTCTGTTAAATTCTCTGTTCACATACACACACACACACAGAAGCTCCCCTTAAATTAGCACATGATTCATACATGCTATATTGTGAAGTTCTGCATTAAGGTAAATACAACTTATAGCAGAAGGAAGTAGGTGAACGGCACACAGAGGTTGGAAGTTGATGAGTAGTGCAGTAGCAGCTCCGACACAACATATGTTACCTATTGGGTTTTTGCCCTGAACAGGGAGGACACAAAAAGAGGCCTACACTTCCCAGGCAGTCGGTGGAAAAGTACACTCTACAATTCATTGCTTCCTTCACGCCAAATTAAAGGTCCCTTGTTTAAAAAAAATGGGGGTAGGGGTGGAGGTTGAGGGAATTGAAGGGGGATGGAGTAACAAAGAGGAGCTTTTATTACAAAGAAAAACAGTTTCTGATCAACGCTTGTGTCGGTATGACTGTCTGCTCAAAGTGGATCCTTTAAAAGCTGCTGAATAATGAGTTCTTAGCTTGGTAATGTTCATACTCATATTTTACTCTGAAAACTTAGGCCTCAAAGAATAAGTGAAAGATTTATAATTTAAATGATTTATCCACTTTTATAAGCTGAACTTGCACATGTGCAAACACATTTTGATCGTAACCATTTTTCATAGAAAGTCAAAGAGTTTGTCAGAATGGAGCCAACTGAAAGTTTGAACATATATAAGAAGGGTTACATAGCAACTGAATTATTTTTCTTTGAGGCTATGTTTTTATAAGCAAATCGGTTCACTGATGACATTTTTATTTCTATTTTGCAAGTTTGTTTTTGGTGGTCAGGCATCTCACTTGTTGCTTCACATTTATTTTGAACATCAAGTTTGTTTCATGATTATAATTTATTGGGGCCATACCCTGTATAAGTGGAATGACCCATGCAATGTACAAACCAAACTAGTAGCAACCATAAAATGTATTAGATTAACAATTATGCACCGTAACATGGCTGCCATGGCCTTAATGTGAAAAGCAGCAGGGGGTGTGAAGCCTGGTTTACTAAAATGGAAGCTGCACTTCCTACACTGGCCTCCCAGAGGAAGAGCTTTCATTTCTTGTGTAAGGTTCCCTCAGGAGCAAGAGTCTGAATGGACACTACTGCAAAAACACTGCTTCTCTGCCACATGTTACATGACCTGAGGGGAACACACAAAAACACATCTGAGTTTCCATCTCTGAAAGACTGTCTGGTTTGTTGACAGTTATCGTAGCTAGAATAGTTCCTGCCTCTCCCTTTTCTCCCGTTTTCTCCCTCTCCTCAACTACCCTAAATCTATTTCCTTTTCTCTCCCTCCCTTGCTTTTTCCCACTCCCTCTCATCTATAATTTACAGAACTTATCAACATGCCTTTGATAAATTAGATTGCTTCGATGAAACTCTATGTTGCATCATCCTGGCTTTATAAACACTTCACACGTTTTTCCAAAAGTAATTGCTGTTTTCCAGTTCAAATCTTCCTTTTGGGGTATGGTAGACAAACTCAACATTCCTGATGATGCAGGGTTTTTTTTAAATAAAGGGTTTGAAATTTGAACATACCATGTGTGAAAAGAAATATGAAACAGAACGAGTTGATGTAAATAAGTCGCTACAGTAAATATTTCCTGTTTCTCATTATCAGCTTCGTATCTTAAATTTGGTGAAGTCTTAGTCTGTTGTAAGCAGTGGATTACTATCTAATGCAAAGAGTATTCTAGTGAATTTTTCAAATAAATGCTAGAGGCCTACACTTCCCAGGCAGTACATTCAGTACCACCAATTTATTGAGACATCTAAAGTCTAAACACTGGACACTGAGTTCACACAGCTAAAACAAACACAGCTAAGCAAACACACTTTACAGGAAACTCTAAAGAGAAGTGACAAATTTTAAAGGAAGGATAATAAGGAAAAAAAGGATTACAGAAAGAGTGACTGAATTATTCGCTCTGGATGACCAACTCATCGCTGACATGAAAAAAAATAGATTTCTGTCGCTTGTCAGTAGTTGTTGGAGCCACAGTATGTCCTTTCCTCTTGACACTACATAACAGACATGGAATTATCCATCCATTTTCACTGACATGCTTTTTCTTTCCGGGTCACAGGGCAGCTGGGGCCTATCTCCAGCTGTCACTGAGCGAGTGGCAGGGTACAGACTGAACAGATTGCAAATCCAACACAAAAGTTACTCAAGATGCTTAAAGAATTGTTTGCCATTACCTAGCATTGCTTTCTATGCTTCAATAAATAAATGAACAGGTAAATTTGAGGGTGTAGTCTTCAGAGTTAACTGCAAACATCCTGTCTCTCATAAAAGACATCATGATGAAGACAGGTTTTATTTACTGCAGTGTAGAGCTACTGAGGTGTCAAATACATGATGCCACTGATCTGAATAACTTTAATGTACTAATAGTATGTAGTCTGCAAGCCTGTGCTGTAAAAAGTGCAAAACAATGCAAGTATCAGACTGAGACTTAGTCCTTTTTTTAGTGACTTGAAACAGTTTCTGGGACAAAAACAAACAAAACAAATCTTGATCCTTAATGGATAATAATTTTATAGATAATATTCAACTGTAGCTAAAAATCAAACTACCAAGTTACTAAAAAAAACATCAAGTAAAGCTCAAATTTGTGAACTTAGTGTAGAATTAGTCACATTTATTTCATTTGATCACATTTGACCATTTTCAACTTTTGTGAATAGGTGGCAACTTTGGTGCCCATGAAATATCATGAACAGCAAAATGATAAAAATACTTAGTTACGTTAACCTTACATCATTTTCTATACTGATCTGCTATTGAAGCAGCTGTCTGCTTTTAGTTCATTGAAAACAATCATCAATCATGTATCCCAAAAAAACCTTTGGTGATTTGACTTGTCATAAGTCTTGGATATATCAATCCCTTAGTGTCAGCACACATAAACTTTAGATAAAAATAGCTGTTATATGAGTCCCAGGTGAGCACACCCCCACCTACAGTATTCTAAATTTATTTCTGTTAGTGTAATGGACATGGTACAAGCTATAGATGTCAACTGACAGCTGGTCAACTGTTATGTGATTTGTGATGCTGAAAGAATGTGTTACCCCATAAAATCTGAAAAAAAAAAAAAAATAGAGAGAATTTGATCAGAGCTATTTATTTCTGCAATATTTTAGCTCAACAAGCCATTCAGAATTATGGTTTTCCAACAGGCTGCAAGATATTCTCTAATAATTTATCTTGTCTATCCATGACAATTGTACAATGAAAGAGCTATCTTAATACAAGGTCACTGACATGATTTAGCGGCTGCTGTGAGGCTTAAAACTCCTGAATTTTCCATTACAGGGTGACACAAGCCCATATGAATCAGTGCACTCTGGATCCCAACCGGTCAACAAATATTTGGAACGCCATCCTCATCTCTATCTGTAACCATGACGAGCATTAGGTTCTGACCAAGAATAGCCAATCAGATAATGCTGCTGCAGAGGCATTAGTGGAACATTACACACACATTAAACAGCCAAGCATCTCATCACTGATACATCAACACAACCAGGGCCAAAAAATAGTTCATGAGATGGCGTGATAACCATGCGGTGGGGCTTTTGTTGGCATTCACAAGCTTTGGAGTTTCAGTAAAAGAGCAAGTGCTGCTACCTAAATATGTTGCTAAGTTGGAAGTTGAGAGAATAAAACTTGTGAAGAAATCAGAATGATATTATTTGTTTACAAGCTCATTTTGGAATAAAGGAGTGCCTATTCTTTCCACCATTTTTTTTGACAGAAACTATGCTCTTATTTTCCTCTTTTTTACATCTCTAATCATTGTGTAAAGGCAGTACTTCAGGGAAACAAACAAACAAAAAAACCCCAGTAAAATAAATATAAAAATGTGTAAAAACAACAACATTTTCCAACTTCCTTTGTTGCTGATAGAATCTTTAAAATACACATTTTTGTCTATGCGCTCAGACGGTGGTAACCTCCGCCAAGGCCAGAGCATCAATAAAAAACAGTCCGATCACCACCAAAATTTAATCAATTGTTATTTCCTGAACATTTGATCAAAGTTCATTAGTTTTTAAGCAATCTTGGTAACAGACAAACAAACAGACAACCAACACTACCGAAACATAACCTCCTACACAGAGGAAATAACTCCTACAGATTACAGTTCAGTCATTGATTAGCTGGTTAGATTTTTCTGGATCATATTTGATGAAAGCATACTGATTTAGATTCTGCTGGGCCTGAATTTGACAAATATGTAAACATTTGAATGGTTTCTAGTGATTAGAAATAAATAACACTTGTAATGAGCACTTGGCTATGGGTAACTTGAGACAGAGTTAGATTCCACAAAGCTTTAGTTGATGAGGACTTGAAATGTTCGGAGTTGACAAACAGTTTGATGTGTGGAGCTTCCATAGGACATGAGCAGCATTCTGAATTCTCATGCATGTGAAAAGTAAGAAAAGAAGCAGTTATATTTAAAGAAAACACATTTGAGATGTTTGACTTTGGATATACGTGTCTCTAAACCAGCTATAATTTTGTGAATACACCACACCGATTTAAATGCCATGTAACCCCCTGATTAGGTAAAAATAAAAACTGTTGCGGCACTCCATCATGCAACTTAAACTAAAATTGCAGACACTGATTTTTCCTTATTGCAATGTCCTACTGAGTTGTGCATTTAAATCATAAATAAATTCATTTTTTGCTACTCTTTTGTTTAAATAATTTGTGGTACCTTGTTTAAAGTTAATCTGAACAAGAAGATACATTCAAAGTTGCAAATATTTATTATATTTTCACATAAAAGTTAAGTTAAAAAGTGTTGTCAATGGCAATTTAAATGGAATTTCATCCCCTGACACCACCTATGTAAAGAGTGAATGGATTTTTGGATGGTCAGTGGTACTGTACTGGTCCTCAGTGATAATAAAACCATGCTTTCTTATATGCACCAAAAAACATGAACTTTTATGTTATTGCACATGTTGACACTTAAAACTAAAAGTAAAATCTACCTTCTGTAATGTTCACACCCAGTTTTATAGACTTAAAACCTTAATAAATAATTACACACCCACATCATTTGCAGAAACTTTCAGCATTCAGGCATAGTTTCAACAGCCACATATTTTACTTTCCATCTGCAAGGACACTTAACCTCATAATGTTTGTGTGGATACATGAGTGAAAGTTTGTGGATGGCTAAACAAGGGCTCATTTTCTGTCTGTGCTTTTATTCATGGAGGGTGAGTTTTAAATAGAGGGACCTTTATCTGTCACACCCATTAACAACCACACACACACACATCCAGAAGAAAGATTCATGGGTCACAAACTGGCCACAGCCCCGCAGGATCCTGTTTGAGATGAGAAAACCTGCCTGCTGAGCATGATGTGAGTGCAGATGCTAGATGTGAACAGCAGCTACAGTGTGCATTAGTAAACTGATAGCTCTGTTCACCGTGTTATTGTATTCTCACCGACTGACACAGCAGGACTGAGTAATTCAGCTATGTTAGTGCAAGGCTCCACTAACTTCCAAATGCTAATTTTGAGTTGCTACAACTTTCATTACCTGAGCTCAGCTCCACTCAGCTGCTGAACACACAATAAAGAAAGGCGGAAGTAAATAGCTATCTTTGCTTAAATTCATCTAAGGTCAAACTGGAGGATGTGACTGTATGTTATATAGGTGAACTTTAAGACTTGAATTCCACTTTTTAAAATGAACTTCCTGAAAACAAACAGAAAACTGCCTGCGGGCAAACTGCAGTTCTACTGTTATCTATTACCATATAATTTGTGACTATTTCCATGACACATTTGTGTAATTATCACTATAATTTAAGCTGCAGTGTAATTGTTAGGGTGGAGCATCTTCTGAAATCATCAGGGAGCTCAATGGTAAAAACCCTTCAGTCCTAGTTCCAAACAAGTATGACTGGATTCAGTTTTTTTTTCCTCAACTGATTTTGATTATTCCATTTAGTTTAAAAAAACAACATTGCTGATTAAGTACCAAAGTGCTCTTTTTTGAACTTGTACACTTCACAGCACAAAACTCACAGAGATCTTCCCTGCAGAATTCAGTTAATACAGTAAGTACTGATTCAAATATTGTCCTCTGTTACAGCATTTAGCAAAGTTTGTGGTTACAAGTAAACTAAGTTAAAAGGCAACTGTCCCATCTGCTTTGATTTGTTACATTTTTGGCTGAGGAACTACCAGGCCATCAAATGTCAGATGTCTTCTGGACAAAAACAGTTTGTGCTACTGAAAGACAAAATAATTGAACTAGTTGAAAAATGCATGAATGTGTGACTACAGGAAAGTCTGAACAAAAATTAGACTTCTTAAGTTACAGGGAATTAAAAACGTATACTGTAAATTCCACACATAAACAACATACTGCTTGTGTCCTCCATGAGATTATATAAAAATGACTTAAACTGTTAGCATTGTATTTAATAGTCATGAGCCAGTGCTAATTAGACATTACCATTAATGATAAAGTCAGTCCATGTAACGTTTTATGTAAGTTTGTTTTGATTTACAATTATTATCAAAGAGCAGTTAAAATTGACACTGATGTAAAGACAAGCTGTAAGCCCCATCTACATTACTCTTTCCAAAGTGGCAACTTTTTATAACTGTTTTTAGTGTATCTGCACTTATTTTAAATACAGAGGTTTTGAGAAGCTATGATGAAACAGCCTTATTTGCACAGCCCCTCTATCACTTTGTGTCTAAGAAAACAAACAATCTTCTAAGTCTTCTCCATATTTTAATATGTTGTTAATGTGAACATTCTCACCACCTAGTGAAGCAGCTGTGGTATTGACAATGAAAAAATACATCAGTTTTAAAAAAATACAGAGTAGTGTAGACGGGGGCATAGTCATAAGCACAAAAAGAGCTGCCTTTGTTAGAGTGCTTTTCAAACAAAATGTCAGCATACAGAGCTCACCAGCATCCTGTTGGTGCTTTATTGTCAGAAAAAAGCACCATGTGGACACATGCACTTAGTTCTCTGTTGTCAAAATGTTAATTGAAAAAGTTGCTGTAGGGTCACTGGATTTCTTTTTTTTTTAAGAACCGCTGCTCATCTCAAAGGCTGACTCATCTGCTCTCTTTATTTGTGTTTTCGAACAGATGGTTACATCAAGACAATAATGGATAACAGCTTTTATCTGGATTCACCACTTAGTGCATAAACTACAAGTTCATGCTATTGCATAAAGAACATTATCAGCGGGTGAAGGCAAGTAGCTAATGGTAACTGCCAACACGATGGAGGTGCAACACTAATGTGCCTGAGTGGCTTTTGGCAATGAACAGACTGCAGATTACTGTGAGAGTATACTGTGCAGTATTTCTAGATCTGCATATTAGAGAACAAGGTTGCAGTCTGCAAGCTAAGAGCATGTTAACATAAATCTACGCTGAAGGTTTGAAAGTAGGAGTGTGTGTGTGTGTGTGTGTGTGTGTGTGTGTGTGTTCGGGGGGAGGGGGGGATTTCAACCATTTTGAATACTGCCTGAAAGCTGATGCAGGCTTTGATGAGATCCTTATTGACTCAAAGACAAGATAAAGGGAGCAGACTGAAATAAGTTATGACTCAAAACCCAAATTCACACGAATCAGAGAAAGAAAAACAACATAAAAAATGGTATATTTTCTGTTTAAATGCACTTATATTAATATGCATTACTGGTCTGAGGGTACAATTTGCATGAAAACTTGTAGTTTTTGGATTGTACATATGTCCCTGTATCTGGTTGTATGTGTGCATCTGTGGTCTGGATCATGTCTGTGATCCCAGGTGGGCTTCAGGGGAGGAGCAGAACAACAAAAGGAGATGCAGCGCCAGGAAACAGAAGGAAGACACTCTCTCTTCTCCCCTTTCATCTCTCTTTTAACCTTCCGTTTCAAGAAGAGGAAAGAGAAGGAGTGTGTCCTTCTCTTCTCGCCCCATGTCCTTCTTTCAAACATCTTTTGATGCCTTACAAGTCAATCAAAAATGCTTTCCGGTTGCCATGTACTCCGACAGAAAGGTCTGTGTCTGCAGGATTTGGCGTGACGCCTAATTACTTTTAAGTCATAGACAGGTAGGCGGAAGGTGTGTGTGTGTAAAAAAATATGAGCTTTGAACTGATCTGTTTTCTGCCACTGTGTTCTTTGCTTTAATGGGAGTTGTAAGCTGGCCAGTTGTGCTAAAGGCTTTTCTGGCACTTTGCCACCATCAGACAAAAAATACTGTAGAGTGCCAGCTGGACCAGATTTAAACCATATGCAGATATTGACAAAAAGCATCTGTATAAGATGCTGTGAGCTTCTTGTAGCTTATTATAAATCTATCAGTGTAACTACGGTGTGATTAGCAGTAAACAACAGGGAGCTCTGTCCCACTGAGCCACATCCTTTATCGTGAAGTGTCCTTAAGGAAAGCTAGCAAGTATCAAAAGAGACTTTCACTATAAGGCTTAATAATCAACCACATAAGTTTGTTCAAACGGCTGTTGTTTATTAATTTCTGTGTGTTTGTCAGATGAAGAGGAGGAGGAGGAGTGACTGTGAAACAAGTTTGGACATGAAGTTACCCGCCTTCCTTCCCTCAGTCGCCAAATCAATTACCCCGTTCCCTCCTTCCTCCTCTTCTTTAAAGTGCAAACCACAGAGTTTATCTGGAGGTTGCTATGACAAACAATTCTAATTAGAGATCATTTTCCTTTTCCTTTTTTTAATCACGTATGGTCACATTGACATATATAAATGTGTGCATGTGTGCGTTAGACAGCCACAGAAAGGAAATTCTTCTGTTTTGATACTGAGCCTCGGCTCGTCACAGACGAACAATAAAGCTCAAATATTTACACACCAAATCATTAGCACTTTTCCATTGTAGAGTTAATAGTGTATTTGTGCTGAGGTTAATGCAGCACTAAATGCAATATAAAAGTCTAGTTTATTTGAAGTCAGCTGCAGATTGGTAGCAGCAGAGTTTAATGCTACAGCTATATGATTTTCCTGTCTTCTGTATGCAGTTAACTTGAATAAATTCTAGCTTTTAGTCAGTTAACTGTTATATTTTTTAACCACTAATATTATTTGTAATTATTTCCTCCCCTTGTCTTTCTATTCACCTACAAAACCTATGCACAAAGTAACAGTGGCATTGTTTTTATGTCCTCAGTTTGAATAAATCTAAATAAAAAGCAATTTCTTAACAGAAAATCAGACTTTGAAGCTTGCATTGCTGTAAAACATTTCTAACTGCTTGATTTATTTCAATAATGACATGCAAATAAAATGCATTAATTTAAATAAAATTCCAAAGATTAAAAACTTTATCTAGATAAAACAGAAAAGTTACAACATTTTAATATGAAAAAATGCTGTAAATATTTTTCTCACTCTTTTACCAAGCTACACCACTTTTAAATTATAATAACGTAAAAACAACTGTGAAGAATAAATGAGGTATTCAGGAAATTATTCTTTAAGAATTACACAAAACACACATTCATGTGATGTGTGTGATGTATGGTTTGTATATTTGTGTGTAACCAATGATCTTGGTGTCGCCCTCTCTGTGTTTCCCACACCTCTTCTCATTAGTGGTGACGCCTGAGCGGATTAACCACACATGTGTGCACAAATGCACTCTAACACACATGAACTGACCAGCCACTAACGAAAGTAGAGCCCATCAAAGAGAATCTGTGATCTTGTTAAGAAGAGACAAACTGTCATAAAACATGGATTTATTCTCAATGCAAACCAGAAGCCCCCTCTCAGCAGTCGGGTGTGTGTGTGTGTGTGTGTGTGTGTGTGTGCAAATGTGGGGAGGTGGTGGTTAATATGTGTTTGACAAAGCAGGAAGGCAGAAAATAAAATGTATTTATGTGTGTAAAGTGAAGTGCTCTGCTTATTGTGTCCCAGATAAATAATCTGGTAAGGAAATGAAAAGGATAACATAAAGAACAGAAAGAATAATAAGCCAAGGAAGACAGACAGACAGATGTGGATGTGATGACCAGTTTGATTATAAAAACAAATATAGTACAACAGGATATCTCTTTTCCTGGTTTAATGTGCCTCAATCAAAGTAGACTGAATAAGAAACCACATGGATAAAAGCTATGAGTAAAAACTAAATATCAGGCATTCAGCAGAGAATGAATTTGTTTCAACTCAAACAGAGAGACTGCAAAGAGGGACATGTTTTACTGTCACAAAGTACGAAACATCTGAGAAGACCTTCTCTAATTCCCATGCAGTTTACTCAAAAATGTTTAGATGGATGGTAACAAATTAAGTAACTTAAGTTAAAATTACTCATATTGCCACAAGTTATGAATAGCTGGAAATACTTGCTTACTTGGTAATGTTATATTTAAAAATATTTTATATTTTACAGTATACTCTAAAACACGGTGCAGGGTAGCAGAATAAACTGCAGATCCGGAGCAAATGACAATCAGAGCAGTAACTACAAGTAGCAGATGAGACAGAACAGTAGTGCTATGAAGGGAAAATGAAGCAGATAATCACGGAGTGACAGATAGTGAATAGACGTCAGTGTTAGGGTTCTGCAGCGATGTGAGTGTGAAACTGGGATGATGCGTTCTGATGCGGTCTGGTTGTGACACATCCCAGATGGAGAAACAAAGAAAGGAAAGAAAAAAGGATGACAGTACAGTAGTGTAAGATAAAGCAGAAAGAGATGTTACACCAAAACACATGCTCCTACCTTTCTTGACTTTCTTAGACGGCTGTTTCTTCTTGATGAATTTGGTCATTTCTTCTGGGGGTTCCATCTCCCCGTCACCACTCACCTCTGGTATTGGCTCAACACCTCCTGTTAGAAAGGTAGATGGAATTTTAACATGATTAACTTTTGTATAACAATAATAAAATGTACATGAGCATTTTCTTTCTTTTCTATTGTTACGTAATGATTTGTTCTGCGGATTTAGCGCAGCACTAAATCTTTTGACTGTGACAACAGAACAGCTAGTTAAGCAATTCCACGTAGAAAGCAGGAATCAAAGAAATAGTTTGTTGTTGGACATTTTGACAAAAGCATGTTAAATTTTTCCACCAAGCAAGTTTCCCAACAGCTCTACAAGTCTCAGCAACAAGCTTAGATTGCAAAGAAAAACAAAAACTCTTTTGTAGTTTTTGTGTATATTGTGAAACTAAGGTGATCATTTCAGACAGATTTTCAGTTTAAGTTTTATCCTTTGAGCTGCAAAATCAGTAGGTTGGTAACATAATGTTTTTCAAAACTAAAAAACAACAACTTTGCTTTAATTATAGATACATGTGACACACATCTCACACATTTAAGGAGCTTTCAAACTTTTTTCAAGTCTTTTTAAGAGATTACTGTGGCGAAACGTTATCAACAACAATTACTTTAATTACTTTTTCAAATTTGTCAGCAGTGTAATTTAATGTCACAGCTCCTTTGAAATTACATGATTCTCTTAAGTTTGTTAAAAGCCAAGTGGAATAAATTAATTTCCTCAGATTGTATTGTCAATTTAGTTTTTTTCACCTTTAAACCATTTTTTTAATTGATTGGTCTCATTCTGTTAAACAGCATATCTCAGGTCTGTAAAAACAAAACAAAATAAAAATGTATATAAATGAAAAACATGACTGAACACAAAATTACTCATAACTATAATGTAATAAATCAGACTTGTCTACTTCTGCTTCTACAGAGGATTTAGCTTACTGTGTACACCCACATTTGCGACAAAATACATAAACTTCATGTAAAACTTGCACAATGTTTTAGAAGAAGAGTGGTGCAGAACGTGTCAAACGTGGTTTGTAAAGCTGAATGTGTGAGCTTGTGATGGTGTGATGGTGTGTGATGAAATCCCTCTCAGAATCCCACGGATCAGTCTGGATTTAGGGAGCTCCTGAGGCTGATGAATTGGAGGCTTTGTCTTTTTCTGTCCCACCTCTCTGTCTCCTCCTCCCGTCTTCTCTTTGTCTTATCTAACATTCTCCATCTGTTCTTTATCCCATCTATGGAAAATTTTGCCTCCTTTTCTATTTGTGTTCTTCTATTCGTTTTTTTACTATTTTCCTTCACACCAGGCTCTCCATCCCCATTCTTCCTTTTCTCCTCTCCTCTTCGTCCTCACCTTGTTTTTTGTTCTTTTTTGATCTTCCACACATGTCCTTGATCCATCCTTTTCTCCTTATTTCTTCCCTCACTTCCTCTCATTTCCTCTGCTCCCCAAGGGTTTTGCCCAGTTTCATGGTGTTTTCATTTAAATCTCACTGCACACTTGTGCCTTTATGTGTGTGTGTTGTATGCATGAGACAGTTAATGCCCGTGCGTCTGCCATCAAGTCTACCTTAAGGTGTCTGAGAATGTGTGTGTGTCTCCATCCCCCCCACTGCGGCAACATTTGTGTGAGTTCAGATTATCCTAAGCCCTCTCTAATATTTATCCTGGCCTTTTTTAAAGACAATCTTGTTCTCTTTGGTGAGAGAACAGCCTGTAGCTTTGCACACACACAGGCTCACTCAATCACAGTTGTTTGAAATGGGATATGCCCCACTCCTAATTGGCAGGTGTTTTTCCAAGGCGAGTTGTTTTTTTTAACACTATTCTACAATTTCACGGTGTGTGTGGATGTATGTTTTAGCCCTCATTTTTACGTCAACATCAGGTAAGGAAATTGGCCACCTCTGGAGGAGTTTACTCTGAAACAATAATCCCATCACACACAGACCATCTCCTACTGCTAACCTCTTACACATTCCTCCTTCTCCATCTCTCCTTGTAAATGGTCGGTATATTATTGCCAGGTCAGAGTCAGGCTGTGTTTTCGTGGTTTTTTTAGCGATGTCAAGGTCTGTACTTGATTCACTGGACAGGTAATCAGTTTTAGACACTTTAATGATGGCCAGAAGTTGTAATGACAGTAAATGCAGCAATGTTAATTAAATTAATTTAAAACAGAGCTAGAATCACTTGTTTTATTGGGAGTATTTATTATTATTACTAGTTGTACTGTTATCTATATATTGGATGAAAAAGTAACATCAGATAGTCACAGCACAGTGGAACAAACCAATCGTATTATTTTCTGGAAACTGTTCAATAATTGGTAAACGTTATCATGAACATTGCTGTGATTGCCGACGTATCTTTAACATGTTTTATGCATAGACTTTTAAATTTTAAATAAAGTATCAGTCCACATTTATCTAATAACTTCTCAAGCCAAGTTCAGGCAGAAGAGGAGGCCAGACATCATCAGTAAACACATCTAAATAATTATCAGCACTGTCAAAGGGTCTAAAGATCGTAATAATGAGCTGCAAAAATTAGCATTAGCCTTGATTAGGCTGTTGTGTTAGCTAAGACTGCAGTGAATTATGGCATATTTCTACTAATGTAGAGTACAACTTCTGTACACTACTTTTACTGTAACATATGAGGAGTTTCTACTGCTCTATATAGTAAATGTAAAATTGAAAGTAAATTTTCAAACAACACTTAAAATATCTTATTCACTATATAAGGCACTATATGATGAATGAGTGCAAAATGTAAACACACACAAAGTTAATCAAAATGTGTGCAAAGTAGTGACAGATCTGGGTTTATTGGCTTTGAGTTTTTATTTCAGGAGGTAATTAACTTTCTTTTGTCAGTATATGAAGGTTTAAGTCTCCCACAGTATTCCAGTTCAGATAGCAGAGGTAGTTCTCTAAGAGTAAATTTTGTTTTCAGTGACCTTTAGTGGTTTAACTCCACACAGAGACAGCACTGTCATAAAGGGTTTGCCATCAGAAGTCCTGTTTGAGGCTTTTTGTGAATTTTGTTTATTTGACCAGCAACACATTAGAGCACAAAGTTCACGTGCATTGGAAAATTTAAAAAATAAAGCCAAAGCAAACATCAGAATTTAAATGTTTCAAACATCCTAAAACATGTCAAACTCACCAGAAAAAAAATAAAAGAAAAAAATAAAAAATGATCCTAATTAAATTAAAGTGTGGTAGAAATAGGACAAGATGAGTCAGCATAAAGGTTTTCAACTCAGAAATAACATTTATAACAGTCTGGTCCTAATTCTCATCCATCCATCCATCCATCCATCCATTGTCTTCCGCTTATCCGGGGTCGGGTCGCGGGGGCAGCAGCCTAAGCAGGGAGACCCAGACTTCCCTCTCCCCAGCCACTTGGGCCAGCTCCTCTGGGGGAATCCCAAGGCGTTCCCAGGCCAGCTGAGAAACATAGTCCCTCCAGCGTGTCCTGG
>NC_051445.1:4609535-4668316 GCF_001649575.2 Kryptolebias marmoratus | reverse complement strand
GGCTCCATGGGTGAAAGCCCGGCCACCAGGCGCTCGCCAACGTGCCCCACCTCCAGGCCTGGCTCCAGAGTGGGGCCCCGGTGACCCGCGTCCGGGCGAGGGAACACTGTGTCCAATATTTATATTCATCATAAGGGGTCTTTGGTCCTATTTCTCGTGGATTGCAAATGCTGAAAAGGTACATTGTTTAAAGTACTCTGCAGTGCAGCAACTATAATACAAATTTAAGTTGCAGTTTAAAGTTAAAACAGAAGCCATTTTGTGACAGCTTGGAACATTACAGGTCATTTAAAACAGTGCGTGACAATTTGGGGCCACTCTGGGACAGTTTCGGAGCAACACTGGACACCCTAGTTGAGGGTGAAACTGCTTCCAACAGACAGCCCAGTCTTGGTTGAAAATGTGGAGACTCCAGTGCATTCCAGCTTTATTCTGGGCTGCGGTTTGAAGATGGGGGTGACACTGTGCTGCTGTGGTTACTGGCAATTTGACTGTGGGCTTTACGCTTTTTCAGTCCCTCCTCAATGCACACATGTGTTCTGTATGTACACACACACCAACATGGTTTTAAAAACAGTAAGGAAAAAAAAAATCCAAACGTGTGCAGCGGTGACCTGCTATCCTTCGCTAAAACTGCAAATGAGAACTACTGAGGCACATTCAAACACACAAAGTCCATTTGCCACATATGGTGAACATTATTCTGACAGATAATTTACATTTAAGTAAAATGACTAAAAAGTGCAAAGCTTATACTAAAATCCTTGGTAAATCAGAAAAGACTTTAGTATTTAGGATTCCCTGTATGATGAGCATCAGATAACGGTGGATTCTCCCCTTAAAATAGATCACTGCTGTTTTATATATAGAATCCTGGAGCAGAACTCTTCAATTTGGAAACACCACAGAGACAGAACACACACAGCTGGTCAGAATTACACACTAAGCATGACCTACACTTAAACATACTACATATATTTTCCTGTGCTTTGTGTCCTCTGAACTACACTCACACATACAGTACATACATACATACTGTACATGCATATGTGTGTGCACACACTCATGCATGTAAAGGCCAAATACAGCCCATCTTCTCCCCTCTCTTTAATTCAAAAATAGATTCAGGCCTCAAACCACAGCTACCAGTGAGACACTGAAAATAAATGCAACACACACATGCACTATCAGAGGATGTGGATAGAAAGACGTGTATGTGTGTGTGTGTGTGTGTGTGTGTGTGTGTGTGAACTTTCTGCAAAGGGCTGTGAACATAATAAACATTTCCTGACTGCATTAGTAGAGGAGAAGAAAACCTCAAATTATAAAACAGTTTTACATTCAGATAATTCAGGAAGTTAAAACCCATTAAAGATGAGGGTTTTTTTGGGCACAAATTTAAGAAAAGATAATAAAAGACCCAACCGAGTACATAAAACTAGAGAATCAACAAACGAGAAAAAGATGAATGACAAAAGAGACTAACATGCTGCCCTGACATAGGTTTGAGCAGAGGAGAAAGCAGCAGAGTAAACACAGCACAGCAAAGATGGGAAGCAAAACATAGAAACACGAAGAGCTGCTCATGTTATTTTATGTCTTCATATGTGTGCATGTGCATGTGCATGTGCATGTGCATGCGCATGCAACTCTTCATTGAGACACACTGCTGTTCGAGGAGAGGAGTGGATGGTAGCTGATGAACCATGTAGTAAATAGTCCTGATGCCAATGTGTGTGTGTGTGTGTGTGTGTTACCTCTACTTCTTACACTCACTTTAGACTCACTCTAGTGTTTATCGAAGCACTTTACAAAAAGTGTGTCCAGCTGCAATCAGTCCATTTTAAACATCGCAGAGATAATGTTCTCTAAGCGTGTTTAGATTTGGGTGGGATCTGGAAGGTTTTTATTTCCAGGAAACTAACAGAAGCACATTAACACAGACACAAACACTTCCTATCAATGAAGTGGAACTTGATGTGTGGTTCTGCAGTGCATGTGTGTGTGTGTGTGTGTGTGTGTGTGTGTGTGCCTGTGGTCTTGAGGAGGGAAAACTGATTCCATAAGTGTTGTTGGTAAAGTAAACAAATGTGTATGGTTGCAGGCGGGTAAAAAGGCAACATCTAAAAAGGCTGTTTACTGCCTTGCTATGTGTGTGTGCGTGCGTGCGTGCGTGTGTGTGTGTGTGGGGGGGGGGGGGGATGCATGTGTACGTCTGTCTTTGATTTTGGCAGCAGACCTAATAGGAAGAAACTGTCTGATGAAAAAGCAAATACAAACAGAGTAACTAATTCCTTATAACAACAAAATTGTCAAAAAAGAAATTTTAGAAAATATAAGGATTAATGGTATTATCTGAGTGTGAGTAGTTGTTAATGCTAAACCACTCATTAACTAATTTTGTACCTGATTTGTTGCGATGTCTTGTACCGGAACAATGATTTTTTCATTAAATTGACTTAATACTTTAAATTAGGTCTATGTCTTCCAACTACAAAACAACGTTGCTGGAGTGCAGCAATCCCATTAAAAAGTATGTTAATTTAAAGTTTTGCTAAAAAAAATGACAACCTACTCTGTAAAACCCTCTGCAACAAATGTTTTGGCGTAACGCTCTCTATATTGGTCCCCATAGTGGCGTAAGACACAGACGTCCAGGAAGTATCAGTTTAACAATGATGATGACCCCAAGAGGTCAAAAAAACAAAAACAAGACACAGGTCCCCTCAAATACACCTTCTTTTAAATGTCTATGTCTACTACTGCTTCATCTGTGCATATATCATTTCTCCTCCCTGACTCACCGGGAGCAGCCAGATTCTGGACCTGAGCAGGGACCTGGACATTAGCCTCCGAGGCCAAAGTGAGGCGTCCTCCTTTACCAATGCGATCACACAGCAGAGTTATGTGCTTCTTGAGGCGCGTGGTGTCCTGGGGAAGGCCCAGCACGGGGCCACCTGTATGGGCTAACGATGTAGCCTGATCCTTGGGGCTTCGCGACAAGCAGCTCCGCAGGAGATGAGAGACAGCTGCATCACAGCTCTCCTCCCAACCCTGAGGAGACAGGAAGGTGAGGACTGGATTAACAGGAGTGTTAAATGTTCACTTTTAAATATGTTCAGCTTTTCACTTTCACATGAGTATTAGAACAATGGATAAATGTAATACCAGGACATTTTATTTTTATTTTACCTTTACTTTAATCTTGGGTTTTTAACAGTTTTGGCAAAAAATGGGATAAAGGAGAGTATGATAGAGGGTAAAAGGGTAAACCTAAAATTAAGGAATAATCCAGAAAGGAGGGAATAACAAATGGACAAAACAAAGCAAACAAGACAACTGAAGATGAAAATTTATATAAAGGAGAATAAAAAGTTAAAAACAAACAAAAAAAAGTAAAAAGTCAATGGTTTGACTTTTTTATGTCAGATAACCTTAAATTTGATGACTAATGTGTTTGACATTTAGCAAAGAAACTAATAAAACGTAAAATAAAATTTAAAAAAAACAAAAACAATTATGTGCAATCAGACAGCATCTTTTTGTTACATAATGCTCTCAGACACAAACTTAATCAAACTCATCCTCTCTCGAACATAAATTTGACGTGCTCGTGAGTTTGTTGGGGGGGGGGGTAGTGGAGGGGTAAAGGTGTGTTGACAGGTACCCCTCCACCCTCCTGAGCAACGAGCAACCATCCCTTTCTTCCCCTGCCTGCCGCCACATTGATAGGTCCCTAATGAACCATAATGACAGGTAATCAGACCTGTAATGATGGTGACAGACAGATACAGACAGAGAGAAAGAGACAGAGAGAAAGAAAAAAAACAAGCAAGGGGTTGGAAAAGGTCAAGAAAATGAGATGATAACAAAGGAGAAGATATCAGAGACAGAAAACAACATGAGTGGAAAGATGAAGGAAGGGCAGAGATAAAGACAATAAAAGGAAAGAAAAGCATGTAGCGGAAGAAAAAAATGAGAGAGACGGCAGAGGAGGAGGAGAAATGGGAGTTGAGTGACCTACTCTTACCACAATACCTCAACAGGTTATCAAATACTTGGAGCAAAACAACTGCAGGTTTCTGTGGAAACTTGGCATGCTCACACACATGCTTAGTGACACAAACGTTCCACATGCTGCAGAGAGAAATTAAATATCTTTAAACCTAAACTGCAGACATTTATCCTTGAGAAAAAGAGGAAGTAAAGAAATATGGAGAGGAACAGGTTCGGACAGAGGTTGATACAATAAATAAAGACACAGTTCCCATTAATGCAGAGAAAAAAAATGGAAGTTCAGAAACAAGACAGACGTTGTGTATTCACTAATCTTTAAAGACCATAAGCAGTTTGTGTTAGTGAGAGTGTGTTCTGTTATAAGAAGAAATGAAGTCAGATTAACAGTGTACACATCAGTAATTCCTTGAGAGACCTTATAATGAATGTTTGATCCCTTCACTCCTCATGACCGCACTATTTGTGTAGCTAGATGTTGTATATGGATGACATCACCGTCCACTGGCTTTAAAATGTGTGCTATAAAAACAAATGCAAAAGTAAGTGAAAGTGGGCAAACTTTTAAAAAACTTAAATCATTTGCTATTTTGCAACAAGACAAAATAAAACTATGCCTTTCCACTTGGTTTACTTTTAAAATGAGCATGACTAGTTTGTATCAGAGTCCAGGGAAATGGCTGCAATTTATAATAAAGGCTATACACTGGTTCGCGTTGTAAAATATATTCTTGTATGAACATACTGGCTCACTGTTAACATTTTGTGTTAAAAAAATATTACTAATTATTAAATTATTACAAATCTATGTCAAAAAACATGCTGAGTGTATCAAAGATTTTGGGTCTGATAGACAAAAGACACTGCAATATTGCTCAAATGCCATGGATAGCACACAACCTCAAGAGGCTCCCATTGAGACAAATAAAAGTTCAGAAAGAAATCCCTCAGTCCTGACATCCTCATCCAGACTGGGAAAGTCATTTGAGAGGCTGGAGTTCCGGCTATGTGAAAACAATGTCATCCAGTCTGCTTCCAGGAGGAAACAGCCGAAACACAAATTCTCGCCTTGGCCAATTTCAGTGGGATTCTTTGTCTGAAAGGAATATTAGAAAAACTGGATTTTCCAGCTACTTTGATTAACTGCACAACTTAAGGGTGTTACAAGTTGTAAATACAACCCAACACTATGATTGTGCAAATAATGTCAGTCAGAAGACGTTAAGAAAAAAAAAGTTTAAATAAAAAAGTGATGGCATTAAAGCTTTAAAGACTGTTCCAACCCAAAGATTAACAAAAAGTCTTGAAAAGTACTTGACACTACTTTCAATTAACATTCAGGTATTTTTATGAGTGCTAAATACCACAATATGTCTCACTGTGCTACAATACTTGAACTCCAGCAACTCTGGCACAAAAATGATGGGATATTTGCATAGATAAACAAAAAACAATTATAAAGCCACATGAGGACATCTGATAACTAAAATAATGTCAGACAAAAATGATAATTGTTCTCCACAAGTGTGTGCATGTGCAAGCCTGGAAAAGATTGTTGTTATTGAGAATAAACAACGACCAAGTTATGGTTGATCAGCCGTCTAAGACACTTTAGTGGATATTCTGATTAAAATCAGCTGTGCATTGTTCGAATACAGACGGCCAAGTTGTGGTTGTCACTTCAGGAACCAGTGAGACATGAAATATAAGACAGGAAGTCACATTAGTGTAAGAGATTAAAGGTTTTAAAAGCTTTACAAATGCCAAAACACTGCAGAGTGCCCTGGAAACCTCGGTTTCCAGTGATCATGAACAGGATTTTACAGCTTTGGAAAGTCATCACAGAGGCAATCGTTTGTCTACAGTCACAGAGGAAAGTAAACACTGGAAATATGTTCATAATAAAACACGAGCCACAAGGAATGTTTACTGCTGGTGCCTTTGCCAACACGGATGATGGTGCCAAATTGTTCTTTATGAACATTTGTGGGGATTTGAAGTTTAGGATAAAAAATTATTGGCCAAGCTGTTGGGTTGGGTGAACATATGTTAAATCAGAATGATGCAGAAATCCTTCAGTCATGTTCTCTAAGAAAATATACAACTGGTAAAATGAATAAATAAATGACCTAAATGAGCTTAAAAAAATCAAATCAAATCAAATTTACCTCTGACAATTTTTCATTCACAAATGAAACTGAATCTGCTAAAATTGTTAATCTAAACATGTTTTTTACACTGAAAAGCCAAAAGAAATATTTTCTGCATACAAGATAATGGAGGCAAGCAACAGGAACAAAGATGGAGAAGATGGAGAAAGCAGAAAACACACTTTGGCTGATAGGAGACTGAAAAAAGAACAGAAACAGAGGGAAGAAGAGCTGGAGGATGAGGAGAGAAGTAAAACAGAGCAGAAAGAGGAATGCATAAGGAAAAAGAGAGAGTTTTTCTGCTCAGCTGCAACTAAATGAGACATTTCGTTAGCTCCCACACAGACACATTTCCTCCCTTTTTCCTTCTCCTCTTCCTCCTGTCTGACATTTATAACCTAAATATTTTTTATTTTCTTTGGGATGAGAGCAGAGTACAAGATAACCTTCAAGAAAAACTCTAAATTCTCACACTACCTAAAATACTTGATTTTTTCACTCTGATGAACAACTCTTGTTAAGGAGGAAAAAAGAAGACATTTCATTTGCTGATTTGATTGCTTTTAGTAATCAGATAAAAAAGATTAACATCAGTTATTTTAACTAAAATTATTTGTAAATAAAAAAAAAATAGCAATTCAACAACTAACCAGAAAATAATTGAAGGGACAGTAAAGGTGGGACATATTGTATAGTTCAAATGATTTTTTAGCTGATTGAAATTTGTATAAAATACCAGACTAAGTTTCTTGCATCTCCTTTACAACAACCTCATTTGTCTTTCTCCTCCTTCTCATTATCTCTTCAACTCCTCTGCATTTTCCTTTAATCCAGCTTCTCGGCCCTCTGTCCTGCTTTGTGACATTCATCATGCTGATGACAATCCAGGAATTTATCCCTCTTAAAGAAAGCTGTCTGAGAGCAGGACTTGCACTCAGGTGGAATGACCTCACCTGCGTGAAGGTCAAAAGTCAAGATGTGGCGTGTGATGAGGCAGAACCAATCTGACATTCCCAAGTATTCACTTCAACACTCCAGTGGATCTTTTAATGTGGGACACTGTACTGATGAAAGGAGTTAAGGTGTAAAAAAATTCCTATTTATAAAATACAATAAAAATATGATTTTTCTTTTTGTCTAACTGAACAATTTCTACTTGTAATAAACCAAACAGTGCTGATGACTTAAAAAAAGAAAGAAAAAAAAAACTACATCACTACATTTATCTTTGTTGTCACAACATGGCACCAGAGTGTGTGTTGTGTTTTCTGAAAATAGCCCATCAGTCCACCTGTTTCTCTTGATGTCGTGAACATGACCCTAATTACTACTAATTCACTTAATGCCATTAATCCCATTTAGAATAACAAACACACTTTCTCAGTCCCTTAAGGCTTATCAATTGACCTTCTCAGCTTATTTCGGTCTACAATTTTTGGGTGTATGTGTGTGGGTATGTGCATGTGTAAGATCTTTTATATACAGTTGTGTTCATGTGACTGTGGGCAATGTTGGACTGGGAAAGAGGTCTGGAAATAGACTTACTGGTAATGAAAGGTTCAGAGAATTGATCAGAGGCATGGAAAAACTAACACACTCACACAAGCTTGTACAGCAGCCCTAATCAGGACACTGCAGTGACTTTTATTCACTGTGTATACAGCCTAACCTTAAACTAACAACTTAATTCTAACCCAAACCAACACCTCTGGAGTGACAATCTGCATGTTTAGAACTGGACTTTGATCCAATAAGCATTACTTCAGGAATTCTAGGTCTTAAATGTAAAAGGGTTACACACTGGGACTCATTGTGGTATGACTTTATAGATCAGTTTGTGTGTGCACTGATTCTCTTTTCACACAGATCTGATGTTAAACTTAGAAACCATAGAACACTCTCCTGGTGTAGAGCTGACAGGTGAGTATTGAGTAGAGTAGAGCAAGTGTGAGGCCAGAGTGCTTATTATATTTTAAATGTTTTCAGAGTGTGTGTTTAGGATGGAGTTGTGTTTACCAAGCGGCCTGCAGATGGATGGACAGACACTGAGATGCTAATGAACTTCTACATGCATGTGTGTGTACCAGCTGTGGTGTGTCCTGCAGCAGAGGCAGCAGTGTGGCTTCCAGGATGGCAGTCTGATCAGGCGTCAGGCCCTGCCACAACGACAGCAGCAGCACGAGCAGGTGAGTGGCGCTCCGCAAACGGACAAATGCCTGCTCTAGCAGTGCCCGGTTCTCCTCTGCAGCCTCTGCCAATGCCATTACCTGAAAAAGACAGACCACAGTGAAAATCCTTGCTTACTATTTTACTATTTTGATTGTTTTGAGAATACAACAATCAGTTGAAAAAAAGGTGTGAGTTTCTCTTGCTTTTTTTTTAAAATTGCTGCTTTGCAGCAGATTAAAAACAAATGTATGCATGAATGAGGTGTGGTGGGACCAGGTGCATCTGACCCACAACAAAAGGTCAATCCCTCTATCCTTCCATCATTGCACCAACAAAGAAGTGAAGATGAGTGGAGTGGCAAGGACAAGTGATGACAGAGCAAGACATATGAAAACGAAGTCAACAAGAAAGGACAAGTTGGACAAAGAGAAGGAAAGAAACAGGAGATGAGGGAGGAAGATGAGAGAGATGAACAGACGAGAGTGAAAAAGAAGAGGTGAAAGCAGATCTGGGACTAATGGACAAATGTGTGTTCAGATAAATTAACAATCTGCAGGCCTGAGTGCCAACTTACGCCAGAAGTTTGTTTGACAAATGGATTTGGTACTTGCCATTTGATCCTAGACAAACAGAAATGAACGACATAAAGAAGTAAAGTGGGTGTGTGTGTGCATCCACTTGTGTGCGAGGGTTAAGCAGTAATTGCCGAAGTAAGCCGTTCTGATTTGCGTAACACTCAGCTACAAACAGGTTTAAACTCCAACTCACTTCCCTTCGTTTCTGTAGTAACCTAAAAGAAGTCCCTGTGGTGAGGGTCGTCTATGGGTGTCATGTCACTCACATTTCGCTCATAAGCCACACACACATTCCAATCTTTGAATGCACAATCCTCATAAATACAGACAGTTTTTCCGTGACTCATGTTTTCCTGAACCATCTGATCAAAGCCTATGGGTTTCCATAAAATAATTTTAGTTTTATTTTTTTGTTTTTGTTTTTTTAAATCCTAGTCATATAAGACTGGTAATGTCTGATTTTTTTGTGCAATACTGAACAAAATTTTGAAATCAAAATCTGGAACAAAATACAGATTATTTTCATTTTTCTCCATTTTCTTTAAACATTTGTTGCTGTTCAGTGCTGCAGGGAGCTGGTGCCTATCGCCATTAGGCAATAGGTGGCGGTACAACCTGAACAGGTCACCAACCAATCACAGGGCCAGATAGAGACAAACACCATTCACACTCATGCTCACACCTAGGGTCAATTTAGCGACTCCACTTAACCTAATATGCATGTTTTTGGACTTTGGGAATAAACCAGAGTACCTGAAGGATACCCACGCATGCACAGGGAAAATATACATTCTGTTCATGAATAAGACCTAGCTGGTAGTTGAACCCAGGATCTTCCTGCTGTGAGGCCACAATGTTAATCAACTGTGTCACCGCTGGGCCCAGTTTTAAAATAAAAAAATAAAAAAAGTTGATGACTTTCACATTCAAGTAGGCAATGACAAGTGTGTTCTATTATTTAAATACTGTACTAATTAACTTAAATTTCTTTAAGGTATTAGAACTCAATGCCTTAAAGTTTTTTTTTTTCTGTAAAACTTAAATCTACCTACTAAATCATATCATTTTATTAACTGGAGAAACTAGAAACATTAAATAAAAACCATTTGTCTGTTGAAAACAACTGGGGATTTTAGTCTTGATAACCACTCAGTAAGTTTTAAAATACATCACATTCCTTAATTCAACTATATAATGCTTTTAGTATCAAGCTGTGACAGACTGAGCCATTTTAGATTGTTCTGAAATGATATATTGGAACAAATATAATACAAGTTCCCAAAGTAACACAACATAAAGTATTTTGTTAAAGAAAAGCAGTTATCTTAAGACCACAAATTCATTTAAAAAGCTTCCTTCCGTTGTTCATTAAATGTTTCCTTTCAAACAGGTACTACGGGTTTAAAATTCAGACCTCCATTCAGTATACATTTTAATATGGTAATGCATAATTTTTCTTTTCCACACAAACACACATAGATCTTCATTCTCAAGACATACACACACATATCCTTAACCACCCTGCTCCTGGGGTTTCTGAAAGTGTGGGTGTATTGATAAAAGGCTCCAGGTCCACTGAAGGGATCCATTGTTGGCAGTGGCTCAGTTCCACACACACACTCTGATTGATGCCAGCTGAGAGAACACAAAGGCACATTTAGCCTGGAAACATACACACGTACATGAACTACACATTAAAGAACATGCACACATGTGGGCCCAAAGTTTCACATAGGTTTGACACAAACCCACACATGCTTGCACACACAAACAATAGATATAAATATAAATGCGATGCTGGCCTACAAGTTATTTAAACACAGATCCTCCAAAAAAGGTACAAACCTGGACATCTAATTACGTGCCAACACAAACACACACACACAGTAGCTGTGTTAACAGCTGAACTACACGTGACCTTAAACAACCTGCAGTTGAGGCTGCCGAGGTCAGGACCTTCTGACGTGTTTGAGATAAAGCCTTGACTCTTTTCAGAACACATAAATAAGACATTCTGTTTCATCTTAGATGCTTAAACCTGGTTTACATCTTCATGACAAGGTGCAACTTTGTGAAAGTGTTTTCTTTTAGACTGGTATGCATTTAAACTGGAACATTTAACTGTGATTTACAAAAAAGAAAAACTCTATATTTTACATTCCCTTCTGTCTGTCCCTTCATTTTGTATTACCTTGCAAAAGGAGTAACAAACCCCACACAAAAAGTCCCACAAGCAGCCATGTTTGTATATTCACACACCATTGCACTAAGTTATGCACACACATGTACTGCAGCCACAAGAAGCATAGTGAAAAACACAAACAGAAATCCTGGGTACCCTTATCTATGGAAACGCACGATTTACAGCACAAACATGAGTAAACATATACAAACCATGCGGCTGTGGTTTAAATGAAGTAATTTGAAATTATGAACTGTATGACTTTTGGTAGATTCAAAAAGCAACTTGTGGAAGTCAAGTTTGAGAGAAAAAAAAAGAATCATAGAATCAAAAAACACAAATCTAAGGTAAGAACTGGTCATGGCAGACCTCTGAAAAAAAACAACAGTCCAACAAAAATAATGCCAAGATCATGGAAACTAAGTGTCCAATGTTTTTAAGTTCCTTGGCAGGTATGTTTACTCATGCATCCTGGAAAACTTGCCAACATGTTGTTTATAATTCGTTCAGTATCTTGTGTGTTTTTACATAGCCTCGCACTGAATCAGGAGCAGAAATGGACTCTTTGTTATCATGATTGGTCAGGAGCAGGACCTAATTGTATGCAGTAGTAGAAAGTCTACAGAACAATAAACTGGATAAAGCTGAATGGAAAAAAAGAAGAGTAGTCATAGAAGAAACACACAACAAAGACCCTACAAAGAGCGCTGGGGAAGATGAACACTGGAGTGTATATGCTGGTGAGTGATTAGTAACAGGTGGAGAAATTATAGTTTAGGGACAAGACAAAAGGCACTGAGGACATCTAGGGGGAATGACAGGTAAAAAAAGGAGGCAAACTGATGAACAAATACAGAAATCAAGAACAAAACCTGAAGGCAAAAATAACAAAGCTCTAAGAAAGCAAATTAATAAATCACCAAGGAATAAAAAAACAAACAAAAAAAAGATATCATATTTTTGGATGAGCTGACATGATTTTCTGAGGTCCTAATGATGACAGCATCTTTTTTTCTGAGCTACTTTATTTAAAGCTTGGAACGCCACACTCTCCAGCTTTGAACTGAGGAAACTCCTCGGATGGGAAGTGAAATGTCTTTAACTACAAAACAGAAGTTCAGTTGATTTGTTTGTTAAAATGTTTTTGATTTACCCTTTTGAAGCATATTTTAGGACAGTTAGTAAAACTCCTTTCCTCTCCACTCTGTTTCTTAGTTGTATAGATGCAAACTGTGCTCAATGACTCTTGAAGTGAACCTTCATGAACAAGCGTGGCAGTTCAGCTGAGAATAAAACAGTAATTTCTCAATGTCATGATAGCACAATCACAATAAAGTCAAGTTAACAAAAAGAACTCTTGATTTTTTCTCTTTATGTTGCCAAGGCAACTGGTTTTGTATGTGCTTAAGTTCTTGAGGTTTGGTGACTGGTTAGACATCATTAGTTTTAAAAGTTACTTTTTCACTATTAACCTACACTGCATAACCTATTTGATTCAAATTAGCTGAGTTGATTTTGAAATGTTGACCTCAATTTTTCTTCACAACATTAACACAAACTGAAGTAATGTGTCCCTTTAATTGTAGGTGTAAAAAAAGAAACATCTTAACATGGGCACTGAAAACATCACCAGTGATCCACAAGGCTAAAATGTGCCTTTAGTACAAGGTAAAAAGTTTTGTGGAACATCCTATATATTACCAAGGTGATGTCTGCGAAAGCATAAACAGCAAATGTTTTTTAAAAAAGGATAATTGTAAACAGTAGCTGCCAAACATCAGTGAGAGTTAGGTAAAGTCAGGATGATTGCAAGAGGAAAACTAAAACAAAAACATTTGTTGACAAAGTTTTATCCTCAAGCAAAATGAGGTAAAACAACAAAGGTTGGCATGTTTTTCAGTATGAGTCTGTGTGAATGTATCCCTCACTGAAGGAAAAGATTAGATGTTTCCTGCTCAGTTAGTCACAGTAAATAGTATGGATGAACTCCAACACACACAGAAAGATGCAAATATAAATAAACACAGTCAAACACAACATTGTACTATTTGTTTCAGTAGAAAGTGACTGAAATATGACAAAACACACCACATTCTACACTAAAGATGACAAGAAGGAGAGAAAAAATGTGAGGAAAAAGAGACACTGAGAAAGTTGTTTTCAGAATTGAAGTAAAACAGAGAAAGGGAAGAACAGAGTGAAAAGGGTTTGCATCCTGAAGACTGAAAAGAAAAGACAAGTGAAATGTGAAAGACTGAAAAGTTCAGATTAGGGCCAAATCAAAGTAACATAGACGGCTGTGTGTGCACGTGTGTGTGTTCAGGCTCTGCCTTTCTGTGTCTTAATTAAAGGACCAATTAGAGTCTCTGTTTAATGACGGCTGAAAACACACACTCCATTTCCTCGTGGAGGATGACTAATACACACTCTCAAACAGATACAGTTACATACAAAAACACTGAGTCTGAAATATTTAACACATTTTCACACACACGTTCATTAGCATGTGCTCAGCTCATGGAATGACAAATGGGCTTTCACTAACATAAGACCACATTTCCTTTGGAATGAAAATAACTAATTCACTGTTTCATTTGAGAATGTTTGTGTGAAGCCCAAATATCTGAAACTGGGAGGCATTTAAGATTGTCTTTGCTGTTACAGAGGCTGAATCAGACTCCCAAATGCAATAAACACACTCACAAAAGTACTGATAATATACAACAGTTAGCTATAACATTATGACCCCTGATATTAGGTAGGTCCACTTGTTGAAAGTAAAACAGATCCAGGTTTTCAGAAGATGGACTAAGAACAAGTAAAAAGTTGTCTGCATCACTGTAAACATGTCGGTAAATTCAACTTACTTTTCTTACAGGTCAGGAAATAGAAATAACAACAACAGCAAAAACGTAATAACTGTATTTATTTTTTTACTTAAATAATCTGTGATAGGATCTGGCAGCCTAAATTGAAACAAAAGAGACGGGACAAAATCAAATGCCAGACAAAGGAGACAGCCCAATCTCACAGGCAGTTGACGGAGTGATCAGAATCTCTTTTTGCCAAAGTGTGATAAGCAGACAGTCAGACAGTAACCACTATTGTTTGTGGTCAAAACAAACATGCACAAAATACTGATAATGGCGTCTGTCTACACACCGACTGATGAAACACGAGATAAAACAGAGAAAAAGAGTAAAAAAATAAAAGGAAAAGCTTGGCTGAAAGAAAAAAAAAAACGTAGGAAATAGATACAGTATAGGTTAGAGAAAAAAATGGTTTCTATTTATTGAAGTCTTATTGAAGGCTTGCAGAACAAGTGGAGGATTAAGTGACTGGATCACATAACTGAGCCTGATCCAGTGTCTGATGTTTTATCCTGTGCTGTGGGAAGCTTAAATGATACCACTTTGATCAACCTACTCTGGCTTTCCACTATGTAATAACTCATATTTTTCCAAAAGTCTGGTAAAATTGAACTAACAATCAACATCTAACATTTAAAATAATCACTAATCAATTAATGCAAGTACAAATATGCCATAAAGTGGTTATGCATAAGGAAAGGGGTTGTTAACATTCTTTATGTTTTTTAAGAAATAATTTCAAACAGTGGTGTTTAAATAGTTAGGGTTGTTTTATTCTTGTTTAGAGAAAAAAAAACAATGTTGACCAAAGTTTATTTGATCGGTTCACTTGCTTCAAGGTGATACAGATGACTAAAAGTGAGATAAACTCATTCAGTGTATCAATGCAATAAAAAAGTGGCTTCTTTAGTAGAAAATAAAGTCAACCTTTTGGACCAAGGCTGTCACAGATGCTTTAACAGGCCGTCGTTCAGCCGTACAGACGGCTGCTAAAACACTGCAGTGTGATTTATGAGGCTGTCCAGCTCCGTCAAAGACCTGACTGAACTCTTGTTTGTTCGGACAGCAAGCCTGAGAGAGAGAAGGACGCCTTCTGCTTTTCTTTGACACGTGTGTTCACAGGGTCATAAAGAGCTTAATTCTCCGCTAATAGCTTGTGTTCACTTCCACAATCTCACTTCAGACTCCCTGAATCCTTGATCATTTTTTCTCTAAAATATAGGCAGGTAAAAACACAAAGAATGGATGAAACACACACAAATCAACACACTATTAGACCCCCACCATCTTCACCTAAATCCTGACAATATGCACCACATACAAACACGACTTCTTCACAATCACACATGCAGTTTCATTTCCTTATAGGACACGTTAACATAAAAGTACTGCTTAAAATACAAAAGAAACAGACAAAATAAAAGTCTTCAATCTTGAGATTAAACTTTCCATTTATTGGATCTCAACAACTGAAGGATAAAATTCTTTCATCACAGGGAACTCTTTATCATGTTTACACCAAATAAGGAGGAAACCAGATTTGTCCTTAAGGTTTTATCACAAAAATAAAACTAAAGAAAAAGAAACTAAAAGAAAATAGAACCAACAATAAACAATTCAGATGACACAACAAAAATAGGACTAACCCTAAGATTTTAGATACTATTTTTTGTAAGGAATGACTATAAAGTAATTATTTTGAATGGGGATTTATCAAGATAAAACACAACAACAAGTGATACTTTATTAATCTAACATGGAATAGTAATTATCAGTTTATCTAAACCAAAATAATTCTTTGAACAGAATGTTTGGAGTTTAGGATTAA
This sequence comes from Kryptolebias marmoratus, assembly GCF_001649575.2. NCBI lineage: Eukaryota > Metazoa > Chordata > Actinopteri > Cyprinodontiformes > Rivulidae > Kryptolebias > Kryptolebias marmoratus. The sequence continues at coordinate 4,652,528 of NC_051445.1, read as the reverse complement.
TGTTTTCGGTTTCTTATCCATGCAAGAATTTGGAGTACTTTAAATTATTTTGGTAAAAAGTTCCCTTTGAATTTAGTTAGAACCTGTTATTAATTCTGCCAGTATGTCAGATTAGCTTTGATGAAACATTAGATTGAAAATATATGTTGTTTATCAATTTGCATCAGTTAAAATGAAAAAGCCAGACTCAAAATTACTTCTTTTATCTTTGTCATTACACAGAGTTAGAGGTGCCTCACCAGATCAGAAGCTGTGGAAGGCCAATTCTCACCTTGTCTTTGGGTAACTTGGAGGCTGCTCAAGCCTCTAGCAGAACCACGACAAGGAGGCAGGTTAAGGCCCAGAGCCCATTGAGGGTCAGTGGTCAGCGTTCTATCCAAGGTCACCTGAGGTTGTGGTGATGTTCGCAGAAGGTCAGCCAGGAGGCAACTGATGCAGCAGGAGGCAGCCAACACACAACTGGAGCAATGCTCTTAAAATACATGAAGTTATTTCTCAACTTATGTTTCTCTTTACAGTTTTGTCTTTCTTTATTGTTTGTCTGCTGAACTTACAAAGAGACTGAGCAAACATGTTTTTTTTCTCAGGATACAAAACCAAAACAAAGAAACGATGGGAAGGTCTTCACATGAGGAACACAAAAAATGAAGTACCTAACAAACTGAATTGCAACCACCCACTAAGGCTTTCTCTTCAGTTTGTTAACAAAAAAGATTTGATAAAAAAGGTTTCTGTTCCACCATAGTGTTGAGCAGAAAGGATTTATCTCACACTGTTCAGAGATTCTTTCACTCACATCTGAGTACAGTTCTCCAGTAAGACAAGACATAATATTTGTTAATACAGATGAATAATTTTCATATTATATAATATTGCACACTGATGTTAATTAATAATCATTTCTCATATTTTAAAAGCTTAGTAATCAAATAAACATTTAATTTCAGCAATGAATCAGGTTTTTCTTCACAAGCCTTAGGAAAGCATGTAAACAATCTGTGAATCGCTGATTAGATGTCCACATGTGTATACATGTGTCCCAAAACAATCAAGATTCACTCAGGTCAGAATGAACTTTTCAGAGAACAGTTGGCAAAGGTCAGAGGTCATGAAAAGGAGGACTTTTACATGCCACAAAAGTTTGTTATAAACTTTTGTGAAAGTCTTTTGGCTTTAAAATTCACACGCAGATCATAGTTGTTACAGTTTGCTGGGTGGTCCTCAGGGGCCAGAGGGCCCTGAAAGAGCAGCGGACTAAATTACAGAGCACGACCCACCGCAGTGTCAGCCAACGTGGGATTAACACCGGGGCTGAGTCCCAGGCTGCCAGTAGCCCCAGGCTGTGGGTGCTGACCTCAGCAGGTTCCGAGGTGACCTCAAACACACACACACACATACATGTGCTGGTTAAGGCCCACCCAGGGCTGAAATAATGAGGGTGTTTGGTCAGTCCAGCTGGACGGAACCAAAAGGGGGATCTAAGTGGAGGCTGGACCGGAGATTTTAAATATGATTCGGCTGCTTATCTGTTTTTCTGAAATATTCAGAGTTATGTCTAAACACAAATTTCAGCCAAGGCATTAATCGCAGTTGGCAGCAAAACATGTCTTAGTCATCCTGAAAAAGCAGCATTCTTCTGATTTTACCTCACAGTTACTTTAATCATTCGATAGCATCTCAAAAGGCCTAATATATTTGCTCCTGGCTTTGTAACCGCTGACTCTGTTACCTAGCAGATATTTGTGTTTCAAAGTTTCTAATCTCTTTAAGCTGTTCACAGGTGTGTCTTTGGCATTGTCTCAGTAACTTTCATATAAAACAAAAGAACAATGAGAACTGTCTTTCAATATTTTCATCCACTGCAAACTGCAAATCCATAGCAGCCACAACAGGGAGCTCCTACAAAAATACACATTAACAGAGTTCTTGTGTCAAAAGGAGGCCTTTGTAATAAATGAAAACCATGTGTGTAAAATAAAAATGACTTGACTTCACAACTTTCTCACTCTAGATTAACAAAGAGTTGCACTGATAGTGCATAAGCTTGAAATGTGTCCTGCTAAATTTATTAAATTCTCATACTTTCTTTTTTCAATACAGTGTTAAAACAAATCTAATACAAAGAAAACTAAAACAAACACAATTGATCAATTTACTTCTACACTGCCTCTGTCACGCTTGTGTTTAACTATGTTGCCATGTTGTCTTAAAGAAAGCTTTGAAATATGCTACATTTAAATTTAATGTCATTAATTTGAATAAAAGTGGTAAAATGGACAAGAAAAAGTGATTTATGAAAGTGGTCTTGACAGTTTTTTAAATCAGAAAACTGCAAGGTGAGGCTAAAAACATCTGGATCTTGAACCAGGTGAAGGGAAACTTCAGGGTCGAGAAGGAGGATGTAGGCCTCACACACACACACACACACACGCACAAACATAAACACCTCACTGAGAGATAGAGCTGTTTAGAAGTGTTGTTTTGGGTCAAAGGTCTGATAGATACACTGACACACTCATGTCCTGAAGCAAGACATTTAAATCAATTCAGCCTGAAACACGCTCACAAACAGCCGTGGTTTTAATGCAAACACACTCAGACAACCTCCCAAAGAGACTCTGCATGAACACATGCAAGTGACACAGTTAGCAAGTGAGTATTAATACCATGTCAAGTGCTTTAACCCTAGGGCCCGTTTCATATGAGCAGCTGCAAATGTAGTGAGGGTGTGTGCATGTGTGTGTTGGTGTTAAACCTTTCTCAATAGCCAAAATATATATATGAACTCTGTTGACCTGTTTAAGAGTTTGGGGGTGTACGAAAACATACGGACACGCTCGCATCAAACATATTTCCTCACATATGGATTCTCGAGGGGCTCAGGGGAGAGGGGGGATAACATATATAAGGTGCACCATAATAAAAAAAAAAATCTGCTCTAGTCAAGCACACTGTAAATTATGTCAGTCAGTGGCAAGGATACAATTAAATTTTTTAAATTCATGTTACAAATAAGTTAAATCAAGATGTTTTTCTTACGAATCAAGTGTTCACTTTTGATGCTGTTTTGTTGTGTGACAGTGTAAGTGTTAGTTGAAGTTAAACAGTTTATTGAATGAAAGTAAGTTTGAATGAATGTCATAAAGCATCTTTGGTCTCCTTATTGCTGCCAGATGTCCAGATGTGGTTGAGTCCTAATTATTGACTGAAAATTAATTACTGCTGCAGTGTGGATTTGTGATTTCATCCGATAGGTTCAAAACATTTTAGTACAAACATTTTAATGAATGCAATCATTTCAACTAATGAGGCTTAAGTTCTAAGTATCAAACCTTTCTTTAAACACATTATGGGAAAAAGCTCAAATTCATCTGTAATTATAGAAGTTGTTATTACAAAACAAACATGAAAAACCCAGATGGCATGACCGATTTGAAGACTTGATGATTTGATGTCAGATTTATTCCCTCACACACAACAACAGCTCAGAAAGCTACGGAGCGAAGATAACTCCGGTTTGTCTGACAATAAAAATATCTTCAAGTTATTTTCAGATGTTTCTCCTCATATGTGCTGTATGTTGCCAATGTGTATGCGGTCTGTGGTGTGGTGTGTGAGCATATGTGTGTGTGGGGGGGACAGTGTTTAGTCTGAAGCCATATTTAGTCTCTATGGTCCTCTGAGGAGGCCTATAATCACACAGAACCTTTCTCTCTACTCATTACACACATACACACACACACACACAAACGTCCTGTCATTAACAGTTCACACTAACCTCCCAGGCTGTGTGTATGTATGTGTACCAGCCGTACAACAAATATGCAGATATGCAAATAATTACACATGCATGTAGATTCACAAAAAGTTCCAATTCACCTTGCATACATGTGAACACTACCCTAAATACTCACACACTCATGCAGACAAAATATAACCTAGGTTGTTATTTCAGCAGGCGAACTGCAAAAGCAAACACATACTGTATGTAATCTGGCTGTAATATAATTTCAATCGAGAATAAAACTGAATAAGAGCCCCAGAAATAACTTCTGACCACGGCTAAAAGCTTGACAGCAAATTATTTTCCAAATTTAGACTCACTTCACATGTAACATGTAAAGAACTAAATATCATTTTAATTAAGGAAGCAATAGCTCAAATATGAGTGAAATGTGCAGCTTTATAAGAAATGGGTAAAAAGATATATATGAACCAAAGATTGTCTTGTCTTAATTATAAATAAGTTTTATATTTAAAAAAATTGTTGTAAAAAAATAGAATTAATGTAAAATATTGAGGTTTTGTTTTTGTTAAATAGCAGAAATTTCTTATGAACAGGGACTGCTCTGAGTAGACATTAGCTCAACTTCCCTATGAGAATCCCTCCAAACTAAAGCCAATTTAAATGCTTTCTATTCCAGGTGAAATGCTCAAAAGTTTTAAATACTATACACAGCCCCACTTAAAAAAGAACTCTCCCTTTAAGCCTCCTCGAGGGTGCCTTTCAATAACAGTGAATTCATAAACAAACAGCCTCAGTCACATTGCGGGTTTATGCTTTTTGCTTTCAATCCAGTGTCAATATACACTATATTAAAAAAAAAACAGGATTCAGTGTTAAACATATTATATAACTGATCCTGAGGTGGACATACTGTACTTGTACCTCCAGCTGAGACACAACAGGGTGTAAACCACACAGTTGTTTTGATTGCTCGTTAAGGCTGTGATTCATACACTCCTCCTAAGGATCTCTGAAAAGACTGTCAGTTACAGAACTGAAAATGATGCAAAATTAAATGCAATTTTCCAAAATTGTTTACCATACCACAGGAAAATACCAGCTCTGTTCAAACATGTAGCTGCATTCATTGCCCTTACTGTTTTTGTTTAAAAGGATAAAATATGACCACATACTGTACAGCTGTACAGTTACAAAGTCATGTGTGTTTCTCTATATTCTGGAACAACTTATGTTGTGGAGACAAAATCTTTTTACACAGGAAAAATATGAGGAAAAAAGTCTTTGAGATATAATGTATTATTATTCAGTGTCAATTTAAACTGATGTTACGATGAGTTTGGGGTGGAGTACGTGTCAAGGAAATTAATAAAGTCTCTAATAGATTTTGAAGCTGCTGTAACACAACTCTGTGTGTAGTTTGTGTGTGTGGATTGTGCTTTGTCTGTTTGTGGTCAGGAACAAAAACAAGGCAGTCTAATCTTGGCAGACAAAACAGAGAGACTACAAATTACCACCACACACAGAGACACCACACACACCAAGTTCCTTTCTCTTTTTCCACCTGTTCATTCCTTTCTCCCTCTCCCTAAATCTTGTGGGCTGACATGTTTCATTGAAGGTTGTGCTTTCCTCTCTCCTCTTATTTTTCTTTCTGTCTATGTTGAAGAGACTGTGCATAGGTAAACTTTTTGCAGATGTTGCATGCACAGCTCTAGCAACTGTTGTAAATGCCAATCATAAAAAATAAAAACAAAATACAACAACAACAAAAAAACGTTATTGCAGCAGGATGTTAGGTCAATGTATTACTGCAACATGAGCTGAAACAATAATGAAAGGAAAAATACAGCTCAGCAATATAACAAACAGTATTGGTAAGGTAATATATTTGTATAGGATTAAAAAAATCCCCTTGTCATTATAGCTAATGTTTATTTGCTTGAAAGTTTGCTTTCAAAAACAAAGTCACGTCATGTCATAAGAATGATAATATTGCATGCATCACAAGGTATTTTTCCTTTATTTTATGAAAACACACAACAAAGCAAAACAGAACTTACCCAAAACCTTAGATCTGTGTTAAATTAAGCTCAATTTGTTTTTTGACAAAATTATTGAATAAATGCAATCCATGTCTGATTTCAGAATTGTATTTTGTCCCTATGGTAGTTATGTGCACTTGTTACCCAACTACATCATTCAAAGCCTGATATGTTTACTTTGTTGCACTGCAAGTTTACCTTTTTTAATAAAAAAAAAACTTAGCCATTAAACATTCAATAAAAGTAAGACATTTGCTAGTGATTCCTAACCAAACCTCATCACATAATTACTTATATTTTTGAAACTTTTAAATCAACATCATTTAAAAAAATGTGTTCAGTTGACTTGATTCATTAGAGCATATTTGTCTCCCAGAATGAGCAGAACTGCAGTTGTCTCAAATAATTCAAAGAACAAATAGATTTTAAATGACGGCTTTATTCTAATCATTCAAGTGCTAGGTGCACTTTGGTTTGTTAATGTTAGAAATGTGTCTAAACTAACTGCTGTCGCCTAAATTCCTTTTCCTGGTTGTTTCTCCTGATCATGAAAGGAAGCTGGATGTAAAGATAACGGTTTCCTTCTGACAGAAAGAGAGAAGAAAATCCTACACACTTACAGACTGGCACACATAATCGCATAGATCTTCTTTATACAAACACACACACAGGCACAGAGGTCCCCAGTCTAAAACTGAACCACACACTTGATGCAGTCCAGACCTGAGAGACCTGAGAAGCCAACAAACACACCCATACACACACAGAGAAAGTCAGGTCTGAGGTGATGGTTTTGGTTGTGATCCCAGTGAAAATGACACTAATTTCAAGCTAAGGAGCTTTGGCAAACTGAAATAAAATTCCACAGTCTTACAACTAAATTAACTGAAAGCTCACTGAATGCAAACAATGCTAACATGTAGTGTAAGAGCTCGTGTGAAGCTAGAGGTGATAACAATGTCCACGTTACTCCAATCAAACACACATGCAGCTTTGTAACTTGACCTCTAAACATGCTTACTTCAACACAGATACATGAGCACACATCTCACCTGCACAGTCACAAACACATACACTGCTCAAACTCCAAAAACCACAAACATACCTTTGCCCGGATGTGTATACCTGTGTGTCTGCGTGTGTGTGTGTGTGTGTGTGTGTGTGTATGTGTTGCCTCCACAATGTGTGTTTGCATTTCTCTCAATGGTCCCTTTTTAAGGAGGAAGGAGAGGAAAAGAGAGGGAGATGTGATTGAGGGAGAAAGAGAGAGAAGTAAAAAAATGAAGAGAACTCTGGGAATTCACAAAAACAAGATAAATATCCTCGGCTTGGCGTCGCATGGCTGCTGCACTCTCGCTTACACACACACACTGATTACAGAATAAATATGTGTAATCTTATAAATCAGCCATTGTTTGTGTGGTGGAAGAAACAAACGCACATATGCAACATGCAGCGACAGACATGTTGACTTTGGAGAAAGTGAACTGATGGTGGTGATCAGTCATTTGGGGTCATACACATATATTTCAATGTCAAAATGATAATCAGCGTAGAGGCGTTTCTTCTGTTCATTGCCAAATGTTTGCCACTAAAATGTCAGTGGTTAAAGTTATGAGCAGTATAGCACCTGATTTTAATTTAACTCTGACTTGTAAATCTAAACTTCCAATTATTTTTTTCTGCATCAGTCTACACAAAGCAACTCAGCAAAATAATGACAAACTAACTTACCGCTGTTCTATTCTTGTAACTATGTCAGAATTAGGATTAATTGAGGAGCAACTGCAGAAGTGTACACCAGCCAAAAATAGAACAGAAAAACTGCTGTTGCAGAGTTAATAGAAACCTTGACATTTATTTTGTGCAGTGTTTTGGGTAAATGTCAAAAACTCTACTACAGTAATAAATTAAAAATGGTAATGATGGGCAATCTGACAAAAAAATTGTTTTTACCACTAATTTGCTTTTTTGAGAAATTCTACAGATTGTGTCAATAAATATAAAAAGACAGTGTTGTCTAAAACGTTCTACTTGATTATGGTGTGATTAAAATGACATTAATTAGACCCATCATCTTTACAATTGATTCTGTAAGCAGAAATCAGTTGGTAAGTAGCAACAAGCAGACAAATTTCTGAAAAATAAATAAATACATCAGTGCAACTAATATTCAAATATCCATTTCTTGTTATAATTCTTGCAATCAAATCAATGTAAAAAATATGATGGACAGATTAAAGAGAACAGAAGGATGGATGGATGGATGGATGGATGGATGGATGGATGGATGGATGGATGGATGGATGGATGGATGGATGGATGGATGGATGGATGGATAGGTTGTCTACCTCGAACATCAGCCTTTAGCACAAGTATGAACACGAGGCAACAAAAAATAGTTTCTTTTGTTCACTTCTGTTAGTTTGACTTCCTGACAAAAGCTTTAAATGTGTATTTCTAGCAATGTGATAACGTCAAATAATTCAAAGAACAAAAAACAGATCTGACCAACTAAATTTCAAAAAGCTGTTTAATGTCACACAGCCTTTAAACAAATACCAGATGTGTCAGATATCAGATGTAACTTTATGTTGTACTATATTTGCTACTTAAAACAGAGATAAACACAAATGTTTTCCAGAAATGGTTCAGGATCCATTAGCTTCAGCTCTTAATGCAGATGTGTATATTATTCCAGTGTATTATAGTTCAACAAACTGCCAACTAGCCTCGTTGTATGTATGGCTTCCATACATTTAAACCACATGACATGCTATGTACAGCTATATTTAGAGCTAATTAAATAATGGAATGAACCCAACACACAGGGAACATTGTTGCAGAGCTATTTCCTTAACAAACAGGAATTTTTTAAATCAGAAATCAGAGCCATATGGCTACATTTCTCCTATGAAGGCATTGCGTGTATGAGTGTTTTCCTGCACACGTGCACTTTGTTCTAAAGTGTGTAAGGTTTTTTATTTTTTATTTAAGACATATTCCTGCAAGCCTGCAGACTCAGACTTTGTGTTTGGAACAAAGTCATGAGTTTGAGTCAATTTAAAAGTTACAGCACTATTTGACAACATTAATACAATTTGTTTGGCTTAAATTGCTTAAATTTGCCCAAATGAGTTTCTCAAAACTTAAACATTGCTGTCATTGCTTACTAAAAAAGTCAAAATTCAATATGTATTTGTTATAGCTATTTTTCATTATGGAGCTTTTTTTCAGCCTCTAATGTAGTAGTATGAAATGCAACCCTTTTTCAAAGTTCAAATCTTCTAGTTTTATTGTAAATAATTGCCTTAAATCAAGCTAATCAACATTTAAAAAAGACACAGAGCAGGTTTTATCTACTTCTGAATCAAGAGCAATCAATCCCCATCACTTCATTATTTCCTTAGAGGGTTGATGACAGTTTGGAGCTTAGAACAGTTATGGTTCTGATTTAAGCAGCTATCATGAGTTTGTTCTGCCGTGTATTCTGTGTAACATTTATTACTATAAAATGAACATGTTCTTTATTAGCTCGAATTAGCTAAAGTTACAAGCTAATAACTTGTAACCCTGTACTAATGAAGAAAAATCTTCATGCCTGAAGAAAAAAAAAAACATGCACCTTTTGTAATGGCTTTCAATTTATATGTTTTTCATGTTTTTATTTTTGACATTTTGAACAGTTATTACAAGTTTGAAGAGAAGTTGTTAGCAAGAAACATTTAACAAGGGAACTCCATGTTTTTATTCCTTAAATTTTGTTACATTTTGTATGTTTTGACGCTGAATTTCCATAACTGGCTATTCAAATGATTCACTTTATTTTTTTCTGATTAGATAACTAAATGTACAATCTCCCCTTATGAAACCAGTGCTGTTAGTCGACAGCACAGAATCCAAATGGGCCTTTTCAATCACCACGTCATTGAGGTTTTTTGACTTACAATGTCAATGAAAGCTACAAGTTTACAGTTTGTGGTCAACATCATGAAACTACACATTTTGTCTTGTGAGTTACAAACTTGATTCCATTTACAATATGGATAAACAAAAGCGGCCCACGGCCAAAGCAGAATGTAAACAGCATCCCTCTGCGGTTTTGAACGCTACAGTTGAAACTTCTGTGCCAGAAAAACCAGGAGGGGGGGAAGGGTGGTTTGAAACAACAAACCGGTCAACATTGACCTTTGACTCCGTGCAGACGGTAAACACTGATCCAGATGTCACTTACAGTTTTGACAAGTTAGTGTCTGCTAACAAATCAAATCAAGTCTGTTGGCACTGATCAATAATAATGCTACATTAAAATTTAAAAAAAAGAAAAACAAAAGCTGCCTCTAATCTCTACTTCTCTGATCTCTTCTCAGTGTAACAGTTCTCCAGCATAGATTACTTATTAAATCTTGACTTGGTGGCAGAAACAAGACATGATGAGAAATGATGTGATAAGCAATGATTTTTGTCAATCATCTACAGTCTTCTTCTTAAAAGTCTTTTAGACAATCTTTTCACAATCAGGAAACTTTCCCTGAGGTTTTTTCTTCTTTTCTTCAGTGAGTTCTTTTATGGTGTGATGGAGATTTGATCATTCTGTCATTTGCAGGAAAGAAAGCAGGCAGATGGAAGCAGATGGGGTATCAGACCAAAGCCAGATTTATTCTTTGATTATTTCACTTGTAGGATCAGAGAACAGGAAAGAAGGTAAAAAAGGAAGAGGATAATATGTATATATTAGTTTTCAACTAATTATCGTTTATTATACTGAACATAAAATACTGAATAACCATCATTTTCTTCTATATGTACATTTTACCAAACATAAAATTAAAGCAGAGGTCCAAATATTGCCCAATATTCTCTTTCTGCTTTTGGCACTTGTCTTTTCTGTCTTCCCATCCCTCAGGCTGCTTTCACACATGTTCACCAGAGAATAGATGAATTATGTGCAGAAACTGAGAACTAGACATTCTCTGCAGTATCTCTTCAATCTTCCACTTTACAGCAAAAAGATTCTCCACCAGATATGTGTTCTAACAGCTGGAAATATTACTGAGAAGCATGAGGGTAAAGTGCAGACGACATAATCACTTGCTGATGTTGAGAGTTCTTGCTCGGTACCTGGATGGATAATCTCAACAAGAAGTCTGGATTGAATGTTGAGGACATCTGTGTCCTCACATGAAGCCCCTCCGGATGATTTCTGGAGAAATTTAGGGCTGCTGTGCATGTGCAAAAAACGCTTTAATCTCTTTTTTATTTCAATCTCTCTCTTTCATGTCCCTTTGAACTCCCTCAGTCCACCTCCTCATCTTTCTTCTTTTCTATGTATATACACACAATGCTCATTCTTTGTATTTCTATGTCTTTCTAGTCTTTTCCTTTTCATCTCTCCATCTCCTGTATCTTTCTCTGAATTTTCCCCTCTGATCCCTTCCTTGACAGTCTCCTACCCCTCCCACTCCTGACCACATCCATATGTTAATAATAAAGTCTCCTCCAGCTCCACCACATCTATGAGGAAATCCTCTGGCAGGTCATCCATGCCTGTCTGATAAAGAGCAGCACAGATGCTTCATCCTCACTTCTCTCCTCATCCTTCTATGTTGTTCAACATTTTTTTAATACCAGAGCTTATGATGGGCTCAAAATGTGGCTTGACCCGGGTGGAACAGGTATGGTTTGAGAATGATCCCACCCGTACCATTTAACAATCCCAAACCTGATTAAAATCTGGGGGAAACAAACTAAATGAAACTTGACCTGATCAAGCCAAAGGGAAATAAAATAAATTAGAGCCAGACTTGGCCCAAACCTTTTTGGTGGTCAGAACCTTGCAGATTTGTGTTTGTAGTGAGAAGCAAAGCTTTATCAAAAGCATTTATCTGATACTGCTGATATCAGAAGACCATACAAAGCCAAATGTGAAACATTTCAACTTGAAACATATAGTTCTTAATGATCTAATGCTACTTGAAATAAAAAAAGTAATAATTGAAAAAGGCTGACAAATCATCTAAGTTGTTTGTTCATGACTAACTGAATTCAGATACGCATCGACAAACATCTTATCAACAAATCATATCATGTGTTTAGATTATTTTTTTCTGCTAATGGCCTTGGGGTTTAATGAGTACAAAGAAAAGACAATGATACAGTTGAACCAGGAAAATGGAAAATGAAGTGAAAAACTTGTGACATACAGTATACCCTTATTGTCTACAGCTAACAATCATCTTTGTAACAACTTATATATAGATGCACCAGATAGAAAACAGAAAATATTTAATAGACACAACATCTCACTGATCACAAATGGACTTGGAAAAATCTGTTGCTGTTGTGGCTCCATTTGAAGAGTCAACATGAAAAGTAAATCCCTCTGATTTTCAACCACATTTTTCAAGTAATTGTAAGAAGTATAATGGCTTTTATTATGACTCGTATTGGTACTCGGTATTGGCAAGCACTCAAAAGAAAGCACTTGAAAGAATTAATAGATAAATGATAAATCTAAGATTGCAAATTTTAATGTTGAGTGAGACATAAAAATGATAATAAGTTGCCTTGATGATTAAATTTAAGAACTTAAAGTATGCATGAAAGGAGAGTATGATTAATCTTACTGAGGTTACTCATTAAAAGGTATAAGACAAAATCTGTCACTATAGAGACAGCCAACCCCCAGACGGCACTCACATAGTCTCATAAACAGAACACTGAGTGTCAGTCAGCTGAATGAAAGACAGGCTTTCATTGATAAGACAGACAGTCACACAAATAGACCATCTAAAGAAAAAACAAACCAGACTACCGCCACCCCTCTGTGCTTTATTCAGACTCAAGAAGGGTCTCAGTGTTTGCAAAGGGGGGAGAGTGAGAAAGCATGGGTGTAAAAGTATGTGTTCTCAGGGTAAAATATCTCCTGGGGGAAGTCAAAAAAGTATTCAGAGGGAAAGACAGGGAGAGGAAGTTCCTTTGCTTCCATCTGTCCTTTAATCTGAATATCAAACACACAAGGCACCTGAGGGACTACCATTCACACCAAGGGAACACACATGTTGTGCCTCTTTTTATGAACACACACTTGTTAATGTGATAACATAACAGTCCGCAGAGATAAAAGAACAGTGACGAGTATAAAAACAAGCACCCTTTTAAGGATGTACAGTTAAACAGTTATATACGAGACATTTAACTCAGAACTTGTGTCATCACATTCAACATTTTCTAATAACTTATTTTATCTCAAAAGCAGTATCTTTAAAAAAGTATTAACCTTAATTTTTATTAATTTGTTTAGCAAAATCTATAATATTATAGAGGGGAAAAATTGCTGAAATTACTTATTCACTTATTCAAGTATTCAATGTTTCTTCTACTCATGAGATACAGTTGTAGTGCAATGGCCATACATCTTTGTGTTGTTCTGTGGTAAATGAAGACCCACATGGGACCTAAACTAGGATAATTCCAATCTCATTTTGTCTACCTGTGTAGAGCCAAGGTCTGGTTTTACTTCAGTGCATCAAATTGTCAGAAGAGCTCTTTTTGTGTGGTGATAAGACTGTCTTGCTTTTTACAACTGTGACTACATAATGTTTGGTGGAATTTCCATTTATGTTTCTTTACTGATCCTATTGTCTGTTGACTAGGGGGTTTCAAGATGAACCTAAAATTGTGCAGCAAAGATTTTGAGCAACCTTCTAATCATTTAATTTAAAATAGAAGGTGTAGGGAAATCCACCTAAAAATAAACATTCCCATGGAAAGTATCTTATAAGGCACAACAGGCATTATGTGAACACAGATGTTTATTAAATTTACATCTATGAACAAATTGAATCACAGATTTATACATTCATTTATAATAAAATAAGATTACACCGATTAATGCACATATTGTCATATAAGTAAATGCCTGCAGTGAACAAATAAATAATAATTACACACACATTTTTATGTATCAGCTACTTTCTTTGCTCTCTTGCTTACACACAAAAACACAAAACCTGAGAGGCTTGGCTGTTAATGGTGGTGGTCCTGCTCTCCACAGTGGGATCTGTGTTTAACCCTGTTTAGAGGTCCATTTGGGGCCAGATAAATCAAGCTGCTGTCTACCAGAAGCCTACATTAGGGGCCCTGCGAGGCCCCTTGGACGGCCTGTCAGTCACCCCGTCAGTCAGCGAGCCACCCTCTTCCAGCGTTTGAACTTATAATTACAGGGAGACTCAGCTTAGTTTGGCCCAGACTGGTTCTCGAACCCCCCTTCCCACCCACCATCTTCCAGACAGCAGCTCTTGCTAGCGCAGCGCTAATGCTAATACTAACAAACGATGAACGTTTTGCCTTCAGAGGAAACAGTGCTGAGGAAAATATTTATGGAAACTGAAAAGGCTCCCTCCCCTTTTTCAGCCCCCTTTGGCCTTTTCTTCATTCATTTCCCACAAACCTGTTTTTATTTCTTTGAGTGACAGTTCTGTGTTACCTTCAATTTTAAGAGGATAGCAAGTGAGTTAAAATGCTCAGGACTAATGCCAGGCTAACTTCTGCCTGCTGCTGATTAATCAGACACCAGTTAGAGGGGACAGCATAAAATAAAAGGGTTGTTAAGACTTATGACTTTTTAAGTAGTGACAAGGGAGGGAAGTAAAAGAGAAACATGCCTCCAACCAGGAGAAACATTTAGAGAGGAGTAATCTTTAACCCCCAAACAAGCTGGTGAATTTTGTCTATAGCTGATTTGTCTGCTCTATGAGCTAGACTGACAAATCATCATTCATGAGTCTTACTTTATTCTGAAACTCATAAATCATAAGCAGTTGGTTGACATATTGGGTATATTTTGGAACTCTGCCCCTGTATTCGGCAGATAAAAAGGTTTTTTTTGTTTCCACGTACACACACTAAGGAAGACGTGACTTGCTAAATCTAAGGAATTCATGAATAAAATATAGGTCTACAAAAGCAACATGAACAATGGAAATATTATCCTCCACTGCATAAATGCACAACCGACCACAAAGTATTCTCACAGGGAGTTTATACCTCTTATCTCTGACGGTTTGTCGGTGATGACTGGCCACTGCATGTGGAGACACACACTGCTAACGAGGAGGAAATTCCTCCCCCTAGTCATCCAAGATTGATGCAGAAAATTTACCCAGCAGACATTCCTTCGAGTCCAAATGAAAAAGGTGCCTGGTTCACCAACATTCCTGATTGGCCACACATTCCTTTACCGTTCTAACAACAGTGTGATTGCAGGCACAGAGCCACAGTTTCTTGAGGCAAACTTTCATAAATTATCTTCTTTCTAAAACAGCCAAACAAGGTATCACCTAGTGGAGGACTTTAACTAAGAACCTAGACAACAGTGGAAGAGGTGAAGCACCAATTTTCCACATCAACACCACTAAAGTGTCTCTGGTGGCGATAAAGGTTTTAATCTGTAAGCAAAGATTCTGAAAAATTAAAGTTTAACCCCACTATAACAAATGACTGTTAGGTGTTATAATCATATATTTTTTTTAATTTTTGATCACAGAAATGATTACTAAAACACAAATTTACTTCTAAAGTAAAAGTAAACTCATCCAGACACATTGAAAATCAAATAAACAGGATTCTCATCGATTAAACAAGAAAAAAGAACAATAAATACAATTCGATTATTAGCATATTTGACTTTATCTTTTAAAACCCCTGTCAAACACTAAAAAACAAAAATTTAAATATCCTCACAAAATCTGTCCTGTTACAGTACATAAACTGCTGAGCTGGCTGTGGGCTCGGAAGCTCGACTCTTAATACTGACATGAATTATTAATTTGACGCATTCATCACTCTTCCGACCAGCCATCAATAGCCTCCATTATGGCGGTGTGTATACATTACAGAGTGTATAGTGTGTCAGAAACTTCCCGCATGCAAGCCGTTTGATAGCGGGAAGAGAAGAAAACAGCGAGAGAAAAACTGAGAGAAAGAAAGAATGATGGACAGGAGCGACAGCAGAAAGCATTATCTTGTGGAGGCAAAGTCATAATGTCCCATCTAGAAACGGCTAGAATGGTGTAGCACAATGGCATTTTGAAAGGATATACTTTAATAGGTTGAAGGTCGGTAGAGTGATTCCACGGTCACACAAAGTTTTATTGTGGTGCATATTCGGTAAAAGACAATATAACAACTTCAAGAAGTATTTCATTAGTGATAAAATATTAAATATTGCTGCAACTATTTCTAAATTAAAACTTGCTTCTTTAATTCTTAGTTAAGGTAACAAAACCTTGACCAAACATTTCAATAAAGATGGAAAAGCCAGAGTTGAGAAGAGATATATGTCTCTCTAATATTTGCATGGTAACTTTTTTTTTCAACCTGGTGCAGCGGTTGACAAACTGTTGGAAAATTAGAAAATGTTTTAGAGAAAAAGGTGTGGTTGAAATTTCCAGACATCAGATTGAATGTATTATATATTGTGCTCGTAGCCCAGCAACAACTGAGTCGATGGTATTAATCACAGGACGTGAACTCTCGACAGATAATGTGGATCAAAGCAAGCAACTCAGTGTGCAGACTGCAGAAACCCTCCTTCACAGTAGCATGTCCAGGATTACGCAATTTGTTATAAAAATCACAGCAATCACTTCTATTTTACTTTTGCAGTTGTGCCTGCAGTCTTTGCCTGCATGTACAAAGAGGCTCTGAGGCCTAACGTATGTTCTTGCAGCTTTCTCTCAGAGAAACACATAAAACTAAATTCACAATAGCTCTGCTATGTTCTTCTCAAACATCTCATTTTAAACTCATCTGAGATTCAGGAATATTTTCCTGGCATTAGTTGAGCTTTGGAAAGCTCAGTCAGTTGCTCCTGTATGTAAACATCTGTACCATTGTTATAGTTACGCGTCATCTACTTTGATGCATAACTGCAACAATGTACACAGCAGAAAAAAAAAGAATTTCTATAAATATGGACATGCCATTGTAGGATCTCAATACATATTAAAGTTTTATTAAATGCATAAAACTTACTTGTTGAGTGTTCATTTTATTTCCTTGTGTATTTTGCCTACAACAACACTGCTGATGAAGAATTATCACTGTAAGTGCTGTTGAATAAAACATTTGAGTTGAAGACATTAAAAAGAGTTGGTATTAACATTTAAGCAGACATATTTTAGAACAACCACTTGGATTGCTTCTCTTGTCAAAAATCTATTTAGCTTAAGGCGGGCACTGTTTATTTGATTTTATTTGCCATTAGGACTTCAACGAGCTCATTAATTTCCTAACATTAAGCTCAAACAAAGTCTCACAATCCTGTAAAACGTGTTTGCATTAAATTAACACAATGTTAAAGCACTGTGTTGAAGAGAGAGAGAGTCTCTGATCATCTAGAGCATAACAGTGACATGCTGACAGCTTTAACAGCTAATGAAGAGATGATGTCACCCAGCTTTGCTATGTTTGTGAGAAGCTAATGAAGTGTGGAAGAGAAGGCTGCCAGTTTAGCCTCTAGAGTAAACAGCAGAGGCAAGCAACCAACCATCACTTCTTCTCACTTATAATATTACAGTGACGCTACAACAGCTCCACCCTGATGTACTTCAAAGTTCAACAAAGGGAAAAATCAAAGCTGAACTGCTGCTTTGATTTGAAATCTGATGTATTCTGAGCTCAGCTACACTCAAACAATATGCATTTATGGCTGCATATTGTTGAGCACAATCATGGGGACCTCGTTCGAACTTTAACCACTAAAGCTGCACAATACTATTGTGTTCTGAATGCTAATAATACATTTGGTCAATCCAACAAGCCATCACTGGCTGACAGCGATGACAGTAGAAAAAGAGAGCAGTGAGGACAATGTGGATTTATCACAATTGATATAGTCATTGTAATATTAAACAATAGCATCACTATTTTTTTAAAATATCATGCAGCCCTATTAACTGCCACAACTAAATGTTACATACAACCATTACCTAAACCTAAATTTACCTCATCACTAAATGCCTGAAACCTCAGAGATCCCTTTCCGGTCTTCCACACTATGGCCACAAAGAATTTCCCCTCTTTAATCTGCCTTTGGGGGAGAACACATGACCCAATCAAGCTGACCAAGAGTGCTTACACACATGAGGCAGGCATCGTAGAACCAGCAGTATTGTTGGTCTGAGTTAAGCACTACACATGCTGTTCCCCAATTCATACTCATATGAACGTAACAAATGAAGAAAAACATGCAAGAGAATTATCTAAAAATATTTAATAAAATTAAAACTTTCTCAGATGTCTGTAACAAAATATATAGTAACGGTGACTATGAACGAACTGCATTCTGGCATATAAACCCAAAACAGAACCAAACAGAAAAACTGAAACATCAAAAAGCTAACCAGGTGAGTCAAAGGAGAGGGGGACTGCCAGAAAGAGGAGTATCTTACATATTCTATCATAAAGTCACTAGCCAGCGCCCTCTAATTCTAATCAACACCAGTCACCTGGGAATATGGAACACACAAGTTCAGACAAACACACACACAAGCCCAGAGAAAAGGCTTGGGGCTGTAACAACACAGACTCGTCTACTCAGCTCTGTGACTACCTCTGTTACAGACTCAGAAGCATATCAGTAGTATATCAAGTTCAACCCCCCTTTTCTGCTTTAGTCATTTCACAAGTTACACCAATACAGGAAAAAGGCGTCTCAGGTCTGTCCTGAAAGTGTTGTGTACAAGGAGCTAAAGTGAGGACTGTACAAGATATCCTCACAAGTTCCACAAATGTCCTCACTTAGAAGACCTAAAACCCAAATTGTTTCTCTGAAAAATAGAGGCACATACACAAGCACACAGTGATGATGTGTTAGCGTGGATTTATGGTTTGGAGTTTGTATGGACTTCCTCTGCTTAGGTGATTAGCTCACACCCAGTTACACTCTCAGACATAAGTTTAAACAGGCACAGCTTATTACTGATACATTTGCATCAGTACACTGTTTCTCACACTCTGTGACATTATGTGTGCGAAAAACACACAAGGACATAAAATCCAGACTTGGATGAAAACACAATGAATGTTCAATAAGAAGGTTGTCAGGTTTTAAATGTCCTAGTTTTTCTAGGTGTTATCTGTTTATGTGGAATATACAGTCTCAAGCATGTTCATCATCCATGTCAAGATGTTTTCTCAGAGGCATCCTAATCAGTGACTAAACAACCACACCCATCTTAACAAAACTCATATGGAGTTACTTCTCTATAGTCTGTGTCCCTGAGTAAACCTTTGTTTGTGTCTCTGACCTGGGTGTAAGTGGCATCCAGCAGTGTGTCCAGGTTCTGTAGAGGTGCTGGGGTCTTGTCTTTAAATCGAGTCAGGAGACGGCGCTGGATGGCTCTGAACTGGACTGCTCGCTCCGACAGCAGGTCCTGATACTGCTGAGCACTGACGCGCATCTAAACGCACACATAAAAAAGCAACTGCTTCACTCCAGAATACTGAATTTACATTATATTTGACCAAAAAAGGAGTGAAAAATAGTATCTACTGTTACTGAGATTTTTCTTAATGTTTAACCTCTAAACACCAGTGTGTTTATACCTGAAAGTGATTGTCTACAGACAGGAAGTACTCCTGGAGGGGGAGAGGACCACTAAAGCTCTTCTTGAAGTCTTTTATTCCCAGTTTGGAGAAACGCTGATCAAACCTCTGAACAAGTTCCTTCACCACCAGCCACATATCCTCAAAACTGTCGCTCTGAATCCGGTAGCGCTCTGAGAAACACACAGGCAGTTACAAGATGCCGAGTATGCTAATGTGGTAGGAGATAAAAGTATAAAATTTAAAAAGTAAAAGTGTCACACTGCTGGAGCTAAAGAATGTGCAGTGACAACCACTGAACTTGTTCAAAGGTGCCTTCGAAGAATCTTACCAAACAGACACTAAAAACTACTCCTTTTGAGAGGTTTTGAAATGTAATTAAACAAAAAACTTAATAAAGCAATTACAATATATACTATATGTAGTATGAGACATAATAATAATACAAATAAAACCTTGTTGAACTTGTTGAAGTTTAACTAGCACAAGCAGTTACCACAAGGTATCACACAAGAGTCAAGTTTTTGCTTTTTAATTTTGCTAGTTTTGGTACAAAATGATTTAAAAAAAGCATCAAATCACAAAGAAAATGCATCAGCAGTTGTATTTATGATTTGTAAGAAGCTGGTAAAATGTTAATTTTTACATTTAAACCAGCTTTCATGGTAACTAGTGCCCGTCAGACTCACGGGAGGTCTTGGAGGCCAGAACTGTAACTTTGGCTCCTGCCAGAAGCTGGAAAGCCAAACTATTCCCATCCTTATCTTCTGTTTTTGCTGAAAACTCTGCAGTGGGAGCCAGAAAGAAGAAAAAAAAAGGTGATGAGACAGATAGGAGAGAGTCTATCAAGATACAGGACGCCAACAAAAGTGAACAAGATACAGTCCCACTCTTCGGAAAGACACACAATAGAAGCCCACACAAATCCATCATCACAAAGAAAACACAATCGGTATGAACAGTGAGCGTGTGTTTAGATGTCAGAACTGCTGAATGTAGCTGATTGTCAGATAAGTGGAAAACAGACAAGGAGTTCCCACAGCTGAAACACACAGAATCACAAATAAACATTCATAAACACATTTATATAAATACACAACCACACAGACACATAACAGAGGATTAATCATATCAATATATACACAATCTCACTTCTACATTTTCCTTGTGATTGCATGGTTTTATTTATTGTAATGTTATGTGAGATTTTATGTGGCATAAGACATCAGAGGTCTGTAACGTTGGATATTAATTCAAGAACAGAAAAGATAAATATAATCTCTACATGAAAAGTGAAAAGATAAACTAGTTACTTCATTTGCAGTAACAAGAATGACTTTTTTTCAAAAGGTTTTACAGTTCAGCTGAAGGCTTTGGATATCATTATAGTTATTTAGCTATATATCTTAAGTTTTTTTTATTGTTATATAGAAAACATACAGAAATTAGAATATACAAGGAAGACTAATGCCAAAATATTTAATTTTTGTTGATTCTAAACAACAATTTTTTTGGTCATTATTTGATGTCCAAACATTTTAAATGACTTCCTAATGAATTGGAGGCAGAGACATCTGGTTGTAGATGTTTTGCCTAATTTTGATTTTGATGAAAACACTGATAATGTACGTTTGTGTGTTGATTGTTGTAACATTTCTTAATCTCACAGCTGTCTGACTTGTGGGCAATCCTGAAAAAGAGACTTCTAATCTCTGAGGGTTTTTTTCCCCTTGTTAAACAAAAATTATTTTAGTTTACAGATGTAAACTCAATTCAAATGCAAAGTCTTGACCATTTTGGAAACCAAGAACTGCATCAGCACATGTGAGGGTTTGGACGCGAATGTCTGAATATTACCTCGGAAAATGGAGTTGAGGTCAACTGGTGGCTGGTTGGTGTCCACAGTGACTTTAAACTTGGTGGTTTTGGCTGGAGATGACGGTACACACACTAAAGCCAGAGGAAGACTGAACCTGGACTGGAGAACCCGGGGAACTCCTATGGAAAGTAAAAACGTTAGAACTCAAATGTTTCCTTTTTACTAAATTTATTTTACACACCAATTAATTTTGCACTATTTAGTGCTACTGATGCTCTTTTTGTAATAAACACTGTTTAATTATTAGCTCACTTCCCCTCAATGTGACTGTTGTGAAATCAAACAAGGTCACTAAATCACCTTAGAGGTTTTCTTTCCAAACAATATTCATGCCAGCATTTGTTAACACAGTAAGTGCTGCAGATGGTTAGGTTAAACAAGTACCTGAGAGCCAAGGGACTTAATATCAACACAGATATCCAAAGAGGAAGTTTTGCAAAAAGAGGGAGAACATTTTATGAGGAAATAAAAAAAGGAGGGAGGCAAGTTAAGGCCAATGACAACTATATTTTGATCCTTAGCAGTGCTGAGCTTGGCAGGAATCTACATTTAGCAAGAATGACAGAATAAGGGCAAAGAGGGATGGAGGAAAACAGTTGTTGAGTAAAGATGAAACAAGGTAACCAGGGGAAAGGAGGTAAGCTAACAACAGGAGAGGGATAAAACCTGAGCTAAGGAGGAAAAACGGTGGAAATGAACCAGCATAAAAAGGGAATAAAACAGAAATAAAATGAGAATTGACAGCTGGGTTGCAAGGGAGGAACGGTTTAATTATGGAAAGTTTCACGTTATTACGGATATTAATAATAACCTACAACTACTGTGCACCTTTCCATTCCAGACAAACAGTTATTATTAAATTTGGGGCAGCAGGAGCTTGGTGGTCAGTGCTGTGGTCTTATAATCCTGAGGCTGAAGGTTCAAGCCCAGGTTGTGGCAGGAAGGGCAGCAAGCGTAAACCAATTGGCAAATCTTTTGTGTGAGTTTGCTCGCTGTGGCAACCCCTGAAGAAGGGAGCAGCCAAAACAATAACAAAGTGATTATTTAAATTTAGTTCAAATACATAAACTGAGGCAGGGACAAAATTAAGCCAAGAAAAATAGTAGCAAACAGAAGGAATGCAGGTAGAGAAAAATGGTTTAACCTCTAAAAGAGGAAGAAGGACTGAAGTTTTGTTTCTTCACTCCTCACTTGCTTAATTTTCTCATTGACCCTTCGTTCTGGGTGACTGAATAGTTAAACAACAAATCACATCCAGAAAACACAGCACAGGGTTACATAAACATCTTGTCAGTGTGATTATGCAGTAAGTTTATGAGATATTTGGTCAATGATCCTCACTTACATTGTGCCTTCTGCTATTGAACAGGCTCTACAAATCATTATGCTTTCAATGGGGTTCTCATTCACACACACCCATTTAAACAGCATTTTTTGCATCTTACACTCACACACACACACATCAGTAAGTTCACTGTCTTACTAAAGGAAACTTCAACACTGCAAAGCCGAACAGATGTTTGAAATTTATTTTAACATAAAGTGTTTCTGCATTTATTTTACTCCTCTACTAAACGCCACAGTTACTTCAGATATACTTCAGACCAATGTCAAGCCAAACCACTGTGTTTTAAGGCAAACAAACAGCTGAATTTTGTAACATATTAAAACTCATGGAACCACTGGATGCCTATAGAAAGGTATACTGAGAAAAAAAAAAGTATAGCGTGCAGAACAACAAAAAAATGGCATAATTTGGTGAATATTTGTTCTGAACATAAATTTTCTTTGTTGTCTTAATGTAAAAATGCTATGACTTAAAAATAAATCTTTTGTGTTTGCAGTTGATCAAATGAAACGGTCATGTAAATTTTAAGAATGCATTAAAAAAGAAACTGCACCTTCTGCTATAAATGACTGTTGGGAGGAAAAACAAAAACTGGAAGCAAGATAAGACAAAAAAATCCACAGAAGAATAATTTAATTTAAAGAAAGATGAAGACAGAGAAGAGATAAAAATGAGATAGACAATAAAAAGAAAATTACGATGGAATGATAACGATTTAGGAACTTAAAAATAAATGTTATTTGACCTAAATTTCTGTTTACCAGTAACCACTTAGTATTTTAATGTTTGTATTTTTTGTGAAACCCTTCTTTTTCCACCTTAACTCTGAGTATTCCTAAGCTATCAGCACCTTTGGCACTGAGACTCCACTGCGTAGAGGCTGTATATCAGCGTAAGCATGTAAAAACCATTTTATGAGGCCAAGTTGAAATATAAATCACACTATAAAACTGTCAGTAAACAGACAACCCTTAGAGAAAACTCTTTTTCTGCAGTTTACCAGTTACTTTTACTATAAACCCTAAAATGATAAATAAACTTTAACAGACAGCAACAAACACTGACTGACATTTAGGCAGACATTTGTGCAGTATGTGTCACTTTTTTAGACATCCTGATTTATCTTTTTAATAACTAGATTCAGTTTATTTTGTTTTTCGAGTAGTGACATTTTAGTATATGATTAATTTTCACACTTTTTCAAGGGCTGTTAAAGACATAAGTTGAATTTTTGGGGTCAGTGAACTAAGGCAGAGTGAGACAAAGAGAGTTTGAGCATAGTCAAAACAAATTTAAAGCACAAACAGATTATTTTCATTGAGAATCTTTAACATGAAACTTTGACTAGATGGATTTTAAGTCCATCTATGCCAGCAGAGGGAGTTTGACATGACTTACAAAGAGCCCATGGTACGACAGAAATGAAGGAAGATTTTTTTTTCCCCTCCCTAATGAAGTGCTAATTTCTGTCTGGACAGTGTTAAAATTTTTCCTCATCTATGACTCCTCCTCTGTTTACAAGAGACTGAACAGAACCCTGTTTTACAGACAAACACTATGGTGTGTGCCACCCACTTAGGAGCTGAATATTAAATATCAGAATTTGTCAACACCAATAAGTTAATGTTATAAAATCCACTGGTTTCAATGGAAAAAGTGATGACAAAAATACCGAAATGAAAACCAGCAGATTGTTGCTGTTTTAAGAGAAAGAAGTCATGCAGTGATCTCAAACACTACATAATCAGAACAGTGTGACACCGGTTAGGGCTCAAACTGTGCAGTTTTAGAAATTGTACAAAGCTTGTAACTGCTTATCAGATTCTGACACTAAAACAACAGAGAGGAGGATGAGAAAAAGAAGACATACTTGAGCCTGGGAAAAAAAGGTCCAACACAGCAGACTGCACAATGTTTCTGCACGATTTTCCCCGAAAATTTCTAAAACTGCTTGATATTTGTTGTGTTTGGTTGTTAGAGTACTAAATCAGCTGTCAGCGACTCTATTACACTGAATGACAACATTTAAGCTCACGATAAAAGACTTTACTACGATTCCTTCACGACAAAACATGTTGTCTACGACAGCCAAAAACTAAAGTGTGAACCTGACCTTACTCTCAAGATTTATAAAATCAAGCTCAGTGTGATATGCACAAATCCTTTACAATTTTTAAAATTGCACAGTGTGAGTCAGCCTTACGTTAGAGTAGCTGAAGTTTACAATGTTTATCTTTGCACATTTGTCAGTTAATTCACCACGTCTTGAAAAAAATCTCTTTTGTAAGTTTTTAAGACTCTAGTTTCACTTAAACTCAAAGATTATCAGCAATAACTTTCAGGTTGCTGCTTACAGTAAGAGAGATGTGTGAAATTAAGCTTTAACAACATAAAATAGCAACTGACCACCACAGAATGTTGTCTTAGATGAGTGATTCCAAATAGTTAAAATCTGCCTGTATTTGCAAGTTTGTAGTGTGTGTAAAAGAAATGGGGAGAAAGAGAGGATAAAGTTTATTTGAGTAGAGGACCACTGTGCAGGATCAGGTTCTTTCCACAGCTGCAGTGATGTCATCCCTGAGTAGGTATCAAACATATGTGTGGACACGGCATGTATGTTTGCGTGAACCACAAGGGGAACGATAAAAAAGAAACAATCAGCATACTTCACTCCTCAAAACCCTTTTCTCATACGCAGCTGCAATCCGTGACTTATTGCATTGAAATCATTAGAAGGTCAGTTGTTCTCCATGCAAAAGTTTAATGTGAAAAAAAAAAAAAAAAAAATCTCCTCTTTGTTAAAAAATGAACAAGTTAGTTTTTTTCTGTTATGAATTAGGATGTCAGGCAATTGTAAAATAATTTATGTAGCCCTATTGCTTACTGTAATTTACCTAAAACAAAATATACCTACAGTACCTGAAGCATCACAGAATATCTCATTTGTGTCGTTCTGGTCAGCATATTCTCATTTCAGAGCTTCTAAAGTCCATTATAGTAGCAGGACATCATCTTTATATCACAACATACAAAGAAGGACCAACTAAAACAAACACTGTCTGAAAACTAGGGGGATGACTGCTGGGACGTGTACATCTGTACACCTAGTCTAGTTATAGTTGAGAAAACTACTTAATTCTTATTCTAGTGGTAACTCTATGGTTTGCTAGTAAAAAGTTGTTTTTAGGGTGAAGGAACTGGATGGGATTAGACACTTGGCTTTTCTGATTAAAATGGGTTATTTGCAAGGGAAAGAATGTCTGTCGAAATCCTCACAAAGACAGATAAACATATGTCAAAATGTGTGCTGAAATATAAAAGTCTACGTGTTTCTTTCTGGCAATGAATGTGAGTCAGATGATATTTCTGTGCAAACTCCATAGAGTATATGACGATAAATGGATAAAAATGAATATTTACATTTTCCATTGAGTGAGGAAATGTGTATGAGCCTGTGTGTCTGTGTAATTCTTGAGAAAGTATCACATATAAAGGAATATAAACACTTGACAGCAGTTTCCTCCTGTAATTACGGCAGTGTGAGTGTCTGGAAAGTATTTGGAGTCTTGTTGATGATCAGTGCATTTCTAAGTGTACAGGACACTTAATATGTTAAAATATGAGCCTTATTTTTCATTGACTGTGTTTGCATCTACAGAATCTATTTCCCATTCTAATAAAGACATCACATGTTTCTACTTTTTCTACTTTATTAAACTCTAACAGACAACTTACCTTTGGGATTAAGCTCTGTGAAAAATAGGAAGAGAAGAGTTAAATGTTAAAAAGAAAAATTCTGAAAGATCAGAGGAACCAAGATTTGGCACAATAAAGTGGCTTTGCTCCACTTGTCTATTTTTATTCATGTCAGTCCAGTGATAAAGAGATGTTTTAACAAAGCATGACTATAAAAAATACAAGTTTAATGCATTTGGATATACATAAATGTTAAACACATGAAAGTGCTTCCTCCTGCCTTTTCTTTCATGTACTCTTGAGAAGTGCAAATGAAGGAGAATGCAGCCCTTAAATTGAGCAAAACCAACCTCAAATAAGGTAAGATGACCAAATCAAAAAAATGTTTAAATCAGTAGGAGTTTTATTTGTTAAATGAGGATTATGGATAGGGATAAGGTTGATGATTTGACAATTATAAAAATAAATATTAGATATACGACTATCCTTGCAGATTTTTTAAAAAGCACCATTGTTGCTTTTCAATTCTTTTACATTTTGGGTCAAACTGTGCTTCCTCAAAAAAGACAAATTGAGAAATTAGCATTGTTTTTCTCTATAAAAATAAAAAAAGTATTGTTTTAAAACCACATGCCAAACAGCTTTTGAAATGGGTAGAAAAAATGAAAATTGTAATAAGCCTGTAAAAATGACTGAGAGTATCTTTTATCCCTGCTCCTCAGTGCCATGTTTTCCCAGCTGCTCTGGGATTTAAACTGTCCGTCTACTGCTTCTCTAACCTTTTAGCCACAATGATAGAAGTCTGAAAGATTGAGCTCCGATTTGATTGGTCGAAAAGGATTTCCTGAGAAAGTGAATGGGAAGCAGATGGATAAGTTGCAGGCCAATAGAAAGGCAATGAGGCGCTGACTGAAAAAGTTCACATTTTATTAAACTTAATCAAAGTCATGCTTTCCTGTTCAATCTCTGGCTTGGTTATTGTCTCTTGTGTCAGACCATTTCTGAATTTATTCAGTAGATCAGATTTCATTTTAAAATGTTTATATCAACTGCTAAATAGTTCATAGTACTGAGGATGTAATAATTCAACTATTTGACCTAAATGCCAAGTATCATTTTGGCAGGTAGGCTGTTGTAAACATTTTGATCAACTGTGCAGACTGACTCAAAAATGCTGAAACTAGAGTTTAAAGAAGCATAGAAAAAGCTTTTAATTCTGAGTTAAAAGTGTATATGTTTTATTGTTACAAAAGGATGAGACACTTTCCTGATTGTGCTGCTAGTTTGATTATATGTCTGTACTTCTCACAATTGAGTAGACCACTAAAACTGACCAAATCTCAATCTTCCTAGCTGTTATTTCACCGTTGCCTGTCATTTTTCTGACTTCAATAAAGGGTTTCCTTTTCTATTTGTGACATTTTACTGATCCAGTATTGGCTCCATGTGTTATAAAACAGTTGTAAACAATCATACATACCTACAGACAAACAGGCATACAGACAGACCGAAAATCCTCTCTTTAACATCAGTTTTTGCTTTGGGAAATAGATTAAAATCACCCAAAATAAAACAGTATTAAGGAATCTGGAAATGTAGACTTTGTCTTAGGCTCAGATTATAACTGTTCACTGCCAAATAAAAACCAGAAAGTAAAATTGAAGGAGTAAAAAAAGAAATAAAAAGGCTAAAACAACATAAATAAGGGAGAAAAAAATGAGCAAACCAAAGAAACCAATTTTGAGTGAAAGCTCTGCCTTAACATAACAGACATGAAATGAAGCAGGAAAGTTCTCACAGCAAACACACCATATACACAAACTGGCTGCTAAACTGGCTGAAATGAGTAAAACTCTGGATCCATCAGCTGAAGCTAAGAAAAGAAAAGTTTTAAGTTTCATGACTGTGGGTCATTATTTTATCAATAAAAAAATAAGATGGTTGAGAAAATACTCACTCTTTTGTGTAATTAACTAGGGATTGAACGCTTTTTATAAGGCTTAAAATGTCTTATTCTTTTTCTCCTTCCTCTGTTTGGTGTTTCCTCAGCACATTTTCTGTGCAAATTACAGCTACAGAAAATTCTAAATTATGGACAATTTAACATATATCAAAAATGTTACTTTGATGGTAATGCTTTTTTGTGACTTGTGAGAGAAATGTCTAGGGTTTGAGTCCTTGAATCACTTTAGCCATTTCACATGTCTCTGTTTGAACTTCAGATGCCCTTCTTCCATGTCAAGTGTAAAAGAACTATGGTGGAATAAAAGATTAAAGTTGATCTATCTCTGAAAAAAAAAAACCAAAAGGAAGCATGTTCCTTGGCTTGCAACTCTTTCCCCCTGCCAAATCTGTTACAAAACCTTGGTTGCATAGTGCTCACTGTCAACAAAAACAGAGAACAAGACCAGCATGGCAGAAACAAGGTATACCTACAGAAATTTCTTGAAAAACAGATTTTAGACCTGGTTGTCAAAAGACAGACGTTCTAACAAAATGCTGCAGCTGTAGGAGACATCAGCATGTGAAGATGCTGGTCACTCTGGAAGCTCAAAAAACAGAGAAAACAATAAAGACTGCCAGCTAGCTTCTTCAGTTTCCACACAATCTGGCTTAGCAACCAATGAATCATGACTGGCCGTGTTTTATGGAAAGTATCAGTACAGTTGCACCCTAGTGTTCACAGCTGAGATGAAAATACCCATTGTGTATGTGAACTAACAATGTTCTCTAAATGCCAACTTGACCACTTGATCCCTCTCAAGTGTGTTTGTGTAAAGCCCACTCTCAGAGTCTTAGGGAAATCACAGAGGGGCACTAATGAAATTCCTTCTAGATTGTAACGACTCTTGCCATCATCAAGCCTCCTTTGAAGGTTTTAAAAAGTCAACAGTCTTCTTAAATGTCAAATCCTTTGTAGAGCTTAAAGAAGGACACAGTAGCCTCAGGGTGGGATTGGGTTATGCTGGGTGGGTGATGTGAAGGCGTAATCATCACCCCTGGGTGGCAGTGAATACAAAGTGATGCATTCCTCCCAAGCCAGAACAGCATATTCAGGGATAAGCGGTGATGAGGCATTACTGCAGATTAGCACCGGAGGAACACACAACCGAGAAATTACAACCACCCTCTCTTACATTTGCACACATGCTTTTAAGGACCACTTTGTATGTCACCATGGGATATGACTCCACAAAATGGTTCATTGCAGAATTTACCACATGTGTTTCAGACCAAAAAAAACAGGCTTTTATTAAAATAGTGGAAAAGTATGATGTACAGCAAATATGATTGTTTGTTCATACATTCAGATTTGATCAACAATATTTCACAAGACAGCAGCAGAAGGTATATAAATAAAGCGCTAAAAATCCCAGCTGTACATAAACCTGTGAGGTCTATAGGGCATTGGTTGTCATGAATCAGATGTTCGATAGCTTGCGTGTATGTTACTGGTGAATGTTGCAGCTTTCCAAATGGTACCACATTTAGAAAAAGTTGCTTAAACATGAACAGTGTTGCAGGACAATAATCAGCTACTTTGCCTGATAATTATTTGCACTCCAGTTGCATTAACTGCTATTATATTTACAGTTTTGTGTATAATTTGACAACTTTTTAGAAGTGTTTTTTAAATCCTAAAAAGCAGCAATTAATACGTTTTGGGGTTTTTGAAATGTTGTTGACAACAGAGTAAATGTCAAAGACATTTGTTTTTACATAACCTATTTTACTTATTTTCTTTCTTCTTTCCTGACATGAGGGTATTGGCTTTCACATTGTCTCATTTTTTGATCCACACCTTTTTATATATATATATATATATATATATATATATATATATATATATATATATATATCTGAGTCTAGCTCCTACCTAGTTTTAAATTTCACCTTGTTTTCCTTTGACCCTTTCATTGTGCGCCATCTGCAGCTAATTTTTAATGGGACTTTTCTAATGCTTACAGACCAGCAAGTCCCTTCCAGGAAATAGAATAAGTTTTCTACCCACACTCTACAAGCTGCTTGACTTTTAAGCCAACTGAAATACTCCAGACTCCTCTTTTTTTTTCCAACTATTTTTAGCATCACAATAACCTGTAACAAGACAGAAAGACTTCCCAATATTTCCAGACATTTCACATTAAATGTGCTTCTGGGAAGGAAAAACTGCTCCACCAACGGAGGCCTGCCAAAGCAAATGTACTCCAAGGGAAACAATAGCACACAAACACAAATTCTTGTATGACCTGATTTCCGAACAAATGCTTTTTTTTTTTTTTTTTTAAAGGAGGGCTGTGACATTTAAACTAAGGAGTGGTTTTGTTGCTTTGGAAAGTTATATCTTCCAGAAATATTGCAGGTCCTGGAAACAGATGCCTATGAGCAGAGAGGGGATGAACTTAGCTTGTCTGGAATGAGCCCAAATGTCATTACAGTACTCCAGTTCAGCAGATGGTGTACAGTGCTGTCACACAACACTGGAAATGCTTAGAGAGTTGTTAACTTTGTACCAATTTGTAGGCTAACACTCATTCTAGTTAAAACGTTCTTATACACTTAATTATATGGCACCATCTTATCTGTCTCAACTTCTACACGTTTACACTGCCAGAGAGCTATTGTCCACAGATCAGCTGCTCTTGGATGTTCCCAACTCAAAAACAGAGGAGACAGAGCCATTTCAGTGGAAACACCTGCCTTTGTAAATTATGCTTAAAACACTTTTTTTCCCTGGCTTTTAGTCTTGGTTGACATCTTGACCTTTATTGTGCAAGTATATATTTTTATGGTATCTTCTTGTGTTTGAGTTCATCCTTATTGCTTATATCAATTATTATTTATACCTTACTCTTTGTACATCAGTTTGGTTATGGAAGGTTGTTTAATAAATGCGCTCTATATATAAACATAAACTTGACTTGACACTGAACACACT
Source organism: Kryptolebias marmoratus (assembly GCF_001649575.2). Classification (NCBI taxonomy): domain Eukaryota; kingdom Metazoa; phylum Chordata; class Actinopteri; order Cyprinodontiformes; family Rivulidae; genus Kryptolebias; species Kryptolebias marmoratus. The sequence continues at coordinate 4,621,265 of NC_051445.1, read as the reverse complement.
CTGTATAATCTTACATGCCATAGCGTTTAACATTGATGTGAAATACAATATGCCATGACCTAATGACTGCATTATAATACGTTGTCTTGATTTGGCAAATATTGCAAAGAATTTGTGACTTATGAAAGAAATTCCTTATCATCATGTTTCAACTTTAATTTTTTTGGGAAAAAAATAGAGAAATAAAAACTCTAAAGGCTACAGAAAATTTAGAAAGAGAAATAGACACTTTGTTGAAACTCTTGTATTCACTTTGGATGTTGATGGCGAAGTGTCTAATATGAAAAGTAAACCCACTAAGTGTGATTGCTTAAATATCATATATACACCAATACCTCCTACCAGGGGAAAAAAAATCAACATCTTGCGTCAGAGCCATTGGTAGATCCAAGTTTACACTTTACTACAGTAACAAAAGAAAGAAGATAAACTGTAAAGCCAGTCAGTGCATTGAGACACCTCTAAGTGCTGCTGAAGGCAGGGTGTTTAAATTACTGCTTTAAAAAAAGAATGCTCAGTGTATCCAATGGCGTACAGAACTAAAGAGCTCCAGGAGATGCTATGTTCAATTCATAACCAAATTAAAATTTAATGAAATGCATCGTTTTCTTTTATGTTTTGTTTTTTGCTTTTTAAGATTATGTTGTATAGTTCAGAGTTGAGCTTTTTTTATCTGTGAAACTTATTATCACCAGTGAATCATGAAAAAGAGGAAATAAATGAGAAGAAAAAGCACATATATATTTATGTATATAAGTAAATGTTTTTAATCTAAATATGAGCTTCAGTTGAAATTAAACATTAACGCCTAGAAACTGGTATGAGGAATATTACAAATGCCTTTTACCTGTGGGGGACAGATAGGACACAATGATGTCTCCTGTCAGGTCAGCAGGGGGGTAGCGGCCATTGAGGAAAGCCGAAAAGACTACTTCTTTGGTTGAACCAACACCTGAAGATAGAGAACAAGGATGTGTTAATGTTATACACGATAAAATGTTGACTTTTTCTCTACCGTGTAAGTGTCTGCGTTCTCAAAACTGAAATATGCAATTATAGTTGTTTTAAATATTTGAGTGGAACATGAAGCACATTGTACAATTTAATTGATTTTTTTTTTTCTGTAAGCATCTCTGAATGAATTTAAATGACAACATGTTAGCAATCAAGAAATATTCTGCACCCATGAAGTTCTTTTTTAATTTTTTTAATATGTCTAGGCATTTGAAGTAACATATATATATTTCATGTATTATTTTACAAAATTTAGGTTTTACAAAACCTAATGCTTAATTGTTTGTCTCTATGTGGCGCTGCGATGGACTTGCGACTTGTCCAGGGTGCACCCAGCCTCTTACGCAGTGACTGCTGGAGATAATTTGCAGTTCCCCCGGTGACCCAAAAAGGAAAAGAGGGTAAAGAAAATGGCTGGCTGGATGGCTGGATGGATGGAACTTAATGTTGGCAATACTGTACACCATTAAAAGTCAGTACTTCTTATCACTCAGTGTTTACTGCTGTCGGTTCCCTTTAAATTGACTCCAGGTGTAGGTCTTGATATCATATCCTAATGCTACTTTTACAAGCCATTCATACATTTTTGAACAGCTAAAAGAAGACAGGTGGTTTAAAAAAAATGAAGCAGAGGAAGAACAGTCAGATAAGTGAGGTGATGTTCAGACAATGTTTTGTTGTTTTTGTTTTTTTTTTAAGTGTGTGGTCCAATAATCTTATTAATCTTACACAATAAGTTATTTCATTAGTCCCAACACATATTAGCTTTCTCATTAAAGCAGTTTCATGAACACTTCAGAGGCATGAAAAGTATGATTCTGATTAGATAATCAGGACTGGTGGTAAGATTTTGAAGAGCTTGTTTTTTAAATTGGAAGTTTAAATTTTAAACAAATGAGCCACTGAGGAAGAAGAAAAGTTCAATAAAAAATCATCACAGAGCTAAATTATAATTTGCTTTGGCTCCACAGTTAACATTTTGATCAACTCTGAAGCATGTAGTTAAAATTATTCTTGCTTTTTGTCTGCCTTTTTTCTTTATTTTTTCAGAAATCTGTTGTGTGTGACTCTACAAAAGTCTCTTTGTGTCATTACAAATGTGAATGTGGTTGATTGAATTTTCTTTTTTTTTCTACAACAGAAACACTCAAGTTATTTTATAAAGAAAGACATTGAATAATGAACAAGGAAACAGGCTTGTTAACAAAACACACACACACACGCACACACACACCTCAGAGAGTCAGCATTTTTAAGTTGTTGACAGAACAGGATACAGTAAGCCTGATCTTAAACAGATCTCCTAATGTACACAGAGAACCTACATTAAGCATCAGCATGCTACGTGAGGACAGGGAATTACAAATTTAACCAGAACTTCAACCTGTGTGTGTGCGTGTGAAAGTGTATGTGAGGGTAAACAGAAGACTGAAATTATATGCAGCATGAGAGAGGGGCGATGACTTGTAGCTTCCTTTCAAATGCCCGAAAACCAACAGAGAGGGCAGGAACAGAAAGCTGGGGAGAAAATGCAGGGATCAAATACAGACAGAGAGGAAAGGATATATTACAGCTAATGGCTCCATGCAGTCACACACGCACACACACACATACACACACAGGGCGGTGTGGTGGTGTAATGGGGCGTGATGTTTCTGGGCCCGGTCTGTTACAGGTGACTGAAGACCAAGTATCAATGTGTTTTTGTCCTAATGCATATACAAGTGTGTGTAATTTCTAAAAGTGAGGGGACTGGGCGGAAAAGTTTTTGAATATGTGTACCATTTGTGAATTTTCAACTGTAAAATAGAATGAGAAAAAACAAAACAAAAAACAGATGACTTTAAACATGCACACACAAATAAAGCTAATAGCAAGACCAGCTTATTTAAACAGACATCAGGAAGATGCAAGATAAAGGAAAAAAGATCAAAGAAGAGTTAACCTCATTAAACTGAAAAAGGGGAAGGTCAACAGCATAAAAGCAGAAATCTTCTCGACATGCTCCTCTTACACTCTTTCTTCTACTCATCATCCATGTTTTCTTCTGAAATACTTTTCATTTCCATCCTTGCCTACATTTAATACAATTTTAATCTATAAAAAAAACAAAACAAAACAAAAAAATAAACCAAAATAAATTTAAAAAATGTGTTTGTTTTTTTACAGTTGTGACCTAACACTATTTCTCACAAGCAAATGTGTCATCAGAGCCAAGAGGCTGTCCGGAAAACAAAACAAAGTTAAATAACAATAATGACCAGCCCAAACTGTAACTAACATGTACTGATTGGTTGTGCTAAATAATAATAATAATACTAATACGATTACAATTGATGGACAGTGGGTGTGGGGATGGGGCAGTCAAATATTCAAAGAAAAACTGAATATTTACCAAGAAATTTGAAGTGTTTCTGCTTAAAATGCACATCCCTAACTATTACTTTAATACTACTTTTTGATTCTTTTCAGTTTTTCTCCCACTTCTGCAAACAGCATCTTTACTGTTTCTCGCTATCCTCCACCTCATTTCTTAAGGCCTTCTTTTTGCCGCTCTTGCCCCCTCCCTCCTTGTCATTCTGTCTGTCAACAGAAGGCTTTTAACCCCTGTACCTTGGAGGTCACGCTGGTCAGACGGGTTTAAGTGCTTTAAGTGTTTTCAGTCCAGCTAAGACTAACAAACAAGGCCAAAGAAGACACACAGTAATCCCTTTTCCTCTCTTTTTTCTTTCTCAGTTTTTTTTTTTCTTCCTTCTTCAGCTTTTCATCATATATTCAGGAGCATCTGGTCAGGTCAGAGCAGTGCTCTGGGCATCAAACCTGTGCACACCAGGTAATGTGTCTGACTCCGACGCACTGAGACTGTTCAGACTGGTCCCAGTGTTTTCAGGCACATTAGGCCATTAGCACCCCTTCCAACAAAAACAAACTCCATAAAGTAGACTGAAATCCCCTGCTTTACTACTGTACCTCTCCTTGCCTTTAACTTTCCTTCAATTTTTTTTTTTTTTTTGAATTTTCAAGATCTTTTTTTTCACCTTCACCAAGTGTTTGCCATTTCTTCACTGTTTCTGCACTTTTTTTCACCCATGAACGTCTTTCATGAAGCTTTTCCTGATTTTAACCTAAATCCCTGCACTTTTTTCAGTTTCCGTTTATCTTTACTGTTATTTAGCTGTCATCTCTGCTACTTATTAAGGGTTTAAAAACAATAGGATCTGTACTGTAATGTTGAAAATACAGATCTGAACACTGAAAGCAGAAAAACATTCTGACAGAAGGTTAAAATATTGAGACTGGAAAAGGTAAATGTAACGACTGATGTAACCCATCCATCCATCCATGTTCTCGACCCACTTTTCCTTTCTGAGTCGCAGGGATCTGGTGTCTATCTCCAGGAGTCACTGTGCAAGAGGTGGGGGACACCCTGGACAGGCTGGACGTCCATCACAGGGCCACATAGAGACAAACAACCATTCACACTCTCACTCACACCCAGGGACAATTACAAGTTATCAGTTAACATAACATGCATTTTTTTGGTCAGTGGGAGGAAACCAGAGTACCTGTAGAAAACCTCCACATGCATGGGAAGAACATGCAAACTCCACACAGAAAGGCCCCAGGCCGAGAGGCGTTTTAAAAATGCCTCGTTTTGCTATAATTCAGTGTTTAAAAGATTTATTTATCTGCATTATGTTTTGATGATTACTCAGTTTGAAAGATTCACACATACATACATCTGAATAAGCAGTGTAAGTCTTCCACAAAGTTCCAAATGAACTTCAATTTACTAGAATCATTTTAAAGTGTCTGAAACTACCCAAATAAAATATAGACTATTACATCCCATTGTTGCACTTCACTTGTTTGTATCTTGCTCTTTTTTAAGGCCAATTCATGTCCAGTTTGGGTAAAACACAAGTTTAAAGGTGGTGCTGAGAGTTGTTATGAATGATCTTGTCACCGTTCAGGCAGTCAATTGTGTGTCTGAGTGTGTGAAGTGCAGCAGGCTGTCCCCATCAGGGTTCAGGTTTTAGTTCTTGACAGCTCAGGTTAAACGGATGACTGACTTTCTCAAAAAGGTTAAAGGTAAAGCGAGGTGAAGATGGGGATCAATACCACACAAGTAGAAAGGTATATATGATGTGTGTGTGTGTGTGTGTGTGGTAGGGGGGGTATTGTTTTCTAAATGGTTCTACATTATAGGATGGTTTTATAAGTTTTACTTAGAGTTCTTTATGGTAGCAAAGCACCAAATGATATATGTTGGGTGAGCAGAAACTGGCCCATCAAGATGGTGAAAATTCCATGAGATGATTAAAAAGTATAAAATCGACTGTAACGTTGTGATGAATGAAAATAATCTTTCCTGGGTCATTTTAGATATTATTAGTAATAATTATTAATTATTGTTTTGAGAATCTTATTTACTTATTCATTTTTTTACTTTACCAACATATTTTTAAATGTCACTTAAAAGTGTTAAAAGTGCAGATGAATCTGTTTGTTTGAATAACATAGATTTGGAAATAAAAATACTAATACATAACAACTTAATGTTGCAACTCAGAAGTTCCCAACCTTGTTCCTTAAGACCCATTGTCCTGCATGTTTTAGATGCTGTCCTGGTCCATCTCACCTGATTCAAATGACTGAATTACACTCGCTTCATGTCACCAAGTTCTACAAAAGCCTGATACAAACTCATCTATTTAAATCAGGTTGTTGAAGCAGGGAAACTTCTACTAAGAATATGCAGGACAGAAAGACTTGAGAAAGACTTAAAGAAAACTAAAAAAGGGATATGAGAGTAGGAAGAAATAAAGACATTGTGAGACAGATTGACAAATGAAAGACATGAGGCAGAAAAGGAAAAGATGAGAAGAAATGGCTAGTAAATGGGTGGAGAGAGGGAGGGAGTAGGACTTGCGAGTGGGAACGAGAAACAGAACAAAGGAGGCAGTGTGTAGTGAACAGGGGATTGAGTCTCCATCTGAGACGAATAAAAAGTGGAATAACAATAAAAGTCAGAGGGCGCTACTTCCCCTGCTCTTTACACACATCATTCCCTCGTGTGCATGAGGGTTTGTGTGCACCCAAGCATCACTAAATTTTTGTCTTTTGTTTTCTGTCAAATAAACTAGCAAATTTCTGCCAAAAGTTTGGAAAAAAATAGACAAGTTGACCTTCACACCTATAATGACCATTAGCAAGTGTGAGGACACACCAAGTGTGTGGACACACAAATCAAAGACACATGGGGCAACAGTAAGTGCACACACAACAGCTGTTGTAAAGGCACAAAAACACAGTGTTCCGTTGAGCTTTCTGTTTGCATATGCACTTTGTGTGTTTACATCTGTGAAGATTGGCCAAAAAGCATATAAGGAAATTGCAATTCTGGAAAGAGAAAATGATCAGCTGAGACAAAGAAAGAGTGTAAAACAAAATAATGACAAACAGACTTGGGAGGTGTAACAGCACTGTAATTGTTATTACAGTACATAAAGCTAGAGAACTGAGCATAGAGGTTTTCTTTTTTTTTCTGTAAGTCAGGTAAATGTGTCATCCAATTATATACAAGAAAACAAGTTAATATTTGGAAATTATTTTCCACAAAGCTGAAAGATATAAATCCTCCAATTTATTGACCTCCAACAGGGAGGTATATGTTTTTGGTAGTGTTTGTTTGTTTGTTTGTTTGTCTGTGCACAAGATAACTCAAAAAATAATGAACAGATTTTGATGACATTTTCATGAAACGATGAAGTTGTCACAAAGAACAAAGATTAAAGTTTGGTGGTGAATGGCATCAGAATCTGGCTCCTACAACTTTTTAATGACCCTATGGCTTAGGTGGAGGTTTGCATTTTCCTGGTATTACCCACTTATTACATTTTGAATGTATTATTGGTAGTAGTAGTGATAGACTACATGCTGTACCTTTTACACAAGACAGTATTCAATCTACAGCTCAGCAGCCATTTTCCATACAATTTATATAGCAGGATGTAATTTTCAGACACAAAGCTACTTTTGTTTCCAAATTGTTATTTTAGAAATACTTACGCTAAATCTTACTATTTATCTGAATTAAGTATAATGTGACTTAATTGGGCTGTGTGAGTTTGAATGAGTAAAAATGATTTGGTTTAGTTGAGTTTAAACAAGAAGTAGCATCGGTGAGGATGAACTTAGTCTCCAAAGTAAATCTAAGTCAACATAATACCCTCTGGAATGAGACACATCTGTATGTATATGTAGCAGCTTTTATCTTCTACAGCAAAGAGCTATTGAATGACTCTGAAAAGCCAGTGCCAAATTTCTGAGTAGGAAGACATAAACACACACAAAGCTGTTTTACTCTGAGTGTATGTGTTTACATTGTAATGACATGTTGTAGAGACACCTGCATGTGTTTAAGCATCCATGGATATGGATGTGTAAGAATTTAATTTCCTTGAGTGTGTATATCTGTATCATGCCTACATGCTTGAGAGAGGCTTCTGAATTTGACCCGTTTGACCGCTACCTAAGCTGATATAAACAAAGCATCTCTTTAGTGGTGTAAATGTGACAGTGCAATGACTCACAGCCTCTGATCTTCCACATAAACAGTGAAAAGTCAACAGCTGCTGCCAAGAAGCAAAGCTTAGAGGAACCAGAGCAACCAGGCATATCCAGAAGTTTTTTTTATTCCTTCAAAGCATCTTTGTGAATAAATGTAGTTTTGATTTGCTGTGAGTTTTTGTTGGCACTCTTTCATTGTCTGCTAAGTCCTAGAAGGCTATTGCTCATACAGTGTTTCCCAAACCAAACCAAGTTTTATTCAAGGCTGAAGTTTATATCCTGATATAGAAGGTTATAAATAATAATAAAAAATCATGCACAATTTTGGCCCACATGCACTGTACATTTTAACACTATAGCAAACCTGTACTTAAAAATGAGAATTAATATTATGTGTATATTAAGGTTATTTAGAATAAGCGCACAGGACCACAAATGTTTATGTTAAATAATAATTACAGCTGGAGCAGAAAGTTTGACATTTGCCTAAAATGTGACAGATTCTAAATAGAGATTAAAAAACAGTAATATTAGTTATAATGACTATTAATTGCAATTATTATAGAGGAAAAATAAACAAACTTACAAGAAATGTACTGCACGGTGCAACAAGCCCATCATGCTTGCATTAACAGTTGTAGAGGTCATGTACAGTATATGTATAGATAAGAATTCACTGTGGTAAAACACATTACATTTCTGTATCCACGGATCATGAATCACAGGGAAGCAGTGGTCACTTTGAATCAGGCCTTTGGACAAATGGATGATGCTCCAGCTGCCTCAGAGAGCTACTCACATCTTGAAATCATAAATTCACAATCCACTCTGGTCCTTTCAAAGAACTTGGTGTCTACTCCTCTGTGATGGATGATAGTTTGTCAGGAGCAGTTTTGGAATTACAGTAAAAAAAAGAGCAATTTTCTGATAGTAAAATGAATGACTGCATGACTTCAAAAATAATTGCCAACACTATCCACACTGTGTCAGAATAACATGTAGCCTTTGATATGTGACCTAATATTTTTGAGCGAGATTTATGCTCTTATTGTGATGAATCTGTAGATTAAAAGACAACCAGCTAAGATCTAAAGTGAAAATAATAATAATAAAAAAAAATTATGGATGAAATAAACCTGCTTTGACTGTGTTTATACAAATCAAGCTTGGGGCAGATTACTTATATCTTGAGGCATCTTTTCTTATTCAGGAAGTTGTTAGATTTGGTTTATTATTACTTTGGAGGAGCAAAAAAAGTGCAGTGTAAGGTAAGATAAAGTAACTCAAACAAATTACACAAGAATTAGGAGCTAACCACCCAATGGAAGACAAAACCCTTTAGTCACAGAAGTATTTAATAAATAAGAAAGTTTTGAACTTTGTACTTGCATCAAATGGGGTGCTGCATAACAGTGTAGAATATAGAAACATTCATAGAGCGCAAACCTCCCCCATCACCCATTATCATAATGAGACGGATCAATGATGACATCACATGATGATGATGTCATCACTGTATGTTGAGGAACTCTAAACCTTTGCCTAGGCCATAGGGTCATTAAAACACTGTAGGAGCTGGATCCCAATCTCCATAACTGCCTAAATTTAATCATTTTGTTTTTTTTTGTGATAACTTCTACATTTACTGAAAATTTCATCAAAATCAATTCATTACTTTTTGGGCACAGACAAACAAATAAACACTACTGAAAACATATACCTCCTTGAGGGAGGTCAAATATATATAAAACACAGATCAAACAATAACTTAAAGAAACAGATTAATCAAACACAAATAAACACAGAAAGAAGTGCAGTTGACTGACCCATAGGCTCCAGGACAAACTGGTCTTGAGTGACAGCCAACGGTGGCTGGACACAAATGGACAGCTTAGATGACTGTAGTGCAGATTTGGCCTTTATTTTCACCTGACGAGAAGATAATACTAAGTGAATTATTTATATTTCTCCATGAGAGAAATGTGTATGAGAATAAAGAAAATAATTGATGACTTACCTGTACAGTCACTGAAGGGACAGGCAGACCATCAACATCTTGGATAAGAGCTTGCTGTGAAGAAGAATTAACAGAATGAACAATTATGTGGTTATTATTGTGTAAATAAAAAGGTGTGTTGAGTGTGTTTGTTTACCGATGGTTTGTCCAGGCTGGAGGACACAGTGGCTGTGATGGACATGTCCTCCACTGAGTCTGTTTTGGGAAGGATGTCTAAAACAAGAGAAATACATTTTAAAACTGGAAGCACAAAGAGAGCACAAACCTCTGCCAAGACCCATTATGATTGTGCTGTCATTATGGGAATAATGACATCATCATCATGTGATGTCATCACTGTATGTTGAGGAACTCTGAGAGAACAAACCTCCGCCACCACTTGGTTTGTTTATAAATTGACATTTCAGTGGAAAATGAATAAAACATTTTCTTTATTTTGTTATTATATTATATTTTTGTTATATTATTACTTCCATGCAGTTTAGAGAATATAACACAATCTGTTGGTGGAATCTAACCCTGCTGAAATTTTGAGCCATGCTCCATACAAAAACCAGGAAAAGGAGGGCACCACCACCACCAGGGTATGAGGTTTAACTCTATGTGGGGCCACACGCATTTCAAAAATGTATGTTTTCAGGGACACAAGGAGCAGCCTTTAATTAAAGTCTTCACCAACTGGCTTACATTACACACACTGTAAATATAAGCTTCCACACTTACACACATGCAAACAAAAACAGAGGAAACTAGAAGCACTTGGAGAGCGTAAACCTCTGCCAAGACCCATTATCATTGTGGTGTCATAATGGGACTAATAATATAATCATCATGTGATGTCATCATGTGATGTCATCACTGTATGTTGAAGCTCTGAGAGTGCAAACCTCTACCTAGGCCATAGGGTCATTAAAATTTGTAGTATTCAGATCGTGATCCTGATCACCACCAACATTTATTCATTTGTTCTTTGTGATAACTTTAACATTTCCTGAAAATTTCCATCAAAATCTGTTCATTACTTTTTGAGTAATCTTGTACAAACAAATAAATGCTACTGAAAACATATACCTCCTTGGCAGAGGTCAACAATGAACAACTGATGTTTCTCTGTCTGTATTTCATAAATGTAAGCTATCGAATGAGATAATCTGTCAGAAAACATTTTCAAACCATTTGTAACTTGTGACTCAAAACAATAAATAACTCAAAAGAAAAAAAAACATTCCAACTTCCTTTCTGATTATTAACTGAAGACAGTTTACTTTATGCTCAAGGAAATTCAATAAAAATTTTTGCAATCACTTGATTAGAATATTTTGATTTTGTATAAAGTAGTAAGTAATAAGTAGTTGCATTTTGTTAATTAGGAGATTTCTAATAACCTCCTACCTTGAGTCCGGGTGGCCTCTCTAATGAACCTCTGTAGTTTCTTCATCTCCACATCCACTTGCTCATAGTCAACCTCTCTGGCATCTACTTTGGGTGTTGAGAAGAAGGAGGGGTCTGTACCCATATATGAGCACAGTAGATGACTATCTGAGCTCAGACTCACCACAACACCCTTCAGCTCCCTTCGGAAAAGAGATGAGAGGGTTAATTTGATAACATTTGTTATCTGTTAACTACCTGTGCTGTTAGGTTTCTTTGTAGTTGAGCATTAGTCCTGAAGGATAACAGAATGTGATGCTTCACTCTGACTTTTAATATGGAAATAGATGATAAGAGAGAGAGTGTGAGGAGATGCTGGATGATGCAATAAGGTTTTAACTGTGTGGTAACTGGTTACAGATGTGTATGCGTCATTTCTGTGTCAGGTCAGCGAGGCAGTAACACACATCCACACACACACATACATACAATGAGGTTCAGGTTGAGTGAGAGAGCCAGCTTCACACCTGCACAGGAGGGTGTCAAAGAGGGCATAAAACTTCCTGCATACAGGTGCTGGTCATAAAATTAGAATATCATGGAAAAAGTAGATTGATTTCAGTAATTCCATTTAAAAAGTGAAACTTGTATATTATATTCATACATTACATACAAACTCATATATTTCAAATGTTTATTTCGTTTAATTTTGATGATTACAAATGACAACAAATGAAAATCTCAAATTCATCATA
>NC_051445.1:4575116-4608228 GCF_001649575.2 Kryptolebias marmoratus | reverse complement strand
ATCATCAAAATTAAATGAAATAAACATTTGAAATATATGAGTTTGTATGTAATGTATGAATATAATATACAAGTTTCACTTTTTAAATGGAATTACTGAAATCAATCTACTTTTTCATGATATTCTAATTTTATGACCAGCACCTGTAAGTCCTGCAGTAACACAGTTTGTCTTAAATATGCACATATCAATAAAGACAGTGAAACATGACAAACTGCTGCTGAAACACATTCAGATTTATAAATAATATTTGGTTCTTTGGTGGGCAATAATATTATATAGTATATTCAGGATAATCTGATGAGAAGCCAATGACCATTCATTCTGCTGGCAGTGTTTGCATCTCTGTGTATGGGTTGTCTGTTCTTTGACTAAGTCTCATACACTGATGATCGACTATATGAATCAATAAATCAATGCTTCAAAATGTTTAGACTTGTGAAGACCTTTAAGTACATTTTAGAAAGTGCAAAGCAAAATCAAGTGATTAATTTCAATACTCCAAAAAACATCTAAGCAATAACCTTTGGAACACCACAGCAAACTTTACAGAATCCCCTGCAAGCTGCTGATGTGACTCTGTTTGTTTTGCATGCTTTGGTGTGCATGTGTGTTACTCTCCCACACTCTGCAGTGTCCTACAAACACACAGAACAACCTGATGACTATCAAATGCTTAAAAACAACACAGCCTCAAACTAAACCAAACAGCTACCCAGACATCCACTATCTCCTGCATCTAAACCACACAGACGCTCACGCAGGATCAGAGACCACATCATTTTTCAACTGTGTTTGTGTTTTGCGTTGTAATTGTATCAAATTGCAGTTTGATTGTAGTTGTTTGGAGAAAGACGAAGGACTGGCTTTAAGTGGCCCCTCCTCGCTCGGTGCTGATTGGCCAGCTGGAAGACATTGTCGTGTTATTTCCTGCCAAATATCTGACCCCGGATTTCACAAGCTGATAATTGAGTAAACATACCTCTAGGAGGTTTTACCTGAAAATTCATATTTAAGTACAAAAATGCACACACTGGACATGTGACTATGCTGTTTGCTCAATAAAAAAAAAAAAAAAATATATATATATATATATATATATATATATATATACGTGGCCAAGCATGTTTTGTGTGTACATATTATTTCTTCATCCAGTCCCAAATGTCTTGTTTTGATGCAGGTTGTACTCACGGGAAGTTGGCAACTCGAACAGCTACAGGCACAAAGGATAGCTGGGCTGCCCACTTCAGAGTCACATCCTGGTAAACCAGCAGCATGTTGGTGTGGTTACTGAGCAGCAGATTCGTGGTGCCATCTGTCACTAAGTAATATCAGAAAAAGAGGGTTAGAAAGAGATACTGTGCTAACAAAGTGCTACTTCATTCTACACATTTTAGTTAGTTGTCATAAATGTGACTAACTGTTTGTGAAGCAATAAAAGAAAAGGCTTGCAATAACCCTGCGAGTTAAAAGTTTGGCACTTCCACTGTGTCACGTCTCTTTAATATGAACATTAGAGAGACATTGTGGACCAGACTGAGACAAATATGACCCAATAAAATTCATATATCCAGCAATTTTTCCAACAGTTTCCCTTTGCCATTTTTATTTAGGTTGTGTGTCTTGTGGCTAGAAAGTCAGCCTCAGTTTCATAGCAGCACAAATTTGAGGTTTTGTCTCTCATTCTTAGTTATAGAACACAGTGGTGCATATTCACAAATCTAACAACCATCCACAGAAATAACAAATTCCTGTGGTGGGTGGCACTGCCCTGTTGAGATGAGGGCAGCTTGCACTCTCCAGTAGAGAAAAAAAAAATCATCTTTTTACTTTTTACATCTGGTTTGTGTAAAAAAAATTGTCATCTGAATCTTTCATTGTGAGACAAGGTCTGCTCTCATAAATGTAGTGGAAATACAACCAAAGGGAATCACATACTTTCTCTGGTGACCAAAGGCTGGAAACGTAAAATATAAATAGTGTTCATGTTTCTTTTTGTTTGTTTGTTTGTTTTTTTCTCTTTCACACATACATATGCAGAGAAATGTCCAGTCAACCCACCAATGGTGCAGTTACCACCTAGTGAGATCTGAGATGACGGCCACACGCAAAATAAAAACACACCTCACTCACATTCAGTTGAAAAACAAGTTATAATATAGTAGCAGCGGTAAGACGAGTGATAAAGAGCAGGGGTAAAAATGACAGAGTGTATGTTGGTGCCACATCAAAGCAAGCACACACCTTATATCTCAGGAATATTCCTTATAATTATGATCTAAATATAAAAAGGTCTATTTAGTTGTTTTCTTATATTTGAGCCAAGTAATTCTTTTTTCACTCTTCAGTTTCAACAGTTTTTTTTTGTTCTGTGCTCCTCAGACAGGTCTTCACTGTCTTCCCTTCATTTACGTTTCTCTTTGCTGCTCTCTTGACCTCCCGCCACCAATCTTATTCTGCTTTTAAGCTTTGCTTCTCACATGGTTTCTCTTACCCTCTCTCAATATTTTGTCATCGTTTGGTCATTTGTCTGTTTCATCCCCCATCTTTCTGCCTCCTTTCCCTCAGGAAGTATGAATGAGATGAGAGGTGTAAGGAGGAAAAGTGGTCTGCATGCACAGACCATAAAACCATAAAGTACAGTTGTTGCCAGGGAAAGTCTCTTTAAATTCCCTCTCTGTTCAATAGTACATACTGTCTCTAATGATAAGAATATGAGGTCATCATTCCTTTGGACATGATTACAGACTCTTGAGAATTTTTTTTACTTTTGCATGTTCTGATTTTGGAACATAACAGGTTTTACACATAAGCTGTAAAGTGAAAAATTAAAGCTGAATTCCCTGGGTCTCTCCGCTTCTGTCAAAAAATATCTTGATTGTGATTAAATGTTGTCAAACAAATCACTTCAAAATTTAAAAATTTCCCCAGTGTTACTCAGTTAAAACTTGATTATGAAAGCAGGTGCATATGACTCACATTTTACATTAATAAAATTCATTAATTAATATAGATGATATTGAATTAATCGGTCGTCTGTTTATCACGTTTCCAGAAGTTTTATTAAGGAGGTATAACATTTTCATTATTATTTTGTTATTATTATTTTATTTTTACAAAAACTGTTTCATGACAAAACCAGGATGATACACAGATACAAGAAGTTGATGAAGGTGAAGGCACTGGTCCAACTGAGGCAGCTGAGGCTGAAGGCCAGATGGAAACCATCAGGAAATCTGAAACAAATCTGTGTTGTCTTTGCTCCTCTCTGCTGCTAATGAATACTGGGTGGCAACTCACATACAGTACTCAGTGTCACTAAAAATCTGTCTATTACGAGCATGCAATCAAGTCCAAGTTGACACTAAGGACAGCAGTTAAAGCACAGTTCTTCCAGCCATGTCAATTTTCTTTTTTTTCTATGTAGCCAATAAGTATTAGGACACATTTTACAAGAAAGAAAAAGATTTTTAGTCAAACATTCTTCTACAGCTGAGGTCCACCCACTTATGCAAATTTTTTTTGCTTCATACAGAAAGTCTAAAAACTTGGTTTACCTGAGGCGTAGGGTAGGAAGCAGCTGGGGTTGAATTCCAGCTTTTTCATGAAGCGGATCTGTCCATTGTCACGGAAACAGAAGAGGTTTCTCTCACCCAGCACGAGGATAGAGGAAGAGGAATGGGAGAAGGAGGGAACCTGAACATCCAGGGCCTGTTCTCCCAGTACAAACGTCCAGTCAGGCTGGAGGAAAACACGTAACGACAGAATTAAAACAGACTGCCAGAACTTCTTCAATTTTAAAATATCAACCATAATATAAACTTTAAAAGTGTCCCGTCTAAACAGTCTTTAGTAAATGGATTAAAGTTGTATATACTTCTTTTCACATATTCCTATATTGAAGGAGACCCAAACACTTGATTTCTACAAATATACATATGTAGTTTGTGTGTGTTGGCATTTAACACAGCTCTTGTAGCTCTCTTCTGAGCAGCTTTGAGGAAACCCAGATAATTTATATATTGTACAGTATAAAACATATCTATGCTTTAAAACTTGGATTCCTCCAGTGTTTGAATTCAGCTGGTCAAGACAAATACCAAACACTTCTGTCCATCTGTATTTGTGTTTAGGACTCACTGTCAGCCTCTTGCCCCCAGTTTTGAGGAGCAGGTCGGGATCCTGTCGACTCTCTGCATCTGTAGCCACAGCCAGAGTCTCATACCTGAGAATCAAAAAGCAACAAACAGCTACTCAAACAAAAAACACTGTATGTGTACTACTGAGCACCAGAGCGCTGTTTTCTGCCAACTGCTTCTCATGTTGAAAGTTTGCTGAAGTGTTCTTGTTGTTGGCACATAAAAATGTAGCTTGGACATGCCAACTAAGAAATTCACACACAAACCTACAAACAGTAAATACAAATGTTATCTTTGCTTTTTGATCAACAGAATGATGTCTCTACATTTCAGGTATTTTCTTTAAGTTTTGTTTGCCAAAATTATGACTGAAAAATGTAATTTGTTCATTTCAATTAGGCCAATTTGGAAAAATATAATATTCAATACATTGTTATCCCAATGGGAATTGACCTTCTCTTATAAAGTACTGTTGGTGAACATTTTCTATCAGATTAATAAGTCAAATCAGAGACTTGATTAAGAGCACAAGATATCAAAAAGATTCACCCTTTCCCTCAAGGAAAGTTAGCTTTAATCTAACAGGTAAACTATTAGTCCTATTCATATTTAAATATTAACATTAAAAAGGGCAACATGTGTAAAATCAATAAAACCTTCAAGCATTTCAGTCAAACAGTCAACACTTCTCTGACCCAACCTTTTTCAGAACAGTAGTTTATCAGTTTTGATCAGTAAGTCGTTGGCAAAAAGCAAACCTAAAGGGGTCAGACTGATTGGTGGTGAGTTGTCTTTGGCATCTGTAGCATCAACCAGTTTCCAGTAAGAAGCTGGCAGATGGAGCAGCTTGGCGGAAATCTATCTTTCTTCACTACCACCTGGATGACCCGAGAGCTCTAAACCCAACCCAGTCTGACTCTGAACCACACACCGAACACAAAATAACTGCTGATTTATAGACTCCTTCTACTCATGCTGTAATATCTGGTCAATAACACTGTCATAAAACAAAAGTGGATGGTTAAAAAATACTTTACATCACAACAACCACAGTTCATTAAGATTATCACCTAATATGTTCTTAGTGGTTCATATTTTGGCCTTTTGTTTTGTTCTTTTTAATAGGGTACATCATCTGTACATTATTACAGTGTATACTTTTTTTTTTAGATTTTCTTTTTAGCCTATTGGCCAGAAATTTAAGTAAAAAATTGTAAAAAAAAAAAATGTTTGAAATGACCAAGGAAATTGAAGTTAACCCCTATCCATCACCATTTTCTGTGCACAAATTTTGGTTGCAGGATGAAGCTCAATTATTTTTTGTAATCTTTTAATATTTAATACTCAAGTCTAATTTAAGCCCAAAGACCTACATTTATATTAAAATATGTTCTTATTTACTTGACTCACATTTTGGAGAAAATGCTTATGAAGAAATGATAAGAGAATAATTGTCTTGTTTGTCTTTATGCATGGTGCATCATCCCATATGAAAATTAATGGATAGAAGAAGGAAATGCCCATTGGAGCTGAATGTATTTCTTTATATTTTAATCAGATCAGTGTGTCTCAACTCTCCAGACTTCAGAAATAATCAAGATTATTCAGCATTTTTCTGACAAGAAAAATATATAAAACCTGAGGTGTTCAAAACTCTATTTGCCAAACTTTAAACATAGCAAATGAAGAAGTCCAAAAGTTAGATTTTTGCATTACAGCACATGATTTATAGTTTTGAACTCATCCGTACGGTAGCAGCTCCTGCTGAGCCTCCAAAAGACCAGTAAGCAGACTAATGAGTTTTATGGATGACTGCCAGTTAAGAAACTTTTTCATCACGCTGTGACCATTTCCTGGAGAAGAAAACAGACTAGAAAATATATTAAATATGTCAGGGGTTTTCAGCATTTAAAGAAACATTCAGTGAATCGACAGGCACACCCTTGAATGAGTGAATGAATTAAAGTAGGCAAAATAATACTAAAATAACATTTTAAAATAACTAAAATCATTCATTCTGTTTTGATATTTCAATTCTACGTGTCACTTACCTTATACACTAATGACTGGATATGAGGAAACATGGATGATTTAAAACTATACATACATTAATTAGTCTGTGTCAGTGTGTGTTTGTGCATGTGTGTGTAACAAAGGCCAACGACATTGATAAACACAGAGTTTTGTTTGATATTTGATCATCACTGTCACTTTCAGTTGGACTTGATATTGTGTGTACATTGGTGTGTGTGTGTGTGTGTGTGTGTAAGTAATATCAATCATGATACAGAGGTCAGGGCACTCATCTCATTTATATGAAAGAGGATCTCTGAAAACACAAACATACTAATTTCATCTCTATAAGCTGGATACCTCTTACAAAGACACACATACACACTTTGTGCCTTCCTTAATGCATATGAGTGTGTGTGTGCACATGCACATATACACAAAATATACAAAGTCACACTACATGTATGTGATTTCTTAGTGTTATGGATAAACACAAACTAAAAGCCTGAAATGTGACTCCAACACACACACAGACACACTGTAACCAAATCAAGTGTTCATTCATCAGAACCAGAGGGGGTCCAACAAGCTAAATAAACTATTTAAGATGGAACCGTTTGACCAGTCATATGATCTTAAATGTAAAGCAGTCAGTGAAGTCATTCTGTCTTCCAACTGATATGGAAGACAGAATGAACCAATTCTTCAGTTTTGTCATACAAATCAATCAAACACACACACACACACACACAAAAAAAAATACACTGATAACTACCACTCAGTAAAGTAAAGATCTGAGAATGAGAAAAACTTATTTTATAAAACTGCTACTAGAAACAAGACAACCTTTTTGTCTTATTTAGTAAAGTTATTTATAGCAGTTCTTTTAAGTTATCTATGACATTAATCACAGCTGTTGTTTAATATGTTCAACAAAGTACACAATGTTTGAAAGACCTAGAGGACTGAAAATGCCGACACCAAATGCAAAAGGGTTTCTTTTTTCATAGACATTAGGAATGACTTAGACTTCTAGATCTTAACAAGGCCTACAGCATGT
This sequence comes from Kryptolebias marmoratus, assembly GCF_001649575.2. Lineage (NCBI taxonomy): Eukaryota > Metazoa > Chordata > Actinopteri > Cyprinodontiformes > Rivulidae > Kryptolebias > Kryptolebias marmoratus. Next base: position 4,601,013 of record NC_051445.1, on the reverse strand, counting down.
TGACATGAAAGATCAACATGAATAAATAAAGTAAGTACAGCCAAAATTAATTTAATTTGAAAGAGAATAAAATAAAAATTGAACATTACAATTTAAACTTAAGAACACTAAAAAATAAATGTTTGTGTTTATCTTTAAAGCTTATCCAATCAAAGTGAGCAGCTTTGTTTGCAACATTACGTGTTCTTTAAAAAATATTTCAGAAGAATCCTTTTATTTTTAGCATTTTTGTGTTTCTTGTAACTAAAAAGCAGTCTTTAAATTTACATGAAGATTTTCAAAGCTCTATTTAAGTAACTACTGTACAGTCAGACTGCGTCTCAGTCCTTGTACAGTAGTGAGGTCAATGTTTCCACTCAGATATTTAGCTCAGAGTCTTTTGATGGTGGAGACCACAAAGATAACAACCAGCTGGGAGAGAAAACTAAACACATACATAAGGTACACCCACTCAGTTTGAAAGACTTTTGAGAGATATGCTTTAGCCAAAGGGATAAAAGAAGCATGCATGCGCTTACATTAGAGTGAGGCATTAAATTTAAGAGTGTCTGCTTCAGTCAGTCATGAGAATGAATACATTTAAAAATGGTGAAGCTGCATATTTCAGTCTGTAGAATAAGGCTTAAAAATTGGTTTAGGCTCTTGAGAATTATATTCTTTCATTAAATAATATGTGACAAATTGTTTAATTTGCTTTAATATTCAGGAGGACAATCATGGCAACACGAAGAATGTCTTCACAAAAAAGGCCTTCATTAAGAATTTTAATCAATCTCTTAATAATTCATAAGGAACTGGTGCCTACCTCCAGCAGGGCCTGGACAGATCGCCAGTCCAACACAAGGCCACATGAAGACAAACAACCATTCACACTTACACTTATAGGAAGCCCCAATTAACCTAATAAGGAAGTTTCTGGACTGTGAGAGGAAACCAGAGTGTCTGTAGAAAACCCATGCATGCACAAGGAGAACACAAACTTCACACAGCAAATCCCCTGCCAGGAGTCAAACCAAGGACCTTCCTGCTGTGAGGCAACAATGAAAACCACCTACACAACCATGCAGGATAGGGGATACATATATTCTTTTGTTTAGATGCCCTATTGTTAAACTCAAATGCAGATTAATTTATAAAATAAACCTACTTGTAGCTCTCGAGCAGGCGTGCAGAGGACACAGTGAGGAAGCTGTCCGTCCTGGGGTTGTAAGCCAGCGGACCAGGCAGCAGGAAACCAGGAAGGAACCTACCAAAGGAGTAGCTATCCTGCTCAAAGAACATCAACATCCCATCCATGGACTGGATGCACAGGGAATGATGACCTGATGGAGAGAGACAGGACAGCAAAGATGGTTCACAATGAGATTCCACCATGACCACAATCACTTAGTAACACGTAAGTCAATATTTTAGTCTCAGGTGATCCCTGAGCGAGCACACATTTTATTGAACTGCGTTTTGTCAACTACCACAACAAGAAAGCAGCAGAGGAAGATGCTGTCTTAACTGCCTCAAACAAAGCATGAATGTCTGCAGAAAAAAAAACAGTCAGAAGCCTAAAGACCTGCCTGTTTGTTTTAAATTAGCAGTATGGAAAAGTTTCCTGATAATGATCATCAGCAGCAGTGGAGCAGTGGAGAGCAAAGGGAGGCATGTGTATGGCAAGCAGAGCCGGTATGTCATGAATTAAACACTTTGAAACTGTTCTATGACAAGCCAAATATGTATTTATTTGATATCCCTGACATCAATTATCATTTTTCTCATAATAGCACTCAGCTAGCAGTTACAATTCCCATTACAGTTTACATTTAAAGTTCAAATTAAATAAAAGACAGTGTTTTTTCCCTTTATTTATTAAGTTTCAGTTGGAGGCTGCCGTAGCTCTGTGGTCAGTGTTGCAGTCTTGTTAACCTGAGGCTGCAGGCCCGAGCCCAGGTTACATAAGGAAGGGCATCTGGAGTAAAACAACGGCCAAATCTTTCATGCAAGTTCACTCGGTGTGGTGACCCCAGCAGAAGAACAACACTGATGACGTTTCAGCTGACAAATTCAACATGCTGTACATGACCTGCTACCTTAGAGCCTCCCCACTAGCAAGGGTGGGGTTTTTTTCTGCATATGTTTCTAAGAATTTTATTGTTCGTTCAAAAATAAATAAATAATTGGCGAGAAGTCAGCATTTTTTCCCCTGTTGCACTGAACCATACCAAATTGTGACCCTCATATCCAGAAACATATCAAACCATGACTTAGGCGTATCGTCACAGCACTACTTTTCATAACTGCTGTCCAACTGAACAAACAAAGCTACGGTTTCTCATGGCAGCCAAATTCCTCCCAAATATATGTGTAGGTTCACTTTTTACAACATGCAATTCAAAAATCACTAAATAGTTCATATTTTTTAAGCCCTAAGTAAAAAAAAAAAAAATAACAATAAACTTTATAAAAAGACCACTAACTGGTTTGAACAGTTATATTTGGTCTGTATTTGGTGCAGATAACACTTTAAAACCATCATAGTTGAATCTCTTCAAAAATAAAAATAAAAAACAGAAAACCATGCTAATATTGGGACATATTCTTCAAAAATGTGCCAGCAATAAATCACTGTATAACTGATGGTAAAACATGGATGTCCACAGTTGTGTTAGCTTTCCATGCAGGATTTGGTTGATGTTACACAGTATTCAGATGTATTAAGTTATTTATTATCGCTGATCCTAAATCTAATTGTGCAAAGCTGCTCTAGATTGAAAGTTGTTGTTTTTGTTTCTCAAAAACAAAGTATCCAAGAGAAACAAATATGTACAGAACCTAAATTTATTAACAATAACTTTGAGTTACATATACTGCTTTAAGGAAAGTCTCTTTTTGTACAAACATAATATATTAAACAACAAGCACCAACAATCCCAGATGACTTTCATGGCTTCTGTTTTATTTCTATCATGACCTTGGGTTGTGCTGGAAGGTGTGTTTTCCCCTCTGGCTGAATCTGATATCTCCATTAACACCTCCAATGTACACATACACACACACACACACCTGAGTATGCACATGCACACAAGTATATGTTTATAATGAAAGGCAGGATGTAGGAATTATAAAGCCCTAACACACAAAATACACTGTCATGTGCATGGCCATAAAGATGTGGAGCTATGTGGCCAGAGAACTATAATTAGGCCTCAATGCGCTACTAAAACTCATACTGCCATCAACTACAGGTCAGGAGGACAGCCACCTACAGCGCAACACACACACACACTTTTATAATCCATCACCGAGGATTTGAACAAAAACGCTGCACACTCATACACACGTATTCTGTGTAAACAAGTGAGTCTGAGTTAGTAATGAGCGGTCATTCAGGGTGGTCGTTAACAGACCCAAGAATCTGATCTAACACACTGCAACCACACCTCAAGACTAGCATAAAGCATAAAGGAGAGTGTAACAATGTTTTAAAATATGCATTGCATTAAGAATTAAAAAATACTGCATGTGGGCAGCAGGTCCCAAGAATAAAGAGTACATTTTTTAGCTTATTTTCTTTAATATAAACAAACTCAAAAGCAAACTAAATAAAACTAGAAAAGTACATTTTCATCCAGAAAATAACTTAGTTGTTTTATAAGTTGTCTTGCATTCATTCTGCAAACAGAGGAGCAGTGAAAGAGACAATAAGCCCACGCTTAGCTCCACACAGCTCCGTACCATCAGACATGCGACACAGAAAATGGGCACTGGTCTTTACCTTCTCACACCCACGTTCTGGTACAATGTGTCAAAGAGGCCGGTATGAGAGCACCACAGCTCAGACTCACGGGAGGAAACAGGCCTGTACTGGAGTGATTATAAAGAAATGTTGAGCAGCCAACAAAGCACAGAGGCTGGAGCACAGTGCAGTGGGCAGAGCCTCACCTGTGTGTGGGACAAAGACACTGTCAGCACATGTCAGTGTGTATGTTCATGCAGCCTTGCAGACCAAGGATCTTTTTTTTTTTGCACGAATGTTTGTGCACGTGTCTGTGTGTGTGTTCGTGTCAGACTCTGACCAAAACCTGTAAAGACCAGTCCGTTCTCTGGGTTTGAGTGTGTGTGGCCTGAATGTGACCCAAACCCAGAGGCAGCTCAGCTATTAAAGGCATATTAGGACAGAGCTGCTATTACAGTGCCTACATCACAGCTAAATGGCTGCTACTACAGACCACCACACACACACACACACACTCACATGTCGGCGCAGACACGTCTTGTAAAAACATTACCTCGTGCATACACACTGCATGGAGGTTCTCCATATCTGAGCACACGATTTGAATGTGCTGTCACACAACTTCCACTGATAGACAGTCAGCTGTTCTGGCCTTGGAGCTGTGCTAATCCAATAAAAAACACCCTAAAGTGTCTGTTCCTCTGTGTCTCACTCACTGTGGATATGTCGTTATTTCATTTCAATGAGTGTTTGAGAAAGATATAAGAACTATAGTGATACCAAACATTGTCTAATCTTTTTTTGTTTTTTTAAATAAGGCATAGTTTATTCATGTGCTGTACAGTTTGACATCCTCAAGGTTAATGACCTGCTCATAATTTAGCAAAAAAAGAAAAAAAATAACTTGTGAAAAAAAGCAAGAGCAGGAGCTGAACACTCTTCTACTGGAACTGTTTTTAAGGAAGACAGAATTTCTACCAGTTCCACACTACTTTGCAGCTGAATTATGAGCTCCTTGCTGAGAAGTAGGAAAAGGGAATTCCCCAATCAAGAAGCCATACAACATCCTATTCATTCAAGCCACATGTTAATGTATTATGGATAGAATTCCAGAGCCAGCACTGCCATCTAGAGGAGAAGCATCCAACAATAGGAACGTGTAGGAGGATTGTATTTATGATGAAGAGCAGTCTGCATCATTCTGTTCACCTATAGTGAATCTGTTTTGCCAGGAATGATGATTAAAGTAAGGGATGTTTGTACCTGTGTCCCTTTGTGAGGGTCATTTTAAGTTGTAGACCTTGTGAGTATGAACCAGTTCTTACTTTCTGGCATAAAAATGGTTGTTAGTGGTGGCTTTGCTTTAGGTTTATGAATACAAATTAGATATATAAAGTACTTGAAGTAATTTACTTGAGGTAAAAAAAAACTGGAAGCCTGAGCTCTATGTCTGAACAGGAATGTGCATTCACAAGAACGTGAGTTTGTTTAAGACCATGTTTGACATCTCTAAGACCTGCTCCACAAAGTGGTAATACCAGAAAACACGTGGAGACAAAGTCACATTCATTGGTTTGTGGCATGCACTACACACATGTATTGAATACAGGCTGAGCTATTGGTTTTAATGAGTCCAAACTGTTCTTTCTATCAATCAAATAAACACAGGCGAGCACACATGCACACACACGCACATACACACACACAGGCTCTCTAACCATGGAGTAATTGACGGGTTCATCATGCCAGGCCACAGTGTCTGGCAAGTGCACTCTTCACACACACCTTGACAATACCACCTTTATTTTCAAAAGGTCATTTTCTGTACTTTAAAGGGGGTTCCCCATGTCTCAGTGTGCATGTCTGTGTGTGTGTGTGTGTTTTTCTTGGACGCCAACTACTAGAGGGCTTTCCCCTACTTGGTTTTTCCAAGAGTCCAGTTGACTAAAGAAAGAACAGCAACGTGAGACGTCTTTCTCTCCTTTGCTCCTCTAACAGAACTTTAAAGTTTGATGTTTTTTGTCCGGTGCTGCCATCACCACTTTGGCCAAAACACACACACACGCACAGATGTTCACTCAGGCATACAGACTTTCTGCACTTAGATATATTTGTAAGGACCCTCACTGGTATAATGCATTCCAAGGCCCATAACTTATCACAACAAAATGTCAAACCCAAGCCCTGAGTTTAAACCCAGTTCTAAAATATCCCTTAAATCAAATTTAATTTGAAGCAGATTTGAAGGTATAGGGACTAACCAAAATCAACAAGATTTTTTTTTTCTTAAATTGAATATTTTTTCTAATACTGAAAGTAAAATCTTTAATTTTATTCCCAAAGTGAAGGTACTCGATATATATAACCTTTACTTAACTTTTCTGTCAAGAAAAACTAGAGGCAGAAACAGAAAAAAGCGGTGAACCTTGAAGAAAAGGCACTGGTATTTCAGTTTCTGTCTCAGCTATAGCCCACATAAAAACAACTACCTGTGACTCCTCCAAATGTGCCATATGTCATGTTGCAAGCTGTTCTTTGCAGATTGTGCTCATAAACCAACTTCAACTGGTACTGATCTCCATGGTCCACATTCCCTGCGGTGCCTGCATTCACAAGTCAGGGGAAATCAAACTTTATTTAAAATGCTTTTGAAAGATTTCAAGAAGAAGAAATGATCTGTTCATACCAAAGTTTGTTTACCTGAAATAGAGTAGACTGACAACTTCCTGGGGTGAAGAACAGCCAAGTGAAGAAGGTCTGAACACCTGATGAAACAACAAAGGATCATTTTTACAGAGCGCTCAGTCACAGAATCATTACAAATTCACATTTAGTAATATAAGAAAAAATGAAATACATCATTATTGTGACTACCAGAACCACAATTTCCTAAATCAATTTCATTTTAGTTGGGTTGAATGGATAGAAATGCTTGAAACTCTGCCCAGAAGTTTGAACAGAACCAGCTAGATGTAAGCTGGATAAGAGGTCTCTAACAAAGCACAGACCTGCAGGCCTGCAGCTGGAAAACTTTTCTCCTCAGATATTCCAGAAAGGCAGATGCTTCCTGCCACTGTGGTTGAGTCCATGTTCTCAGCCTCAGGGTTGAATCCAAACTTATTTTAACTTGTACTTGGAACAAAAATAATTACTGAAACAGCTGTTCCGTTTTGTTTAAAATGTTGGTTGTAGTTGAGCAGTAGATGATGTTCCAGGGATGTTGATCCAAGATTTTTTTTTTTTAACGAATTTATTTCAGCACCAAACCACAAAGAAGGACGCAAAAAATGCAGACTTATTAAGTTGCTACCACTTTCATTGACAAAAGAACAAAAATTGGATTCCACTGTTCTTGTGTTTGTTGCAACTGCTCTGTTTAGTACTGAAACATAACATTTTCCCATCTGCTCCCCTTAAACTGCCTTCTACAGCAAGCTTTATGGATGACTTTTTAAAATATCCTTCAATCTCTGAAGAATGTTGGACCATAAAACGAAGGTTGTGCTCTTTTGTGTCATGATGTAGGAACCCTTTGATATAAGCCACCGACTTTTCCAGAAACCTTGATCTCCAGAAGGCTCCTGCATCACTTTAGTAATACATGAAAAAAATGGCAACAATCTGGTCACATTTTAAATTCCTTTTATGCTTAATGGCCAAATAAGTCACAGTAAATATATTGTAAAAGTAGAGCAGTTCTACTACAGAAGCAAGTTATCGGTTGGTGTTTCTGCCTGTAAGCACAAAGGAATGTTTTTAGGCTGCACTAAGAAAGCTTGTAAATCACAGCAAGGATTCAAAGAGAGACCTCAAATTCATTACTGCAAAGCAGCAGAAGAACATAAGCTTTACATTTCAATAAAAGAACTACTCCCTGACAACTCTCCCAGACCAACCTCTGGCCTTCTCGTTAAGCCAACATCTCTTCAGTTATAACCATCAGCAGAACGGCAACAATTCTGTTGTTCAAACGTACGTAGCTTCGTGATTAGATATTCCACACCAAAGAGAATCACACAAATGTCAAAGTTTGGTTAATCACAAATATTAACGTTGAATGAACTACCTAACTGTAAGAGATAACAAGTTATTTCTAGTGATGCACCAAAACAATAAGCTCTGCTGCTCTAAAAACGAATTTAGTCGGAATATGCAGTTAATAATAACTAGTCGTGTCCAAAAAACAACAGAGAACATGACACTTGCAAACATGACTTTTTGTTTCTTTTCTCTAATTTGTGTCACTGTAAATTGACCCCCAGGTGTGTCAGAAAGCTATCATTCAGAGGGCTCCATGTTGTTTTTAGGTTTTTAATAACTTAGTTGGTTTACTTTCTATCAGTGTAACTCTGCAAAGCTGATTTAGAAGACACTTACACTAGTGAGGACCTAGCGTACACCAAAGTAGCCAACAGTACGAGAGGAAAAGCTAAATGAGAGATTAGCACATCCTGGTGTTAGCTTGAAGATCAGTGGTGACTTCATTTATCAAGGGCAGCAGAAGTTTTACAATTAAATTTATAATTTTGCTTCCAATACAGGAAGAATCAGAACTGCAATAGTGCTTTTAATAAATAATTAGGAACTGATTGAATGGAATGTCAAATTTAAATTGAATAAATTGAGCATCTTAATATTTACTCTGTTTATTACAAAATGTATTGTCTTAGTTAAAATAAATGTTAGAGCATAAAAAAGTTTTTTAAAAAAAACTTTATTAAAAGACAAATAACACTCGCCAGGGTTTGCGACCTGAGAATAAGTTGTAATAAATGCTTGAAGGCTTGACTCAAAGCCAGACCTGTCACAGTGAGGACTTAGTCTCAGTAATTGCTCTAAATAGGACACACTTTCTAACCTTTTGATGGACTTGACCCTGGGTTTGTGGCAAATACTTACGAAACAAACTTGCCCACTTCAACCTGAATGATGGCGTTTTGAAGCTGGACTTCCAGGAGCTGGGCATCAGCTGGACCTCCTTCACTCGATTTATTGGCATGTGGGGAGAAGATCCGCAGCATCCCCATGTAGCTGCCTACCACAATCTTATCTGTAAAATGGTTAAACACAAACACTGTAAATAATGTACACATGAACAGAAAAACTTAATATCTTTATGACTAGCCAAGTTTTGTAGGTGAAAATTTTATATTGATTAATTTTACACTATGAAGGCACACATATCAAACTTTTTTCTATTTTCATTTTTACCTAAGTTGTGGCTGTGAATGATAAATCTGTATTTAAAATTTTACCCAGAGGGATAAATAAAAGTCAAGTAAGTACTTAAACTAGGACTTGCCATTTATATAATTGGTGTGAAGACCAGTTTTTCATTACATACTGACCGTGTCCCGTGCCACTGTTGTCCACATCTCCGACACATAAGCATCCTTGATCAAACTCCTCGCCCTCACCAAGAGTTGCTGACCACCAGTCACGAGCTTTAAACAGAGACATGGTGCCTCCAACTGGACAGAGAGAAAAACATAAAACAGTAGATCTAAAATGCTGTGAATGAGATGATGTATAAAATGTCATCTCCACACATTTATATAGTATAGTATATAGTGAAATGTTGTTGTTTTTTTGTTTGTTTATTTTCTTGAAATACTCTCCCCAAGTAATAATATATAACAATACCTTTAAGAGTATGTGATTGTCAACATGCAGGTGATAAAAATAAATAATAAAAAAACAGTGAATGTATTGATCAAAAAAACAAAAATTGGAGTTCAAACCATCCTTCTGATTACTCCAAAACCACTTTCTGACCAGAAAGGTGGATCTTAAATTAAAGCAATGTTGACAAACTGGGCTACAGGCTCCGTCACATCGAGCAGTGAGCTTTAGTGATCTCTGTAACACTTCATGATTGCAGTTAAATACAAAGAAGGCAGATTGTTACGTGACATCAGTAATGAGCATGTGAGTGAAGAACAAAGAGAGGGGTTGGTAGGGGCAAGCAGCTTTTCTACTTGATAAGTGCTGAGCAGGTGGAACAGGCGGCTAATCCAGACAAGGAGAATCCCTCCTATCTACAGCACTCCGGCCTACACACCCGAGTGGCTGTTAAAGTAAATTATCTGAGAAGATATATTCGTATTTGCTATTTCTAGAAATCTTTTTTTATCCAATAAATGCATTCAAGCATTAACTTTTAAAGACAGTAAGTTTAGAATAGGGCTCAGAAGTTGAGTGCACAAAGTGCACAAGTATTGCACTGTTGTAGCATTATGCAAAGACAATAACAGTTACAAGAAAAGACAGGTTAGCTGCTTCCCAGATAAGCTACTATAGAGATTGTGGCAATATTCAAGTTATTGCATCTGGACACATGAAACATAAGATTTGTGGTGCCTAATATTTGCAAACATGTTGACACTTGACGCCATGGTTATTATTAAGGATTTTACTTAAGCCACAAGCATCAGTAGGCACTTATTTTGAACTTCAGAAGCACATGACCGAACACCTGAGGATTTATCTATTTATTCACAGGGTTTATGTTATAAAAAAAAAAAACAGCCTCCCTCTCCAGGTCAAAACAATAAAAACTGCGACACGCATACCTGACCAGTTTTAATTCTTTAACGACTCGAACAGCCTGCACAGGGAAACTACAAAACACAACGCTCCAGCTGGCTCATTTAACTTTAGCTTAGCCGCGGCTAATTAGCTGCCTCTCCAAGTTGCCTCGGCGCTAGCTAATAGGTCGGGACAAGTCTGGCTACTTCCTCCGACTTCTCCGATGAAGACGTAGGCGGTTTACTGTCGCTGGTCACGTTTCTCACCTTCACATAAACGTGGCTCCTCGTTCCTTTGCTCTTCGTTCACATAAACATGAAATTTCTCACCCTCTCGTTTGAAGCCATCGTCTTGTTGTCATAGCACCGACGCTTAACGGAGAAGCTGTTTGTGCGCAGGAGCGGAAATGAAAGGGCGCATGGGAAAACGAGTTTTTTTATTCATGCCATTAAAAAAAAGATATATTTATTTGAATAACCATTATAATTGGTAATATTATATCAAATACCATATATTATTTATATATCTTTATATTTTAGTGTTTTGTACCAAGATTTTTGTTATTGCTGGTGTTGTTTACTGTTTTTATAAAAACTATACCCATTGTAAGCCACACTTTTTGTTTTTTCTTAGAGATTATGGTTTAAATACAATTGAACAAAAAGACTATCAAAATTTGGACCCAAAACCTGTTGCACTCTAAGCTAAACTCAGATCTAGAACAAACTTTGATTTCAGGCATGAAGATTTGTGATTTTACAAGATGTTGAGTCTGACCTAAGACTTGTGTATTTTACAACAAATCCCAGATTTTGTTATAATTTTCCAATTGCAGCTATGCCTGAGACTTTCTGGCTTTATCCAACCAGAATTTTTAAATGTTTCACATTTTTCTTCATAGCTGTAGATACATTTTAATACTGCATTTATTGAAACACATTTATGTCAACATCTTGGGTTACAAATGACAAAATTCTAAGAAATGGTAGGTATTATTATTAAAAATCAACATGTCCATAAAAACTAAATAAATGCTTATTTCTTGGTGAATTTGAAGAACTTTCTTACTGGTTCACATTTATTTTCATACTTTTATCTTCATTTTAAAAGTTAATGTGTCTCAGTTGTTTAGAGCATTGCCAAAAATAGTCTAAAGAAATTATCAACATTTAAAAAGCATTAGAGAAAAAAAAAACAGAGACTTTGTGGGTGTCAGTCTAGTTTGTGATGCACTGATGACCTCACAAAATGACTTCTTTTATTGCGTGTTGTATTCATACCATTAATGGAAGCCATCCGCTTATAAAAATAAAACATACCAGTCAAAACATCTGAAAATACTTCAAATGCAGTAAAGCAAAATACATTTTCATATATCTCCGTATACAGTATGACATTATTCCCATCTTTAATCTCCCCTTTCTCTGACACAAACTCTACAAGAAGAAAAAAAGGCAACATGCAGGTGATAGCAGCACATTTAAAACACAAACAAATTCAGAAACAACGCCAAAACACATCATGTTTAGACAAACTGACACATTTTAGCTTTGAAACTCCGAAAAAATATATATTTTTAGAGGTAGAGCTCAAGTTTAACCACAGACAAAACAATGGTGAAAAATATATTTTAAACAAGTCTTCTGTTGGGTTTTACTGAGCCACAGACAGCAGTGTTTACCTCCGTTCACTGAAACTGTAAAATACTTCAGATATTGTGGAATCTTTATTTACAAGATAAACTGGGCATCAAACTTTCTTTTACTGTTGTAATTCCTCCTAACAACCACTAGATGTCATCTTCAGCATTAAGTAATGTCTAACTTTTAATACCAGTTTGTGGGATATTGGGGGGAGTTGAGCAGAAATCATCATCATCATTTAAAAGTGGTATTTGCCATAAATGTTTTTAAATTTTTGTAAAACAAAAAATTTCTTCTCGTTTCTTTGTGGGTAAAAATGATATCAAATGAGCACATTAGAGTTAAAAAATAAACTTATGTAAACATGGCTTTTTTTGTGCAAGAAACTTTCTTTTCCTACATCCATAAACCCGAACTACAGCCACACATGCTCACGCACACAGGATATATTTTTCTGATAAAGAATTTAAAGTGCATTTTTGTCTGTTTTTTTGTTGTGATTTTGTGGGTTTCACGTCGACAACCTAAATCCTTTTTTTCCTTTCACCAGTTCTGTTTGTTGGAATTATGCTGCTGCTGAAACTGAGCAAGACATTCAAACTTTCTCTAGGAAATACCTCTTTTAAAAAGGTCCTTTATGTGACATATAATTCCTCATAAATTACAAACTTTTAGAGATGTAAGCTGAGTCCAATAACAATAGCTCACTTTAAAACACTGACCAGGTGGATACCAAATACCCCAGTAACAAAAATAAAGTAACTGAGGCGTCTGGCAGGATGGGATGGGGCCAAAAAACAGTGTTCTCTTGTGGCCACCTGATTTATTGTATACAAATATTGTAATATCAAAAATACTTCTAAGAATAATTATAACAATAATGTGCAAATTATAAAGATGGAGTGAAAGCTTTTTTTTCCCCAATATTGCTATTCCATACAATGACTACAAAGAAACCAGAAAAAAAAAAACTATTTTAACTAAAAAACAACACCAGAGACAACATGTTGCTGCTGTGAAGGACCTTTAAAACAGTTCATTCAGGTGATGTAAAATGTCTTAAAAAAAAAGGCCAGCAGACGGTGGTGCTGAGTGGGGCTGGGATCTCAGGACAGAGAATTAAAGATAAACGCTGGTAACAGAGTTTGACTGGCCCCTCGCTGAAAGGCAGATGATTAGAGGAGAGACAGGACAGAACGGGACGTTGATGAGGGGGTGAACTGGACAATGGAGTTATAAAACCTTCTGAAGAATGGCATTGGGCACTTCCAGAGTCTCGTCCTTCACAAGAACAATGTCATAAGAGTCCATATATTTGTCCAGGCGCTCTTCCACCTGCAGAGATGACAAGCAAATCATGTTAGGAAGAAGCTCTGAAGTATATTGATTTTTGAATGGGACATGTCTTTCAACCACACATCAAAAATGTTACCAGGACCACTTTCTTCCAACTGTGTAACACTAATAAAGTTAGAAGCATCTTGTCCTAAAATGATGCAGTGATCTTGCTTAAAATCATCCTTCTAAATTGGTCTCAAATTGTTTACAATTCAGAGGTTTGTGAATGTTACATGACTGTACCTTGTCGTTGAGAAAGCCGATCTTGAGGATGTTCTCCACATTAGGGACACCGTCAGCCATGCTGAGGTCTCCCATTGAGTCGCCCAGCAGAATGATGTTGCCGTTATCCCTCAGCTGTTTGAAGTACTCCGTGTTCCTCAGGGCACCGTCATGTTTGTTGTACACATGGATCAGCTCACCTTTGAATCCCCTCAGGATGCCCTACAAGACAAAGACCCAAAACATATCAGGTCAGCTCTTATATCTTCTGTTGTGAGGTTGAAAAGTAAACAATAAGTATAGAACAGGGGAGATTCTGTTTCATGAAAGACTTACATTGTCATCAAAGTCCATAAAGTTGGACACGACCTTGATGTTGGGGTGGTAAACTCCAGACTGACGGATGATTTCCTCGAGGACATCTCCGAGACCAGCAGAGAAAATGAAGACAGGCACATTGTGCTGATGCAGGCGATCAAAGAACTGCTCATAACCCTCCCTGTAACCAAACACACAGAGCAAGTTTATCCTCCTCTCTGCTCGAGTAAACACTTCACACATTGCCTCCATCTTATCTTCTGTAGATACCTGAGAGCAACATCAGACTCCCTCACCACCTCCGGCAGTTTGTCTTTCTCAAGACACTGCTCCACAAGTAGCGAGTGGGACTTAAAGTACCTGAAAAACAAACTGGTCTTTGGGAAAGTCTAACAATTCAAGCTTTACACACAAAAAATATAATAAAAGCATCTTATAACTGTTCTAAGTTATAAAATAGACTTGGTTGGTCTGCTTTAGACCTCCAGGAATAACTTGTTGCTGAAAGAATATGTCTTAGTTCCAGTTTACAAGCGTTTAACTTACCATTCCACCATAAAAGGAAATTTCTCTTCCATAGTAAGGTGAGGGTCTATCTCTATGGGGTAGTATTTATGCTTCAGCTGCAGCAGCTTCTGCCTGCACTCCTCTGTTACCAGTTTGCAGTTATCGATGATATCTAAACAGAGATAATGCAGTGTCAAAAACAAAATGGTTCAAATAGGGTAATTCAAATAAAGACATATGCAAGTGACTCCAAAGTACAAATAAAGGCGTAGCATTCCTTGAAAGAATGCATATCGCCCGTTGACAGTCAGTTTATGCTGAGAAATGACGGTGTTATAGCCATTTTGGTTAAACCTTGAACATAACGTTATGTTCAGTCTCATATCACAAGATGTGATCACAGTATGTGTTGTGAATAACTCTCAGCTACTATCACATCAAATTTTACTTCAGCTTCTGTAAACAGACACAAGAACACAAACACACATAATCTTTGTCTTGTAATGTTTACTTACTGTGACAAGTCGGGCAGCGTTTGCCATTGACAGCAAATTTGCTTATCGTCATGTCAAAGTCTGTGATGATCTGAAACAGACAAGAAGATTTTGTTTATTAGAACCACAAAGATGATTGTATTAAAGTAGGCATCAGAAGAAACAAATAACCCGTAAGGGTACCACAAAGCACATACCAATTAAATGAGCTAGTTTAGGTGAGTTAATTTCAGTTTACAGAAGCAGTTCCATCAGGGCTCGATGCTGTACCTGAAGTTTGGAAGCTCCTCCTTTGATCAGGCCACAGATGATCTGCTCCACCCTCTCAGGGTCCCGCATGTGGACGGTTGGTTTCTCAAACTGAGGCATCTAGAGTTCCACAATTAAAAAGAGACAAAAATTGTTTCTTACAATGTAGTTATTGAGCAGGAAATACAAAAAGTGACATTTAACTTCACCCTCTCCCTCCAAGCAAGTCAGCAGCAAAAGATGCTAAAGGATCACACTGGAGCCATTGTTCAGTTTAACATCCTAATGTTTCACAGTGGAACTTTAACCTTTCTTTTACCAAAGGTTTTGAAGAAAATGAGCCATTCAGAACAATCAGGAAGATTATTTCAACTCTTACAAAAGACATGACTTAGAGTTGAATAATTAGGAGGAATTTCTCTGTAGAGAACTTAATTTAATCTGACCCTTTAACGTGTCTCTAAAAAAAAACAAAAAAAACTCAAAGAGGCTCATCTGCTGAAGCCGAACTTCTCCAATACTGCCTCCAGCACAGAAAGAGAACACTGTGTTCCCCGGTTCAAACCCGGGGCACACACAAGTGAGAAGGGTTACAGAGTTTCAAAAGAGCTAATGTTTGGAATCCGTGGGTGTGGGGGGGCTGTTTGTGTTTCTATTCAGAAACACAAACAGCCTACTCAGGGGTTGTCAAGTTCAGCCACTCTCGTAGCTTCGTTTCATCAACTTCAGCTCCTCCCAGACGATGAAAAAGTGAAGCAACATTTGTGTTTGGCTCTGAAGTTTAAAGCGGTCTCTTCTTGATCCATCCCAGCTGTTTCCAAATAGAATTGGCAAATTTTCTAATTTCCCTACAAGGCATTCAATGCAATGTTATGAAAACCGATAAAAAAAAGAAATAAGAAACAAATTCATGCAAAAAATTTTTCTCATATTGAAGGTTAATGTGCCCTAAAATTAAAAATTTGTGACCGGCCAACAGAAACAATCAAAGTGGCTGAAAATGGTTCAACGATGGCAACATCCATGGAAAAGCCGTTTGTGATCGAGAATTCTGACAATTTTGATGCGCTGCTGCGTACACACTAAGATTTGTTGAGTATGCAGACACTTAAAAACAGGTTTGTTTACATTGAGTGCATACACCATTTGTCTTAGTTTGTAGTTTGCAATACCTTTTGGCAGGTTTAAAGAGACATGGAACAAACATGGAAAAATAAAGGAAAAGTAGAAAAATGAAAGAATTACCATCATAATACCCAAAAGTAATGCTTCCTTAAACGTTTCTGTACCAAGTTTATGCTGATTTATAGTGTATGGGTTTTCCTAAAGTTGAAACAATATCTTCTGGACTGGTTGAGACAGAAATCTTGCAACCTGTCTCAACTTGAGACCAGATCGAATGTCGTTTCACAGCCACTTCCTACATAAGCTAAGGAGCTGGTTAAATAACAAAACAAGACTGAGGTGCACCATATGTCTTTATTCATGAGTAAGAATTGAAATGTTAAGCTGCTTTTGTCATGGTTGCTTACTAATATCCTGTTTGTCAATTTAGAGGAGATTTCAGAAAACTTATTCAGGGTTAAAAAGACAATTAAGTTGGACTTTAAGCTCTAGTGTTGAGGTATGTTGTCTCAGCCATCATTAGATAACAGAGATGTCAGAGCTGTCAGGATTAAATGTCAGGAACAGGAGGGGCTCAGCAACAGTACAGTAGATATAAAAAGAGTTGATGAAATGCAAACATCCAACCCTGCAGAGACAAATTACAACAACCTACCCTCCCACCAACAGAGCTCCCACTTATGCAATCAGACTTGCTAGCAGCTCTTCCATTACTGCGATCATGTGATCATACAGACACATGAGACTCAGAAAATGAGTTAAAAATAAATCACGTTTTTTCTTTTTAAACATAGCCTCTAGTAAGCCTCAAGTTGTTAAGCTAAACAAGCCAAGACTGAAAACAACTTCCTAAAATGTGTTTTCCTTTGAAAGCAGAACAAGAAGTTTTTTTTTATATGCATGTAGCTTTTAAAGGGTCACAAAATGTGTCGTCTAGGAACAATATTATAAACCCAAAAGGACATGTTTTTCAGATGGCAATGAAATTTCACCTTGTATGAATAAAAAATAGCTCTATAATTACTCATAGAACATTGCTTTTCCAAACTTTTAAAACAATACTTTTAAACATTTAAATGCCGATATTTTCAAACTGACAGGACATTTCAATCCTATACAGGGGTTAGAAATATTCCTAATTTCAGAATCAACCTAATAAGAAACAAAGACAGA
Source organism: Kryptolebias marmoratus (assembly GCF_001649575.2). Lineage (NCBI taxonomy): Eukaryota > Metazoa > Chordata > Actinopteri > Cyprinodontiformes > Rivulidae > Kryptolebias > Kryptolebias marmoratus. The sequence goes on along the minus strand of NC_051445.1, from coordinate 4,583,692 downwards.
AACATTAAATTCAGAGAACAAGCTGTACACAAGCACAAGCTTACCTCGGATCTGTTGTCTGTCAGAAAACAAGAGTGAAGAAAAGATTGTGTGTCTGCGCAGGGTTTATATAGCTGCAGACACAGGAGGGGGTGGGGATGGGGGTGTCGACCTAAACTGATTAGACAACAGGGCCCCTCCCCCAATCTAGGCTCAAATACATCAGTAAAATGGCAATTCCAGCTGACCCCCCCCACCCACNCCGTACACTAGGAACAGATGTGGAAACAGCAGCCAGTAAAGCTGAAGTAGCATTTAGAATCTAGACAATTTCCAGAAACATGACCTCTGACCCCTTTCATAAAGAACCTTTAAAATCAATTAGTGAAGAACAGACTCGCTTCAGAGCCCTTAAAATTGTGTGTGCTCAGCAGTACCACACAATTCTCAGCATGCCAACACACATTTATTATATTATATATATAGTAAACAGCCTGAAGCTACACGAAAGGTCACAGGGGTTAAGGTTCAGGCTGTTTGGTCGGCCAAAGGTCAGTCACATGTGACACAAGTCAAATAATGGATTCACCTCACATGCATTTATTCAACACACACTCACACACACACATACAGATAACATGTGCTTATCTTTCTGCTGCGGCTTTAATTTTTGGCTTCTGACGCTGCAGTTTCTGTGCAGTTTGGGTTGAGTCTGAACATGTCTGTGAGGCCCAAACACTCAAAGATGTTAACTCTGAGAAACCTTTTTTTATAGCAGCTGGCTGCATTCATGCATTCAGTATATGGTAAGCTCAGTAGAAGTGTCAGTACAGCTTGTAGTTCATTTAAAGTTTTTCTAGAAGTTTCTTTTTGATGTTGTAGAGACATGCATGCGTTCAAAGTTGTTTCAATAGTTTCTTCATGTGGCAGAATGTTTCCTGTTACACTTACACAACAAAGTGCCTGCTTCTGGGCCATTCAGGAAATGTCTGCAAAATGCAACTTTTTCTAGTACCACAATATAAATTGTGATCCTATAAACCAAAGCTCTAAAAGTTTAAGTACAGTTCTAATAGACACTAATCTCCAGAGACACAACTCACCTAACACGACTGTGACTCACTTCATGGGAGCATCTTAGAGAGAAATAAGTATTCCTACAGCTGCTTTAATTTGAAAACAGAAATGTTATGTGTGTGCATGACTTGCTTTGACAACAACGTGTCTCAATGAGCTGCAACTGTTGGAGACTGCTGGGCAGCTCGAACTTGACTCATTATTGCGAAACAATATGTCAATTTTCTGTTGCAGTCTCGCTGAATTCTGAGTGCTTGTGACCAAGTGACCAACTGGCCATGCAGCTGCATTTTGCACAGCCAAACACATCTTTTTTTGTGTGCACAGCTTACAAAACTGCATTCTTCTTTGCTTAACTCCGCCCACACTGAACTCGCCCGGCCTGCTCTGTCACCACCTTAGCAGTCACTTTCACGTTTAGGATTTAATCAACTGGAGTGCATTTTAGTAATGAAGACGGGCTTGTTTTCTTCAATAATTGTTATTTTTCATAGAAGTGTTTTTTAGACCAGGACATGTTTTCTGTCAGAGGTGAGCTTTGTCAATGACAAAGTTAGGCAGATTTGAATCCAAAATTCCTAGAAATGTGGAGGAGTAAAGATAAACAAAACATCAAAATATTGAAGAATCAAACATGTTGGTCAGAAAAAACACGTGCGAGTCCAATGTGCTACATTCTTTACATTATCTAATGTGATAAAGTTTTTTTTACGGTGTTTATTCCAGACTACAACATCAGTCAGTCACTAGTGGGTAATATCATCTCAACATAATACAAATCTTATTGACAGCACAAAACTAAAATTGAACAGGCTCATTTTTTGCTGAGGACAGTTGTGTCCCCTGCTGCTTGTACATCTTGTGTTGTTGCTATAGAACGGCTGCAACATGAGACATCGTTTTCCTGACCTCTGCTGACCGTGACTGTCTCGCATACCAGAAATCCCAAAAAATGAGGTCAACTTCCTCGGATTACATCTCATCACAATTATAGGCTGCAGCAGAACATCTCACATGGAGACAGCAGTTTCAGTCGCTCCTGCTCAGATTCCTTTCTACCATTAAATCCTGCCTGTAAAGGCATACAACTCCCAAAGACATCAGCTTGTTTGAGAAATTTTCAGTTCTGCACAATTCAAATGTCACGTGGAATCAAATTCAGGAGGTTTCAAATGTTATTTTTGTATTTTTTTTAAATACCATGAATTTGCTTGTTGAAGTCACTGACAGTAACTTATTAAATAGTTGAGTTTCTGTTGAATAAAAAACATTTTCTTTCTTTTGCTTTTTTGGAAACAAGGTTAGAAGATTATGCTTGTGAATCTAACTGCCAAATGTGCAATAATATTTTGTTTTGACAACCTTAATGCAGTTGCTGTTCACAACTTGATAGTTGTGTAGTTCACCAGATCTCTGACAGGACCCTGGTGTGTAAACCAGTGGTCCTCAACCTTCTTTGTATCAAGTCTCAGGTTCATTCAAACCAACTTTCCCACGGACTACTAGGGAAAAACAAGTCCTCCAGCAAAGCTTGTTTTTTGCTCATTTCTGTTAGTGTGAAAACTTTACAAAAAAGGTTTTATTGTTTCTGAGCAGCCCGTTACCAAATGACCCATGGTCTTTAGCCCTGTGGTTGGGGATCCCTGATGTAAACTAATATGTACTGTGTATGTTCCCTGAAGTCAGCCTGTGAACTGTAAACAGAATAACTACAAGATAAAAAAACACTGAAAGGCATTTAAATTTAAAGGCATGTTTATCTATATTGATACTTGAATGACATGGTGAGCAGTAAACTTTGATAAACTAACATTTTTCTTGTTTCTACTCTGAAAAATCAACATTTGCTGTGTGCTAACTTGCAAATTTCATAACTTCTTGTGAACATTTGGCTGCTTTTCATCTTGGACCTTGATCACGTGGACCAGACTGTCCACAGACCATCAAAAAAGGGCTAACAAAAGAAAAGGGGATTGTTAGAAGAGTGGTTTTGATTCATTAAAATGACTGACTAGTTATGCTGGTATAGATTCTCAGTCAACCAGGACAATAAATCCAAATTAATTAAGAAAGCTCCTCGGATAAGAAGCAAAATGTCTTCAGCTACAGAGTAGAAGTCCAGTTGTTTTTGTTTTTAACCTTTTTTGGACTGACTAGTGACAAAATCTTTTAATTTAGTTGTAACTGAAGTTCAGCTTACAGCCAAATTGTTCACTCATCTTTTCAGACTTCCTGAGTTGTCTTTACACTTTTGATTCATAAATAATCAACTTATTCACCTAATTTTGGGTTTGCTTCTTCTTTTTAATCAACACAAATTTCTCTCTTTTTGAACCTAATAATATTAAGTAAAGTTTATGATTTATAATGAAGGAAATAAAAAGACTTGGGCAGTTGACTTTTTTCAGCCCTATTGGTGAGGCAAAAAGTTAGTTTCAGGCGGTAACAATGACAACATCTCAGGTGTTGTGTCACCTTAGAGGTTAAACGGTTCAACTCCTTCAGGTTTGATGCAACACCAGGAGAGCAGATGTCAATGTTCAAGCAGCTTCAAGATAATCACCCAAAATAGATAAAAAGAAGTTAAAAGTAAGGCTTAAAGGTTACTAGAAAGAAGTGGTGGATCTGCGCTTATTCAGCAAAGCTGTAACTTTTTTTTTTCTAACTTATTGGAACACTGGCATCCATGTTGAACCAAACAAACTTCCAGGGCCCGTTGATAGAGAAACCAAAATTAAGTTTTCCCATAAGCCCCCAAAATGAACGCTCAATTCGAACTCAAACACCAAACAATAACCCAGTGAGACATGGCCATCCCACTGAGTATTCAGGAATTACTGCCTCTGAGTTTCAGTTGTTTATTATGATGGCAAAACGGGTCATCTGAGTGTGATTATTGTGTGGCATGGTAGAAAGTCATGCTGTAAAACCTTTCTTCAGCTTCCTGCAGCTGTACCCACACTGCTGGCTGCTATGTTGGTGATAGTAGAAGCCATCTGGTGCTTATGATAAAAACATGGTGGAAGTGCCAGTGAATTAAAGAGATCCACCCAAGTTCAAGTTTAAAATAGAAAAAAAACAAGGAGCATCACATTAATGCAATTCCATTTCATGTATGTAACCAGTTGACTTTTTCCAAATAAAAGTAAATCTCACGCATGATTTTATTTACTTATTTTTTTAACATTTGAAGCTAAATCTTGTTGAAAGAAAAGCCAAAGTCTATTGTAACGTCCTTAATCTTTCTGTGAAATGCATACTAGGGAAAAACCATTCTTATCCTTCTGACATTATTGCACTGTAAGAACATTCCAATCAAATCTATAAATCACTTTGTACTCTTTTGACCTCTGTGGACCAGTCATTGTTTTGCATCGATTGTGTTGTAATCCTTAACAGAACCACATGGTTCTTACCATGTTCACAAATCAGTGAATAATACACCTCTATCATTAACAGCACTGCAGACGTATTAAAACCCAAATCTGAGGTAATTTGTTGCAGGTTTGGTCTCATATTCTCTGCAGACACAGATGATGTTACATTAACCAGACTTGCAGATCAATTGCAGAATTGTCCTAAAAGGTTTTTAGGGAGCACAGAAGAAAAAGTAACTCTGTTCTGCCCTCTAGTGGCCAAGAGTGAAACAAAAAAGGCAAGAGTGTAACAGTCTGTAATACTACTCAAGATTTATACTTTTAATCTGCTGCATATGTTTCAATATGTATATGCTTTTTTAATTTCAAAAGAAATGGAAATTTTCAGCTTCAGGAAACAAGATGAAATGTTAAGGTGTTTAAAAACAAAAACATTCCAGCTCTTTGGAAGAATTTCAGTACAATAATAAACAGATGAATAAAATGATTATTCATAATAGAAAAGGTGGACTAGTCCAGAGCGTGATTACAGTATCAAAATTTCAGTCAACTCTTTTGATTGTGTCATGGCAGATTATCTTTAAATTTTGTTCACACAGATATATGCTGTGGTGCTGCTGTGACAGAACAGCCATAACTCCACACACGTCTACATCCCAGCTTTAATCTATAATCTAATGAAACACAGTCTGATCCAGACTGCTCAGTCTGAATCAGACCAGACTTCAAACAAAGCAAACACTCGTGATCTAAATGTTAAACACAGAGGCATTTCTTTCTCCTGTTTTCTTCTTATGAACTGGATCGGGACACCAGCAGAACAAATACATTTGCAAAGAAGAAAACAGTTAACTGTAAAGTGTTACATTTAGGGGGAAATGTTTGCTTGAGGAAACTGCCTCTCATATAAAAGAAAGGATAAAATCTAAGCCACTTTTTACAAAGTTTCACATACAGCCATGTACTCAGGAGAGGGATAAACACAAGAAATCAATTCTAATAGCAGTGAAGAAAAAAATTTGGATTAAAATATGTGCATATAATTATATTTGTTAGTAATTATTGTTGTACTGAAAAAAGGGAGGAAACAGACAAACATGGAAGCATAACCACAGAATGTTTTAAGTCATACAAGGAGGAAAAAATGAACAAATTCCTTGCCTAAAGGAAAAACTTCTCTGATTAAAGATTTCTAAAATTACCGAGACTGGCCTTTCAAAGCTGTAGCACGCTGAAAGAGTTAGAAAGAAAATAAAGCTCAAATGAGTTGTAGACGGTTTGGGGTTTTATTTGACTTCTGGAATTTAGTCTGAATGTTTTTGCTTATTCACAGCACCAAACAGCATTAAAAACAGATGGTGACAAGTTTCCATGCTGAGGGTGACAGCAGGAAACCGTCTCTGCGCAGCAGTAAGTCGCTACTGCATCCCAGTTTAACTCTTTAACCAGATAACTGAATTAGTAAAAGACCAGAGCCATGAAAGAACAACTTCTTCCTCTGTGAGGAGGAAGAAAGACTGGTTTAAACTTAGGCTTGTGAAGATCACAAAAATCCTTTTACTTCAAAATAGACATAGAAAGTCAAGTAAAAATCATCTGGAAATTATTGGACAACCTAAAAAAATGAAATTGTATCAGAATAGAAGACAGTCAGGTGCCAGGCTGCTCATACTGCTTTAAATACATGGAAGTCAGCTGATGGACTGTCTGAGCTGCTCACTGAGGACGACACTGTCTGAGGTCATCCCCCATCATCCCTCTTACAGCTGAGATTTACAGCAGCCTGATAAGATAAGATATACTTTAACATCACAAACTGGCCAATTAGGAGTTTAGTTCCTACAGGTAATTATGCCAACAACCAGGTGTGGAGCAACCAAACGTCACAGTGATCTCATACCATTTCCAAAGGAGTGCCTGTGTGAACTGTTGAGCTTGAACAAAAGGGAAACACTGATGTTATATGAAGCTGCTTCTCAAATAGGCAGTTTTCTCAGACACACCAACAAGAGGGTTATAAAATAATGAAAAATCAGGACACGAAGGACTGCTGATTTCTTCTCAAAATTATCTGACATTTATTTATCAACTTATTAGCTGTAAAACACACGTCATCACTGAGCTAACACTTTGTTTCTGTCATATGTGGGATTTACAACACAAAAATTATGGTTAAATGTACTAATGTGACTCATCTAAAACTAAGAAACAAAAGAATAAGCACAAAACAGTTATTCAATTTCATTATTTATTAAAACATAAACTAAAATGTCAGGGACATGACAGCCTTAGTGACAAAAATATCACATTTCTTCCACAATTAAAACATTTAGCAGCTGCTCCAGCCACTTAAACTGTATTTTTCTTTTCCTGTAAAGTTTAAAAGTATAAAATCTAAAAGTTAAATTTGATGGAAATGCTTACATTACACCCAACATGCTTTCATGTTTACATTTGGGCAAACAATTAATACAAGGTGCTAAGAACAGAACTGCTCAACTTCAAGAAGCCCTGAATAAAGACAAGTTTAATCTGCAACAATGCAATATTTTTTGTTTTCAGTTGTGCATTCTTTATTAACCTTTACACATACTTTTATTATAATACTGAATCATTTTAAAAGTTCAGGAATTTCTTGGCTAAAGCTATGGGTGTTGTAGGACAGAGGTGAAGAAAAAGGTGCAGTAAAATACCAGAGATGAATCATAAATATATAGTGAAGAGGGAAGGTTTATGATGGGAGTGTAACAAGTTATGATTTAAAATGGTTGGTATTTACAATATTAGGAAGTGAGTAAAAGTTTAACTTAAACTGATTTTAGATTAAGTAAACCTACGACCTGTTTGAGGAAATGTGCAGAGGGTGGATGCTGGCTAATTTGATGCTGAAGGTGGAGGAAAAGAAAAGGAGAATCATGATAATGGTGGCAGAAGACTAGCAGGTGGATGACGTCACAGGACGATGAAGAGGCAGAGATGTAAATTATTTGTTCTGGTTAGCAGCCAAAAGAAGAAGAAATTACAGTTCTCATAATGTTGTTTTTATATACATGAACTAGCAAATATAAATTTACAGATACCTAAAGGAGTTTCTGTTACCTACAGCAAAAGGTGAATTGTATAAAACATTAGATTCTGAGCTATCCATCCACGTGTTTGCAGGTTGCATAACCTGCATGAATCAAAAACAGACCTGTTTTCAGGACGGTGGATGAATAGTAAAGTCATCGCTGACACAGGGTTCAGTTGTCAGACCTTATGAGCTAAAACAGAAAAGCTGCAGCTCTTTCTGTTCACTAAAAGCTGACTTGTGACCTCTAAAAACAGCTGTTGTTTCAGGGAGACCTAATGCGCAAGCGCAGTGCATAAAGCAAGTTTACAACTGCCAAGGTAACAAACACACCGCGGTCAATTTTCTATTACTGCTAGCCAAAATAAATGTGACCATTTGTAGCAGCATCATTCAATACTGAAGCCAGTATGCCTTTATTTTGAAACCCCCTTCCCGCCCACTTCCTGTTCGTTATCTACCTATGCTAGTTTTGACGGCGCAGTTGGAGTGCAGTAAAACTCACCATCTCTATGATCTTGGTTTTCTTCCCAGCTCGCTTCTTCTTGGCTACGATGTATTGGGTCAGTGCGAGGCCGCCGACCAGAACACAGACGCTGGCGCTGGCCGCGGCTCCGACCTTCACCACGGCCGTCCTGTCCATGTCGGTCCGCTTGTCTTCCACTCACGAGCCCGCCGCACGTCTTTCCCCCTGTCAACGGGCGCCGTCCTGCTGGCGTCAGCACGTAACCAAAGATCGTCTATAACGAATGAGACCGGTTACTCTACAGATTTACAAAAACATAAAATAAACGCCTTTAAAACACGTCAACACCTTTCTCTATGGAAGCCCATTTCCGCCATGAAAAAAAAAAATAAAAGACCAACAGGAAGTCATAATTTCGACTTTCAAAGTCATAATTATGAGATTTAAAGTCATAATTTCGACTTTCAAAGTCATAATTATGAGATTTAAAGTCATAATTATGAGATCAAATGGAATACTGTGTAAATCTCATACAAGACAGCATGTCTACTTTTTTGGAAAAGTCGAAATTATGACTTTAAATCTCATAATTATGACTTTGAAAGTC
>NC_051445.1:4475437-4559632 GCF_001649575.2 Kryptolebias marmoratus | reverse complement strand
AATTATGACTTTGAAAGTCGAAATTATGACTTTAAATCTCATAATTATGACTTTAAATCTCATAATTATGACTTTGAAAGTCGTAATTATGACTTTGAAAATCGAAATTATGACTTTAAATCTCATAATTATGACTTTGAAAGTCGAAATTATGACTTTAAATCTCAAAATTATGACTTTAAAAGTCGTAATTATGACTTTGAAAGTCGAAATTATGACTTTAAATCTCATAATTATGACTTTGAAAGTCGAAATTATGACTTTAAATCTCATAATTATGACTTTGAAAGTCGTAATTATGACTTTGAAAGTCGAAATTATGACTTTAAATCTCATAATTATGACTTTGAAAGTCGAAATTATGACTTTGAAAGTCGAAATTATGACTTCCTGTTGGTCTTTTTTATTTTTTCATGGCGGAAATGGGCTTCGATACACACCTTTCCACCGCAACCCCTTTTTATAGCAAAATAAAACAGATTTTGCTATTTATCATACTGAAAAAATGGCTTCACGGTAACAAATCTACATTTTTGTGTGATGCATGAAGTGTCAGATGGTAATTATTTAAAGTTTTTTTTGTATGAATTATATATATTTGGGTAGAGGGATGGCTCCAACTAAATGCACTTTTATCTATGTTTTCTATTTAGTTCATAATTAAAGGTTTTCTGAATAAGACAACTAATTACTTATGAACTCAGCTGATGAAATGTGGGATATTTCCCAGGACTGAAGAAATAAAATCATTCTGTCAGGTGACATCAGGGATCCTGTCTGCATTAGGGATTGAACGTGTTGATGTTTAAATGCTGCATTTACTTCACAACCATCTGCTTCAGTGTTTCAACTTTATTAAGCCATTACCAGTTACATGAAAGATAGTTACGCTGTAAAATAGTAAACTGTTATGAGAATAAAATGGCCAGTTGTGTGCGTAGTTTTCCATTTAAATAAGCATGTATGTTATAAAGTGAATGTTTGCATATTTGACTGGCAAATAACTTTCCCTTTGCACAATTGTTTTTCATCAGACAGATAGAAAAATACATGCAAATATCATGCATACATGATGTTGAACATAACCTAAAAATTGTGCAGTCTCATATTATAATGTCTGACATGTAGGTAGCTGCTGTAAGAATCACCTCTTTGGACAAGATTCTCACAAACACTGTCATCTCAAATAAATGTGCTGGAGGTCAAAGGTGTGAAACAAAGTGCACATATACTGCAAATGTATAGTCAATAAACATTAATCTCATGCTGTATGCTAAATCATGCAAATGAGTCTGGGGAACAGCCATGAACACTGCCTAGTTGAGTCAGGTGAACTTGTCTAAGATGAGATTCCTGCACTTCCTCAGCAGGTTTCTATTGTTTCACTGAAGGTAAGACTGCTAAAAACTACTTTTTAAACTTTTATTTCTACCTGTTAGTTCAACTAAAACATTTTTGTGAGGAAAAAATAACAAATAGATGAAGTTAAAATGTGCCGTATAAGTGTGCTAAAAGTAAGAGAACAATGGTTTATGTTTTCAAAACATTTTCAAATAAAAGAAATACTAATCTGGTTTGATAAAAGACAAACTTGGACACATGGGCTGGACAAGTCAAATGAATCGGTCTAAAGTAAAGGACATGTTTCTTTTTGTAAAACTGAAGGTGTTTTTTGTTTTATTTAATTTAACAATCAAGCACAGGACTGAAACATCATGACCTACCTTTTCCCTGCTGGAGGCAGATGATAGCTGTGATACATGACTGGACAGTTGTGCAAAAGTGATCCTCACATAGAGTAAAAATACAGATACTTATACTTTTTTTCTTCTGTGTTTCTGATAACAATCAGCTAACATATCTAATATGATCAATAAGCACTTTTCATTTCAAGAATCTAGGTTACTCATCATTATCATTTAAACTGAATGTTTTACTTCTGCTTGCAATTATTCAACATTTTACAAAACAGTCTTTTCACTTTAGCTTTAGTTACATTGTAATTCTGAGTGAGGCTCAAACTGAATGTATAAATCATCTTTGAAGCTTGTCTTTTTTCTGAATGATAGAAAACTGATCATTGACATCTGGTGACTTTAGTTAAGGAACATTTCCACCATCTGACATGTTCGTCTCAGACTTTGATGGTGTAAAAAATGAAAAACACTTCTTGGAGGATGCAATCCTTCCGCTGGTGATCACAAGACTGGAAATGAGTGGAGTAAGTTTGTTGTTTGATTAAAGTCAGCGTGTTTGTCCACAATTTGTTTCAGATTCAAACATTTCTGACTCTTTGTAAAGCTATTGGTATCATATATCGTGTTTTTTAATTTCTTCCATTTGCAGTTCCAGTTTGGAGATATCATTTCTTTTAAAACTAAGTGTTTAGTAGGAATTCGCTACAAACACTTTGCTGTCTATGTGGGAGATGTAAACATTTGTGGCCAAAAGGCAGAAGAAAATGTTTATGAACTATCAAGTGAGTCAATTTCCAAATTAGGAAAACATTATTCTAGTTTTAAAAACTGCATTGACAGTACAATATGTTGATACATTGCTGACATTTACATCAAAGTCTGTTTTCATTTGGTTACAGAGAATTATAATGGTTGTAAATTTTCTAAACTCAGGACGAACGAAGAGCCTGAGGTGAACAACTACCTCGATGACTATACGGACCCTTTGACAGGAAGAACTTACAGAAAAGGAGATGACAAAGACATACTCGAGCGGATCATTGACACGTTTCAGGACGGCAGATGGTACGGCCCACTTCACAACAACTGTGAACACCTGGCTACTTACGTGCGATACGGAGTGAAGGTAGCACTGCAGGTATTTGATTCGTTCATGTAGTTTTTGTTCCCATCTCTTTTCTTCCACAACAATGTCACAGTTCATAATTTCTTAAAAGAACTGCTTTAGAGCTACAGAACGTTGCAAAGGTTTTAAAACACATTGGTTCATCGCTTGATTATGAAAACCCTTTTTATGTCCGAATCATTCATAGGTAAGATTTAAGGTTAAAAGACAAACACCATTCATCTGAAAATGGTCAGATTGTGCACAGAAAATGAGTAAACAGTTTTATTATTTTCCCCTCTGGAAATAATGTGACTATAAATAGACTGGACTGAATTGTAGCTGATCAGTTTTGTGAAGATAACATTCCCATCTGTTTTTTTTTTTACATTATTTTTACTCTGAAAAAGACTTCACAAGTTCTGACTTCTCCGTATGATGTACACCAAATAGAAAAGGCTCACATGATTAGTCATATTCAGTCTGTATTTTCTTGTCTTTCAGACCACAATGTATGAAACCTCTTTTGTTTTATTTTTACAGCTCAACATGACTTGTGAGGGTCTCATATTCTGCAACGATAAGATAGATGAGAAACATTTACTGGAGTACCTGAGGAACAAATAAAAATGTCCCTCTCATCAAAATGACTAAGATTTTTGTCAACACTCAACATGTCCTGCTGAAGGAACATCAGAGAAGTTCTGTATGTGAAGTCTACACTGAAGAGGACAAAGTTTTGAGTATGCAATCTTTAACACTTTTTACAAAAGAAATACACAATAAAATAATAAAAGCATTTTAATTGTTGCTTTTATGCTTCATGCCAAATTATATACACTTCATTTTAAATGCATATTTTGAAGTCTTACATGTTGGGAGACATCCAGCTCAAAATAAAGATGTGAAAATGTGACTGGAAGTGTGTTTGTGTGCATCTGAACAAGCAAACAGCTATTAGAATAGAAGGTAAACTTAAAGTTAATGTGAAGCAATTAAAAGTTTTATTGTCTGATCATAAATAACAGTAGCATCTAAATGCTGTTTGAGCCACAGGTCATATGAAGAAAGCTAACTCTTACAAACAACAAGTAAAGACACAAAGATCAATTCTGTTTCACCTGTTCTTATTTTTTCATACACTTTTAGAATACTGGGTTTATAAGCATTAAACAATTATTGATGCTCTTTCAGCCCCCAATCGTCAGTTAAATAAATATTTAACTACAATAAAAGACAACTGTTGTGCTCATTCTATGTGAGGACATCTTAGTAAAGGGTAGTGTGTATGTCTTTAATTGAAATTTCTCAAACAATTAATCGTTACATCAACACAAAGAAACAGTTGTTGAAATGCTGTTGATGCTTCGTGTCATTTTTCTTTTGACTTACTGAAGTAGCACAATTTAATTAATGTAACATGTCTGATCAATGGCTCCCACCATAGTGCAGTCTTCTTCATCAACATTTTTATCTCGACTTGTTCAGAGTAACTACTCCACAGGTCGGATGCCTTTGGCCTCCTCGACTTTCCTCAGGGTCTCGTCCCACTGGGTGAACTGCTTGGACATCAGGAACATCTACCAATCAGAAGTCACAGATCAGTGGGTGGAGAGTTGAGAGCAGCAGAATGGCTTGAGATAGATCAGGTTAGGAAGTGAAAAAAGTTGTAATAACACAATTGCATATTTCTGTGGTGTTTCTTTGTTGTGTATTGTATTATAAAAAATTTTACTGTGTATAGTACCGTTTTGTTGTATTCTTCAAACAGCTTCTTCACTTCCTGGTACTGAGTCTCAGTTTGGTCCTGAAAGATAAACCAACTGGCTTAGTAAAAGCTATAATGATCATTTTAAAGAATCAGCGAGGCAGACAGAAAAATAAAGAGAAATGGCTACCTGCTGTTTTATGTGAATCTGAGACAGTCGCTGCAGCTTAGTTGCATGTTCGGGTACATCTGTGAACAGTGAAGACAGACAGCTGACACAAGCTTCACAGTAAAACCAAAGGGAAAAAAACAGCTCCCATTTCATGTATTCAGCAGCTAAAAAGATTTAATTAGTAAATAGACTTTAAATCCACAATGCATGTAGTTAATAAAGGTTAAAACACAGCATTTCTAAGAGATAGAACAGTAAATGTTTGTTTCTTCTTGGTTGACATGATAAAATAATAGAAAATTAGTTGTCATTATGTTTCCAAGAGTATCAAACCTCTGATATAAGTGCTGTCCAACAGTGGCTGCAGATTGTTGACCTGCTCCAACAAAGCAGCCTGAGAGAGCAAGGAGTCCTCCTCTGTGCAGAAACATAAAATAAATATAGTGAACTTTACATAATATAAAGCTATAATTAATTATTCTGAGTGTAATATTGTAAGTATTTTAATGTTGCACACATTTATTTTCATAAAACAACATTTTATTATATGCATTCAGTGTCTTTCTAGTTCATACCAGCAAGAATAAATTCCAGTTTCATTGCATCAGGAACAGTGATGTGATCGGTGAACTGAGGATCCAGGTACTTCATCAGGTCTTCAACTGAACACACAGAGGAATACAAATTAAAATGGATACAAAGCAGTACAGAAATTCCTATAAACATTGTTGTACCGTGTCACCCCTTCTTGGTATGACTTGTAAATACTGCTAATGGTGAGTGGTCACCTTAATTCCCAATGGTTTACAAATATGCCGGCAGAGCCTAATAAATTATTAAAACATCCAGTGACTGATACTGAACTGTGACTCACTCTTCTTGTGAAGGATCTTTACTCTCTCTCTCTTGTTGGCTGTGTTGGTCAGACCTGCTTGAATCCTGGCCAAAGATTCTGCACACTATATAATAAAGCATATTAATTAGTTAAAAATGACAGTGATGAACAAATGTATAAAAGTAACTGGAACACCTTAGTGTCAAAGTAGTTTTCTTTTACCACATGTGGAACTATGCTTATTGTCAGATGAAAATAGAAGTGCACAGTAGGTAACATATTAAAAGAACTGACCTTTCAGTTGAAAAGACAGTTCTTACCATTAGTATTCAATATTATATAATATAACAGCGACTTGAAAAAGCCCCTTCAATGCCTCTTTTTGTTAGCATTCACATGACGGCACACTAACGTGGCACCCCTTATGGGGTCAAAAACGATGTTTATCACAAAGTCTTAATAACAATGGAGTGTTTTACATTGCAGTGAGTGGCTTGAGTTTATTTCAGAGACATGCATGAGACTTTATGTGCACTGATAACAGTCTACTTAGACTGACTAAAGATACACAGACAACAAGCGACTGCTTTACTGAAAACTACAAACCTAACAAACAGCTTGAAATAGATATTACTACAGTTATGACGTCAAAACTTAATGTTTTATTAATGTTTGTTTCTGCTAACAAATAATCTGAATTCACATTACAGAGCTTTGGTAAAAACCAAAAGGGCGTTCACTCGGAGCTACTGACAAAACCATCGTTCGCTATGCTAATGCTAAGCTAAATGGTACATAACATTTCTTTAAATTCTTTATGGAAAAAATGCTAGGAGCGGACCTTGATAGGTTTTCCACTTTTGTTCTTTCTTTCGCCGTACATTCGGTTCTCCAGCGCCTGAAGACGGATTTCAAGGCTGTCCGTGTCCATGTTTTGGTTCATTCTCGAAGCTACAGATGAACACAGCTACGGAATAGCTTTACGCGTCGCACAATGATGACGTATATGTACCGTTTCTTTTTGTTTCTTTCGTTTTATCCAAACTACCTTGTAACGAATATTTTTTTAATAAGAACATAAACTTGTCATGTAATTAACAACCGTCAGTGGTTTTCAAACACTGCTAAAGTATATAGATGTACCCATTTTCGAAGTAACTAGAATTAAAAAAGGTGCCGCTAGGTGTCGCTGTTTTCCGGGTGAATTTCAACCGTTTTCCGGTGACAGCTCAAGGAATGACAACCTGACAACAAACCAGCAGTCAGGGCCCTTCTGCCATTCAAATTGACTACAAAACATCGGGAAAAAGTAAGGTTTTCGTACTTATTATTGAATTTTCGCGTTCATAATAAATATCAGTTTAAGGGAGATGGTAAGGACACCAAGGAAGTAGGCACACGTCAGTTCATGAACCCGTTCTCTGTAAAATTTCCACTTGCTAAGTTAGCTTACTTAGCTTTCAAGCTAACGTCAGTTTGGGATCACAGTTGCGTACTTTGTCAGGCGAGCAGGTAAGTTTTATGACTTGGTAATATTTGCACTGACGGTCTGTTATGTGGAAACGCAAGATGGTAAAAGCCTTTATTGCTCTGTTCACCACAGTGAAGTATTGTGACACTGAACGTCGCGCTGCTTTGCTATCTGTTGCGTTTTGTTTCTGACAGCAGGGACTTGTTTGATTTTTGGACTCAGACCTCTGCGTTTGGGGAGTTTGTTCTTTATGCCCCTGTGGGATCAGCAGCTGCAAAATGGCAGATGACAAGGATGTGTTGAGAGACGTTTGGTTCGGCCGGATACCCACCTGCTTCACACTGAACCCGGATGAGATTACAGAGAGGGAGGCGGAGCCCTACTATGTAAGTACTACAACCACTCTGCTTTCTATACAACAAAACCTGAGGTACAGAATTAATTGTAATATTCTTACGTACACCATAGGAATATTATAGATGTAGCATATATCCCACATGGACACTGCAAGCAACAGTGTATGGAGTCATCAGTAATCTTGATTATCCACTTATAGGTGGTAAAGACAAATTCTTGAAATATATCATGCTCCAGTGCTCTCTTAAAGGTTTCTTCAAGACCGCAGTGACTCAAAGTTCACCCATGAACGTCTATGTAGCGAGCCTGAGGGGCTGTTGCACAAAATGGCTGCGTTTTTAGAATATCTGTGTTGAATTGTACAAATGCACGTTGCATTTGGACAAAGCTATGCTGCCCTGTTTGTTGGCATATGAGAATGGGTTATACTGGCTCATGTCTGTACACGTTTGCATTGTGCACACAAATATAACTCACCACCACAGAAGTTTAACTAAAACTAAAACTAGAAATAACTGAGAAATATACTCCAACAATGCATAAATGATCAAGGCAAAGACCACATCACACCATCAGAGTTGGCTAAATTGACAATTTATTTCAAGAAATGGTACTCGCCACCAATTAGCTGTTCTCCCTCTGATGACTTATGAATGTTTTTGTTCCCAGTTGTGGTCAAAAAATAGTTTTGATTAAAAAAACAAGAAAGAAAACAAGAGCGCTAATTTGTATTGATTTCCATGATTAAAGAATTTAGAAGAATGGACTGTGATTTTTGATTTGTCTAGTTAGCACATGTGAAAGAATGCCACGATTCATGTGTTTTTTTTTGAAAGGTTCCGCTTTAGAGACAATAAAAAAATCAAACCCAATTCATCCACTGGGTTATTTCACACCCAGTGTGGAAATGTATGTCTACATATATGTTACACTGAGTCTGTTTTAAAAATGTGTTTCTCTCTCTGACCTCTCTGCTTTTTTAGCTGCTGCTCCCCAGGGTGAGCTATCTGCCTCTGGTTACAGACAAAGTGAAAAAACACTTCCACAAAGTAATGAAAGCAGAGGACGTGGAAGAAATGTGGTTTGAGTACGAAGGAACACCACTGAAATGGTAAGAAATGTTTTGGATTATCAGATAAATTTCTCAATGTCTGATTAAATACATATTTGTAACAGTGTCACTACCATCAGTACATCTTCCCCTTACCCAGGTGAATTGTCACATGTATACTGGCAGCACTTTGAATACAGACATCAACTAATCAAACTGCATCGGACGTGAAAAAATTGAAATCATTAATTTTTATTAGTTTAGAGCCATTATGACCCCTAATTTAATGGTACAAGTTAGTTTGTTTGGCACAAGTACTAATCAATAAGAAAACATTTTCAGTGTAATTTAAATGTTTTAATAAATGCACCCAAATTTCAATGAATCAAAAATGCTATCATGAAATTCCTGCTAAACAAAACATTGTGAATTAATCTCACTTTTACTGTGTTTTTAAGTTCTAAAAGGTGACGTCAACAGCATTAAATGCCCTAAAAACTCCTCAAGTTGTTAAAAATACTTATCTCTGATAGTAGGGTTAGGGGTTGTTTAAAAATAATATCTTATTAAAATTTAAAACATTTAGTTGTTTTCTCAGGGACAATTAAAAAAGTCATGCTGTGAGGATGTTAAAAGATTTGAACAGTAGAAGTACTGCTTGTCTCTGTGCCTTATTAATCACTGTGGTGTTGAATTCATAGCAGAAACAAAACATTTCTCATGTTCTTCTTACTTTGTTTTAATCTTTACTTTTTAAGGCATTATCCAATTGGAGTTCTGTTTGATCTCCATGCTTCTAATACAGTCCTACCCTGGAGCATCACTGTGCACTTTAAGGTAAGAGCCAATCAGAAAATGCCTGCAAAGACAGAGAAGTCTCAGAACCGCTGGCCACATACGTGAATGAACAGCTCATTGTGAAGGCGCTAAGACCATTCAGTCATAACATTATGACCACTGACAGGTAAAGTGACTCTGCTCAGTTTATTCCATCCTGGCAAAAAAGCTGTGATAAGTATTTGCTGCTGTAACACTTCCTGCATGGTACTGGCACTGTTCTACAGTAAACCTACCTTCAGCAGGACAGTTTCCTAGAAAGAGCTCAGGGAACAAATCCACAGAGATCACATCCCATAACCTACAGAGCCTCATACCAGATCCTGGCCTGTGCACTCAACATTACTCTTAACTCTCCCATGGCCTTCGAGTTACATTGACCCGAAGTTACAAGGCCTTCTCTACCTCTCTTTGTCTTGTCTTCAGGAGGGTTAAACAATTTTAGATGGATGTTCATAATGGTATGGCTGTTCTTTTTGTTCAGTCTATGGGGTTAAGTGTTTTTTACATCATGTTACATCATGCTCTGGCAGTCTAAAATTGCCTTTGGACAGAATCCATGAGATCAAATGAATGATGATTCGTTTTACTGTCTGTGCAAATTGATTTTCATTTGAGATTATGCTGACCACTTTTTTGCACAGTTTTGTCAGAACTTTTAACGGAAGGTTTGTGTGTGGATGTGTGGAAGAGTTTTCCAGATCGGGACCTCCTTCACTGCCCGTCAAACTCTATAATCGAAGCTCACTTCATGTCCAGCATCAAGGAGGCTGACGCCCTGAAGCACAAGAGCCAAGTTGTCAACGACATGCAGAAGAAAGACCACAAGCAGCTGTGGATGGGTCTGCAGAACGGTGAGATGCACATGGACAGATATGAGCATTTTAATAAAACTCGACCACAGACAGCTGTTGAGGAAGTGACATACAGTCTTACTGTCATACGTTAACTGATTAATGCAAAGATCCACATGTGTTTTATTCCCGCAACTCATCCACCTACACACATGATGCACACACATCCAGTGTGGACAGATCTGGATTTTATCAACTGGAACACACACTGTTTTTTCTGTCATTTTTTGGCCACAAACACAAGTGCATCCAAATAAATTCAGACAGTCACAGAACATACACTAAGATCTGACTGCAGTCTTTAAATCCAAAAGTTTGTACAACCTTTCCCACTGAAACATCCAGCAGTCCCCCCCTCCTCCACATGTCCACCACATCTGTGCTGACAGGTTCGTTTTGGATAGGATGTTGGTTGTGATTGTGGTGTTTGTGTGGGTGAAGCACTGAAGGCTTGTGTTGTGGGAGATGCTGCAGGGATGGATGGGATGCTTTCCTGTGTTTGTTTTTTGTTTTAAATATCCGATTGCCTTTGAACAGCAAAACCACACAATTAGTCATGAGTTTCCTTTTCTGGTCAGTTTGATCCAACAAGGCAACTAAACATATTTTTTCACCCACTAGTGATGTGGCTGGCCTGCGTACCAGTCAGCACCAAACATTTCACCTTTTTTCATTTGTAATTCCAGCTTCCTACCTCTGTTTGAGTTACTTTCAGGACAGATAAAGGTTTTCTACAACACAAATTATATTTGCTCAAAATTTCCTGAAGCCTAAAACCTGAGTTTTATCCAGTTTTGTGTTTGATAACATTCATTAGCTGCGGCAGCCATCTCAAATTGCTGTGACTCCAAAAGTTAATTAACTGTAGATGTACATCCAGTGATGACTTTCTGAGGGTTTCATTAAAATCTGTTTAGTGGTTCATGAGATATTTTGCTAACAGACAAACAGGGTTGATAACAACAGTTATTGCCAAAGTTTTAAGTAAAAAACTTGAATAATGAGTAGTGCTTAGAATATCTGTTGGGACTGACTCTCAGCTACTACCACACAAAGTTTAAGCTCATATGTGTAAAACTGGCTGAGGTATAACCATCTCTGTGTTTGATAAGGTTGCTTAGCTGTGGCAGCCATTTTGAATGGGGTTGATTCCAAAAGTTAATCAGTTGTAGTTTAGTGATTAATTTGTGAGATTTATGTTAAAACCTGTCTAGTGGTTAATGAGATATTTTGCTTACAGACACACACATTCACAGACACATGCTAAAACATTATCGCCCTCTTGCCTTTGGCGGGTAAAGAAATGATTGTGGATTCCTGGTAACTGGAACCAACTTTAAACAACAAAAAATGTTGGTGTTGAAATTTGTCAGGTTGGACCTTTTTCTGCAGGGAGTTTTTGGTGGGCTTATAATTTCACAAATAATATAATTACTGAAAACAAAATTTATCAGCCTGTTAAAATTAAAACGTGTTTTCACCAGATGGTTTTCTTTTTTGTTTCCCTGCTGTTTGTGAAAACAGACTGGACTGATTACCCTTTGAATTGTCGTGAGGATTTACTGTAAAAGTAAAGAGGAGTTGTGTTAACAGCAAACAGAAGCAGCATGTTGTACAAATAAAAAGCACAAAAACTGGACCTGGTTTACATGATTGGCCTGTAACTGTCAAAGTTACATGTGACAGTGAGAATGTTTCGAACACGCCTGCAAAAGAAAAAAAAAAAGGGCCTTATACTGGCAACACCTTATCACGCTTCCACTTTCCCATGAAACTACTCACATGAAAGCAGATCTCACATCTTAATGCAAAGAAATGTTTAAAACTATTACATAGAGAATACACTGACTAATAAGATGTTTTCCTGTTGACTGTGTAACTTATGGTATTCTTCTTACAACTCATTTTTAAATAAAAAGACAAACATTTTTTAAGTAACCCAAAAGAACGAGTTGGCCTTGCAGACGAAAGCGAAAGATGAAACTTGATCTTTGCTCAAACTTTCATTTCCAAAAGAGACTAGAAACAGAGAGAGCTCAAACTTTCATCCAAAAGAGAGAGAGAGAGAGAGAGAAAAGAAGGTTAATGCGGGGGTATGAAACCAGCACATGCTGTGAGACTCCCGTTTTTTAACTGAAAAATTAATCAACCAAAACACCGAGCAGTGCGTTCCCCCATCACCTGCTCAGCTGACATCACCAACATTTAACTGGGTTTTTATCAACTTTTAGGTTCCTCAGCCTTTCTCAGTTAAATCTCCACGTGAAACAGCAGAAATGGTTGGGTTTCCTTTATTTTGAGGCATTTTAAGTTTATATTTCATTCGACAAAATACTCTGCATACATATTCTGGCCTGCTGCCTTTTTCAGAAAAAACTCAGAAATCTACTGATAACTATAACTATACTGGTATCTTTTAAGACCTTCTGTCTAGCGCTAACTTTTGTACAATAATTAGCATCTCATTCAATGTATCTAGTTCAGTTTAATTTGGTATATCTGTACCAACATCAACAATGATTTAAACGGAAGTATCTGTTTGAACCTTACACATAATACATACAATATGGTTGATAGGAAACCATATTTTGGGACTTTCAACACAAGGACAATCAAAATATTAAAGTAAGAAAGCCTGGCTTTGATTAGGTGGGTAATAATGATTCAAACTGAGGAGAAGACAGTTAGGTTTAGTTTGTCTCAGAAATAGAAACATTTTCTTGTCAAGTAATTAGGTAATTTTACAGTTGCTGATCTCTGTGTGTTTGTGTCTCTTAAGATAAGTTTGACCAGTTCTGGGCCATGAACAGGAAGCTGATGGAATATCCCACAGAGGAGGGAGGCTTCAGATACATCCCTTTCAGGATATATCAGGTAACTCATCCACACACGCTGGTAAAACTTAATAATCACAAACTCAGCAGTTTACCTGGTTTCAGTTGTAATGTTAAGATTTACCCTTTTATGCCAGTAGGTGGCGCCAGAGGGCTGTGTAAAAGTTAGTCAGGATTGTCCTCAGCAGAGCTATCACCTGACACCATTTAATGATTTACTTTGCATCATAAAGTAGTCTACTGGACAAGTTACCAGTGTTTTTAATCCTCATATAATCAATTTAGCAAGTGAAAAGCAAAATTTATTTATTCAAACCCATCTTAAGATGTTATTCAATCTGTTTCCCTTTTATCTGAAGTCCTACAGTTTCTGTAAAATAATGTTTCATCATCTTTTAGTCTTCCAGTTGTACTTTCTAGGATGCTTGCTTCACACATCCATTTTTTTCGTAAGCGAGAATAGTCTTCTTTAGTTGTGAAATCCATAAAAACAGTCTGCAGTTTTTTTTCTGTGTTGTCCTAGTTCCCAAAATATACAATATGAGTAAGAGACTCCAATGTACAGGAAGGTGGGTCTTTTCCTTTTCTTTTTTCCCCCCAGAATATATGACGTAATCAATAAAACAGAGAACATTAATTATTCTTCCTTAATAACCAAGTTAAACATTCTTTAACATGTGCTTAAGACCTTTGATATATAATTAGTATGAAAGTAATAAAAGCCTGCCTCATCACAGACATATGGGATTCCTGTTTCTCTGGGTGTTTTTGGAAGGAATGCGTTTGTTCACTTGATACTTACAACAAGCAAGGCTGTGAGCAAATTCATTGCCCCGAGATGAGCCCGTGGGCGATCCACAAGGTTCGGTCTGGGATGGGTTGACACAGGCAGACTTGCAGCTCTAGTTCGGGTGTTTCCAAAGAGCCTCAGTAGTTTTATCCTGAGTCAGGTAAAAAGCCCCTTTGGAAAAGAAAAACGCACATGCAAAAAAAAAAAAAAAAGGAGAGAAAAAATAACGAAAGGATGAATAAGAGGCTGATTCTTGCCTGGAAAACATTAGCCAGCAGCAGTCCAGACAGTAGGAAAAATGCTCTTTGAGTCAAGTGTCGAGCAGATCAGGAATAGCTGGAAAAGTGTTGAAAATTAACGTCAAAACGTCCCAGCAGCTGTACCAAAGTATCACAAAGTTTAAACAAAATCTGGACAACACAAACTCACAAATTTCAATTTGCAAAAGCTCAATTTGAATTAGGTTTAATAATCATGTTCATAGATATTTAGTTCCCAGATCAGTCAAAGGAAGTAAGAACTGATGCCATATTGTTTTTATTTATACGTCTGAAAAAAACTCTGCTTTGAGTCATTCTTACTTTTATTCTTTATCTCAGTTCATAGTAAACAAAAAGCCCCTGTTATTATCACTGAGTACTATGTGCAAGTTCGTTTATTTATTTCTGTGAAGACATTCAAAAAAACAAAATAAGGAGGTGGAGAAGTAAAGCGATCAGAAAACAGATCTAGCTTTAAATGACTGTTAGGTGGAACCAAAATACAGTTTTAGATGTTACGAAAAGAAAAGGACTTCTTTGTAATAAGATGCTAGAGCTAACTTTCCTACTAAGGGTGTTTTTCCGTCTCCGTATCTGCTCTGACTGCTGGTAATTTCCCAGCTCGATGATTTAAAGCGTGTGAAGTTTTAATACAACCTGCAAGGCTCCACATATGGCTGCATTTAGATTCTGCACAACAAACGGGGCAGATCAACAACTGTCCATCAGTGTCAACACTCACTTTTTCTTTGTTTTTTTTTTCTTATAAAGAATTTAATGTCTCTTTGTTTTTTTTTACTTTCAGATCTTTGGCACATACATAAACTATTTTACACTTTGACAAAAACATTCTTGTTTTCAGTAATAAAAGCCAGCTCTTTAAAGTGGCAGACTGAAAAACGCACTCAGACCAAGACAAACCGCCCTCTCAGGCATGCACTTGTTGTAGCAGTAAAGCCATCTAACTGCTGGTGGGGGGAAAAAACTGAGACCATTCCAGCTTTAGGCGGCGTTCATGGCTTAATTGAAAGTTTGTGGTCATTTATGAGCTGTGTTGGTTTCATGACAATTGCAGCATCAAAGCCCGTTATAGCTTCAATACGTGATTTCCAAATAGACAGAAGAAAGTAAGCGTAATTTATGAAAAAGTTTTGTGGAAACAGTGTGGTTTTAATCTTACAAACTGCTAAATATTTACAACCCTGAAAGCTCTGTGAAGTCTGGAGTGTGAACTTAATCAATTCATCATGATCAGAAACATAGGACTTGTTTTCTGCAGCGCTTGGTAAAAACTGTGACCAACTGATTATGGGCTGTATCTAGGTCTGCACAAATAGGAAGTAAACAAATTATTCAGTATTTAGAAGTTACCGTCTGAATAACTTTGGCAAGAATCAGGGAATTGTTTAACTTTTTGTTGGTATTTGACTTTTGTAAATGTAAATTCATAATATAAGTCATAATTAACTCATTAAGCATTAAAACCTCGTTTACAGGGATTTTGACCTAGAAAACTTTTACCATTCAATGTTCCTTTTATATAGTTAGTGTAATAGTTTGTTTACCACCTGTCTGTTGATCTTAATTTTTGTGTTTTAGTTCATTAATAATTTACAGTCTTGACAGTAACTGGGATCACACATCCCATGTCAGATTTAATATGTTGGACTGTGTGATTTCTTGTTCAGCAGACTCTCGCAACACACTTTGCAGTCACACTGCAAGGTTTTGTCCAGAAAGTGTATAACGTTGCTTAATATTTATTTCCTGTCACACTGAATGACCACAGACTTCCAACTGAAGCTCAAGACCAAAGATTTTCTTATGATAGTTTCGTCATTATTCCATTTATTTTCTGCTCCTGATTTGTGGTTGGATCACGGAAGCAACAGGCCCAGGAGGGGAAACCCACAGCAACACGCGCCAGGTCTTCCTGGGGGATCTCAAGGCACTCCAGGGCCGAGAGGATACAAGGTCCTTTCAGTGAGTTCTGGGTCTATTCCCAGTAGGACATGTCCAGAAAATCTCCAGAGGGAGACATCCAGGAGGCATTCCGAATAGTTGCCTGAACCACTTCAGCTGACTCTTTTTGGTGTGGAGGGCAGCAGATTTACTCCAACCTTCACTGAAATGATGGAACGCCTCAACATATCTCCAAGGCTGATCCCAGCCACCCAACAAAGGAAGCCCATTTCAGACTGCTTGTATCCTGGATCTCGATCTACAACTCCTTGGGCAAAACATTTTGTCCATGACAGCTGAAAATCACACTGTGAGCTTGGCTTTATTGCCAGTTTTCAGTATGTCTAGAATCCCATAATCACTTCTTGAATGCTCCTAATATCTTGTAACGTCCTACTCACCTTTAAAGTCAGTGCAGCTTGGTACAACCTGTACTTCCCCCAGTTTTAGGAAATCAAGGTGGCCTTCAAAGAATAAGACCTTCAGAGAAAATGTATTTTTGGCATTATTATAATTTATTGATTTAATCTTTATTTAACCAGGCAAATCCTATTGAGATCACAGATCTTGTTTTCAGTAAAGGCCTGGGCCTGAAGGCAGCCTTGCATGTTTTTGGACCGTGGGAGGAAACCAAAGTACCCGGAGAAAACCTTCACAAACACGAGAACATGCAAACTCCACACAGAAAGACCCCAGCCCCAATCTGGGACTTTACCCCAGGACCTCCTTACTGTGAGGCAACAGTACAAACCACTAATCCATTGTGCTGTGCAATCACTATTTTTTTCTCTGTGATGTTTTGATATTTGAAAATTGTATCTTTTCATTGCCATACACACATCAAAAAGTGTTGTGTGTGAAGAAAGAAGAAGTTACTTCGGTTGACTGATTAGCAAAATGCTTTCCATTGAAGAAATACACCCTCAGTCCCCTTCATCCGCTCAAAAATATAGACACAAACACACCCAAAGACTTTTAAAGACAGATTGTGGTATTTAGTGTAAATATCATGTGATGTATTTGATGCAGACAGAATTAATGACAATACTCAGTCCAAATAACAGAGGGCTCATTTCCGTCTGGCCTGCTTACCTGATGGAGAAGGCAGGACTTTATTAGGTATGGACAATACATTTATGTGTGTGTGTGTGTGTGTGTGTGTGTGTGCATTTGCTTGGGTTTCCAGTGTTTTTTCCCGTTCTGACAGTGACGCCAAACTGTGATTTAAAGAGTCAGAAGGGACAGCTGTCTCGCTGCACGGAAAGTGAAAATTACTATCCTTCCTTTTAAAGACAGCTTCCATTGTTGCTGGACAGGTATTTCTTTTTGTTCCCGCTCTGTGACTCAGGCCTTACTCACAAATCCCCTTTACAAGAGCCGGTATTCCACCCCCAGTCAACTCTGTTGTGGTGTTTCGAAGCATAGATGTTTATTGCTTCCAAGATATCTCGTAATGACTGACAAAATGAGGCGGATGTGGTGACTAAACAGACCGTTACAAAACATGGGAATGCTGGAAACAGTTGTAAGTTGAATTGCCCAAGGCAACAGGTGACGCTGTTTTTGTGCTGCTGAGAAGAAACTCGTTGCTCTTACAGTAATGGCTTTAGTTGAAACTTGACTATTATTGGAACGTCTGTGTTGTAATCAGTGTCTACTTCCAAGCAGGTGGAAGGTGCCCACGTATTAAACTTTTCAACTTTGCTGTTAAAAAACGCCTAATAATTCAGGTAACAAGATGACTCAATGGGAATATGTCACTTAAAATAGCCTGCATCATGAAATAACCAATTTCAATTCAGTGTCACTTGGAAGTTGTCCAATAGGTATGCATTTAAAAGCCATAATGAATAAATTAAAACAAAAACATAATCTTAACAAAATATACACTTAACTATCAGTAATTGGAAGACGTTCAGACAAGATCCCCATCAATATTCAGTTTCTAAAAGTCAAACTGATCTTTTAGGCTGCCTTTGTTACAAATCATGGGCTCAGGAGATGCAGTCCTCACAACTACATGTAATCAGTCTTTCAGGGATGCAGACTTACTTGTTTCCCATTAACTTAAAATAAAAATTCCAGCTATAGTCAATATAATTTTTGAAACAAAAAAGGACATTTAAAAAACATAATATTTGAGATCAATAATCTAACATTTAAGCGAATATTCAAGATAATTCTTAAGTCATAAAAGCAGCTGCTCTGAATGGATCTACTAACCAACATAACAACAGAGGCAAGTTTGGACTTTATTTTGGAATGTTGTTGTAAAATATGTGGCATTCCTGTGGCATATTCAGGTGTGTGTGTTAATGTAGATATTTCCCCCCAAATTAATTTCACTTGAAATAAACAGGGTTGGAATTTTAATTTAGCAATGAATGATGTCTGACTTCCGTGGAAATGCTTTCTCTCCCACCTCTCAGATCTGAGTTGACAGTGCTTTATCTTTGACAGTTGCTTTGCCTTCAGTTAGGTGGATTGATTCCCCTCCATCAATTAGGAGCCATCTTGAGTTCCGCTGCGCTTTTCCATCAGCGAGAGCAGGCCATATCTTTTCCCCTGAATCCTAATGACACCTCACTCTCTTTGTGTTGCCATGTGCTGCTGTGCCAGCTAAGGTGTCACACCATCTGAAAAGAAAGTGTCTTCATCCAAACAGTATCATACTTCTCTCCTTAGGGATCAGTAGCGCCGTCTTTGTATGCCGACTGTCTCAATAATTTAAGACTGCCTATTTAAAAATGCAATGAAGTAGCTGTCACTTAGCGCACTCTCTCTGCTTTGGCTTTCTGTGATGATCCCGCACGAAAGGCCGAGCTTCCTGTCAGTGACTCAATCTTTCTGTGTAACCTGAGTGCAGCCTTCTCACCTCCACTGCCACCTTCCTTTTGCTAGTTCGCGCCTGACTCTATGGTGTGTAGTTACCACTCGGTTACTTGATCCCGGTCCTTGCCGGTTTCCTTTTCACAGCTCCATGATTAGGCCCTATAGTGTGTCAAACTCTCTGTTTGACACCTCAGGTTGGGTATCGGCCTTCAGTGTCTCTGTTTCCGAGAAGACCGCTCTTTTATTGTCCAGTGATTCCCTGAATTTAGAGCAAGGCAGAAGTTTAAAACCCTCTAAACCCTCTAATAGTCTTTTCTTGGCTCATGGTGAAGTTCAAGGGTAATAGTCAGAAATATCCTATTTAATTCCTAAAGACAGCTAATCTATTAACTGTTTATTTGTAATTATATTCTACTATTTTATTTTAATAAGTAGAAAATTTTCAATAAAATGCACACTGATTTTTAGTTAAATCGGCTGGTCTGGGGTTAAATATGGAAGTTGATTAACCAAATAGCATACACCTTGTTGCCATCTGTTGTCAGCTCTTGGATAGTATCCAGTTCCTAGCACCCTTTTGATGCCATGAAGACATGGGTCACTTGGTAACAACCACTGAATTTTTAACTTGACCCTGAAGTGATAGCAAGACTTACATTTGCAAAGTGCATCGCAGCTGGCGTGCCAGAATCAGATTCAGGAACTGCTTTTATAGATGATCACGACAATAAATAAATAAATAATGAGACCAATATGAACAGTTTTTTGTTTTTAGGTTTTCATACTATAACAGTTATACTTGAAGTGAAGGCTGTATGTTTTTTTTGTCTCTTTTTTGTTGCAGATGAGGTTGATAATTGGCAGGAAATGACTGAATGTTAATATTAATCTGAGTGGTTATTCAGACACAGCTTATAGTATTTATATTTTACACTTATGCTGTTTATTTGTACCTATACCAATATTTTCACTTAACCAGCATCAATAAATAGAAAAAAAAAACTGACGCTTCTAATTTTAGCCCTAAATCGTTTGAAACCTATATATTTTATAACAGATCAACTGAAAATGCAGTTAATACATCTTGAGAGCAGCCACTTTAGTTTTATTCTAAAAGAATGGAAATAACCCTTTTGTGGATGAACTTTTGAATCAAACACCATTTCCACCTCTCAACTTAGTTTTGGAGGTTTGTGTTTTGTGTCTGTTGGTAATTTCTCACCATCCTGTCTGCCTTAGTCATGGGATTGTTACGACTGATCCCAGACAAGCCCCCAGTTTATGTTACAACATTGGGCCTCAACATAAAACAGAGACTGAGCACAATCTTGAGCAGTTTAACATTTTTTTATTTTTTAAAAAGCTATCCAAGGTAAAACTCCTTTTTCCACAGCCTGGCAGTCACAATGTTCATCTGACTGAAGCCTCAACAGGCTCGCCTTAAATCCACACCTCACAGGTGCAGCCAGTTAGGATAATCATTTGAGTCAGACCGACGCAGTACCATCACACAGTGTGGCTTTCTTCAAAATATTATAGAACTGATTATTTTTAAGGATTTGTTTTGTTTAGCTCTTCCATCAGGATTTACTTAGTTTAAATTTAGCTATCTCTCCTTCCTTTTGAATTGTGGTCAGCAGTAGGAAAATCATCATTTCCTAAATCACTCCCCTGGTGGGAGAGGTCACAGTCCCAGGCCGCATCACAGTTAGAGAATGTTTTTTCTGTGGTGATATGACATACAATCACACATTGTGGGAACAAAGATTGATTTTGTAAAAAAAATAATCAAACATGATCAAGGATTTATTTCCTCCAAAATTTCAAACCCACTGGAGTTAGGCACCAGCTCCCCTCGACCCGGAATGGAGAAGCGGGTAAAGAAGATGGATGGATGGATGGATGGATGGATGGATGGATGGATGGATTTTAAACAGTTCTTAAGCATTTGTTTTGCAGAAATTAAATTTCAGTTTGGTTTTCAGTCAGTTATTTTGTTCATTAAATAAAGAGCGTGGGATACGTAGGGTGGCATTACTGCAGTCTTTTCTATTTGACAGTTGAAGGACGTCAATATATTATTTTTTGTTTTATAGAACAATTGAGAATGTCACATTTAATGCACTATTCTCTCTCTACCTCTCAGAGAATCTTAAGAAATCCCAGATGAGCTTTTTAGTCTGTAGAAGCTTACTTTTCTGCCAAGTACTGTGTAAAGCATCAGTTAATGAGTTCCAGACTAAATCTGAATGGTAAAACATGTCAGCGGCATTTGTAACATCTGTCGAATTGTTGCAGATTGCTAAATGTCACATTCTAAGCATTGGGCTCATCAAACCATCACGTTGCAGGCTTTGATATTTGCGTGCATACTGGTAATGGATTCTTTCCACTCCCTAACCCAGTGAACTTTGTTAATCACAACAAAATTTCCCCACATTATTTTACAGGAAAACAGTAATTTACCTGAATATATCTTTATTTTTCCCGTAATTCCATTATTTAATTTCACACGATGGTTTAGTGTAATAAAAAACAGTTCAATGTTTCAGATTTTTTATCGGACAGAACAAACATCACCAAATTTCTGATATTGTGCAAAGTTGCCATGTGTGCAAAGATTTTTTTTTAGGTCTAAAGGCTTAGTACTTGTGTTAAACTGGAAACTTCATGTCCATTTAAATGTTTGTTGTGCTATATATTTGTACATTTCTTGTTACTTTGCCACGATCTAATTACAGGCGTTGAGCGAGAGGCTGTTCATCCAGAAACTGTTTCGCCCCGTTTCACCTGAGGGCAACACACACACGCTGGGAGACCTGCTGAAGGAAATGTACCCGGATGCTCTAACAAATGATGGTGAGCCAACAAACAGGCCCAGTTACTGGGTGAAAACATTGGGGTTTCACTTTTTTGAAAAATAAAAATCATAGTATTTAGTGATTTGTTATTAGATACAGTTTTAAAATGAAATATTGATGTTAAGAGTGGAATAATGTTTCAAATAAACAATTCTCACACAAGTCTAACACACCAAACATTGCTATAAGCTAACAGCTAAGTACTACAGTATAGTATTATTATGTGTAATTTTCTCATCAAACGTGGGTCATGTTCTTAGCAAGTAAAAGAAAGAAAGAAACTATTATCAGTTTTATATTATTTACTCTGTCTAGAGATATTTCTGAAAACCTTATTTCTTTGATAGTACAACCTGTGGAGAAGCTTGATGACAGAAAATCCAGTTAGTGGTCATAAATAGATTTTAAAAATGTGGGTAAATGAGAGGAGTGCAGACAGAGATCGACTAACTAATTGTGCTCCAACAGAAAAAGGTGAAGTCTTCTCCAAACAAAACTGTTAAAAACAAACAAGAAATATCATAAAAAAAACAACTGAATGGAATTGTATTCTTTAGTTTAGGAGTCTATTTAAAAGTCTGAACACAAACACACAAAAAAGTAAGTTTTTATTGATTTCCAGATTGCTGAATCCCTAAAACACACCTTTTAGCAATTAGAAATCTTTTTAGCTTTTCAGAAAACAATAAAAATGATTCTAGTTTTGACTTGTTGGTCTGGAAATTTAAATCTTGTTAAAGTAACCAAACATTTCCAGGTTAAATTTGAAGCTCTCTCTACTGTAGCTGTACCTGCCTCAGTGCATTATAACAAAAAACTCTGTACATATCGTAAAACTGAGGTATTAAATCCAGTTGAGTTGCAGCTGTGGTGAAGGAGCGCTGATGATGAAAGAAGAGATGAGAGGAGAATTATTGGGAGAAGGCAAGCAGCAGTCTAAACACACGGTGTCTGCAAGGAGGGAGAGAGGAAGCAGATAAAGAGACAATAGTGCGTCGAGACAGAAGACCCGCAGGAGACTCACCTGCACGGTGGCGACAACCATTAACACCACCCTTCTCCTTTTGAATACCTCCATTCACCTCTTCCTTTTTGTTTATATCCCATGTTCACTTTCATTTTCAAAGAGGAAAGCCTTTCTATTGAAGCTCATGTCCTATAAAAAAAATGCTTTTTTTTAAGTAGTAGTGTAGGTGTCTGTTGCTTTCACTGTGAAAGTATTCAGATGCTGGAAACTTACAAATTCAGTTTCAATCCAAAATTTATGACAATAAATACTAATGTAAAAAAGGATGGCTCCAGGAGCTGTTCAAGGTAGATTTAAAAAACACTTGGATACACTCACATTTTAGGATTTAACTCTTTTTTTTTTTTTTTTTAAGGAAGTGGCTACAAAGAGGGTCCAGAATCAAAAGTTTTCTAGTCAAGATCTAAGAAACAACTAAAACATTGCCAGTTATATGCATAAAAACACAGCTGATATAGTGTACAGAGAACATTTAAAAATAAAGTTTAAACAAACCAGCAGTCCAACCTGGTTCAATAGTATTTTTTTTCCCCTATTTCATTTGCATTCATTAATGCTGTTTGCCATTCTATTTTTTTAAATGTGTTTAAAAACTCTGCTTGGACTGACTTTTACAAATACTAGTCAGCATTTCCAATAAAAAAAAACCCATTTACAAATGTTGATTGCTGTTTGCAACAGTGTGTAAACTCTGTATAAACTCTGACTGGCAATATTAAACAGTCGAGAAAGTTGGACAAACACTATGATCTGTTTTTTCTATACTGTAGTCTTGTAACTCAGAATGCACTGAACCAAGTTCAAGTGACAACAACTAATAAAGAAATAGTTAGTTATATCACAGAGCCTATCAACAGAACAAAAGGTTGTAGCACCTATTAAAGCTATAATTACAGTCTTTGCATGCTGAAGTAATGCTACTGATAAGATAATCCTATTATTTTGTTTTGTAAAACTTATATTTTCCAGCATGTAAATATAACAACATTTCTGTACGTTACTTTGTGTTTTTTTCTCAGTCAGGAATAAGTTAGGCTTCAAACAACATGAAATTCAGCCAACATGGTTCTAAACAATAGCCACTGTTAAACTTTAAGATCTTAATGAAGAATTGTTTCTACCATGGTATAGACTTTTTTACAGTCTTTAAACCATTTCAGTCTTGTCATTAATTAAGTGAGCTGTTATTAAATTGCCAGAGTTTAAGGTTTTCTTAAAGCTTGCATGACTACTTAGTGAGGACAGAAATCTCCCCTTACTCCCCTTTTCTGTCTTCTTGTTTCTTTCGCCTTGTTGTTTCCCTGATCTAAGCCTCATTTTTCCTCTTTGATCCTATATCTCTGTCTCAGGTGTAGTCTTCAACATCTTCTGTCTGTTGTGGACGTCTTTTATGTCTTTGACCTTAAATCTCAGCTTTTCTTTTCTCTCCTCCCCCCCAAGAGGAGTCTGCCAGCCTGCCTGGTTGATCAAGGTGAAAGTGGCCCTTTTGTCTCCAGCCGTTTGTTTAGTTTCTACCTCTTCCTCGGCTGGTAGATGAGTTGGGTGATAGCCATGGATTATGGTGGTGTGTTTGGATTAAAGAGCCCAGGAAGTGTGCTCAGGGACTGTGTAGTGTGGTGGTGTTTGGGGAGGGGGGTTGCTGGTACTATTGTTCATGAGTTCAGAGAACTTTTTTCTAGGACCCTACAAAAAGAAGATCTGGGGTGCTCTACTTTTCTGTGATCTTTCAAACATCAAATAACAAACTTTTTTTTCAAACAAACTTCCTCTCTGTTATGTCTGAGAGAGGATTGCTGTTGACCCCTCTGGGACCCAGAAACCAGTTGCAGCAAACAAATAGGGGTGGCTTGCATTAAGAGCAAAAATGAAGGGGATTCCCAGATCACTCTAAAGCGTTGGACAAACGTCTGTTGCCAAGAGGCTGTCCCCACGCTGCATGAAACAAACTCAAAACTTTGTATTCCTGTAAGCAGCAGTCAGCACTGGCATGTGTTTAAGCAATGTCATGTGTTTTGTTTCTTGAACCAGGTGTGCTGTTGAGCAAGATGTTGGCAGAGCTTTGGTTTAGGTTAGTTACAGAAATCACAGCCAAAGGTGTCATGCTGCCCACACATTGTACGTTCATTGACAAACAGTTCTCGTAAGAAGTTTATTTCTTGTCAATTTTGTTTTTGTTTTTGGAAGTGAGCCCAATCGTGTACATAAAAAAAGACCTGTATTGATAATTCTTTGTGAATAATAGAGGAAACCCCCCACATCATCATTATCCCCCCACAACCACACCCTGACCCCTCCCTCGCAGCTGAGTGACAAATCCACACAGTTCTCCTCCCACGTTTTTCCATCTCAGACCCATCTGCTCAACAGCCCACACTACTTTTAGAGATTGCCTCAGGAGCCAGTACTTCTCATCCTT
Source organism: Kryptolebias marmoratus (assembly GCF_001649575.2). Lineage (NCBI taxonomy): Eukaryota > Metazoa > Chordata > Actinopteri > Cyprinodontiformes > Rivulidae > Kryptolebias > Kryptolebias marmoratus. The sequence goes on along the minus strand of NC_051445.1, from coordinate 4,534,563 downwards.
ATCAAGCAGTATGGCTCACTTCAGAGGCTGAAGGGGGAAGTGCAGGTTTCAGTGGCTGTTTTGATACAGAAGATAGTGGGTTATGGTTCATGTGCGGAGGTGTGTGAGATGTGCACCAGACAGGGGAATTCAGAATAGCTCGAAAGCCAGTTTAATGACAGCTGTCTGTTGTTGATTGATATGTGCACGGCGTAAATCCTTTGCTTTCTAATTCTATCCACAAAACTTTGAAAAAGCCTATAAAATTAATTCACTGTATTGCCCCGTCATAATAGAAAAAAGGTGTAATACACCGGGTTATTAATAATTTATCTTTTTTTTAATTCCAAGTGTTTAAAAACGTATGTCTTGTAATAAGGATGTTTAAAAACACAAGTTTTGTACATCATATAATATTGCCAACCCTTAGATCCTAGAAATACAACTGAAAATTGTTTAAATACCTTAAGCTGGTTGAATACCTTAAATCTTTCACTGTCAGAGATTAAATTGACACTGCCAGATACGAATGTGTAATAATAGATGAACTCTTAAGTTTCTAAAGAAACCTCAACATCAGTGTTCTCCTGGCAGATGAGGACAAAGTGGAGATACAAGGCCAGAATATTCCGAGCCACATTTGTCAATAACCAAGCACAGCCTATAAGTACAACCACTTCATACTAATTCATCCTGATGGTGGAGAGCAGATGAGCCACAGGACCCAGACACCTTGCAATCATTAAGTCATAAACTATTCTGTAGTCTAAAGAGACAAACGTGAGGACGTCTGTCCAACAGCTGAGACTTGGTCCAAACTGGGTCATCCATTAGGACAATGATCCGTTGTACATGAGCAAGTCTACCATGTAATGGCTGAAAAATATTTTAGGACCAAGGTTTCAGTGGCCCATTGAAAACGGGTCTCAGTTGTGATGTCAGTATCTTAAGAGAACTTTAGATACAAGAAGGTCTACAAATATCTATAAGTTTAAGCATCATTGTAAAAAAGTTATCCATACAGTTCTAATTTCTTCAAAATCTTTCCATATTATTTCTAGAAAGAGGTATTGTAGTCTGTTAGTCTTGAGTAACGTTGTACTAAATTTGGACCCCAATTCTTCAACACCATCAGCAAGTAAATATTTAATGTTGTATGTAGTTTTTCCACCATTAGTAACTTTTGTGGTGTAAAAGATCTGACTGCTTTCAAAATGTGACTAGCAAAATATTGCTGGCATACAAATTCATCATTTTACTGTCAAAATTCATCCCATCCCATAATGATAAGTGTATTTATTTATTAGATGATTGTCAATAAATGTGTTAACATTTATATGTTTTTTGTATAAAATGGCCAGATGCTTTCCTGTTCAGAAATGTGAGTAATGCCAGCTGTTCTGATTTTGATGGCTGGTGGGGTAACACATGTCAGTTAGTGGGTAAATAAGTCAGCCTGTCAGTCTGATTAGCTGCCAGTCATCAAATCAGAAACTCTTTGGCAGTTTGTAGAATGAAGCCTTGTGCCTTCCTAAATGATACTTGGCTGCACTCAGCTGAAGGAACATGTTGCCTTGGCCTGCAGTAGAGCACCACTTAACCACAGGGTGTGTGTGTCAGTAAACAGGCTAATATGTTGTTACAACTTTTGTTGTGAGTAGTTATTATTAATTTAATTATGGTTTGAAGGAAGCCCACTGAATATTCCACATCTGCAGTAGTTTCTTTCTTGGCAGTTTTAACAACGTCTGCCTTACTGTTTGGCTTAATCTGCTCTGCTTTTCTTTCTTTTTTCCCCTTTTTACCATATCTGTCTTCAAGAGACAACTTTCACTTACAGGACTTTAATTACAAACAAAATGACATTAGATTGCACAGTAAAAATCTGTGGACTGTGGTCTGATGAGTCACAGTCACTTTGGCAGGAATTTTTTTCATGGCTGTTTTTTCCTGGAAGGTTGAAGATGTCACTTCATGTTACTGAAAAGAATGTGTTTGTTACAGTTAAGTAAAACAAACCCTGCCTGATTGGTTCCTCTTTCTTTTACCTCATGATACTTCTTTGTTTAGGGTTTTATAAACCTGACTAGTATACTGGTTTTTCCAAAGACTAAAGGGATCGACAAAATTTTGAAAAAATACATTAGTTGTTTTTAGCACCAATTAAATGTAGTAAAAGCAGGAAGTTGTGATTGTACTTGAGACTAATCTTAAGTACAAAAAAAAAACAATGGATCAAATTACTTGTGCCTTCAAACACTAAATTTGACACAAATCAGTTATTTGATCCTTTTAGATGTAATGCTTTGCGTGTAAATGCTTGGTTGTTGGATCCAACCAAAGATTTTCCCAATTTTAGTGGTCACTTCAGAGAATCAGAAGACATGTTGTTACTCAAATTGGGAAAACACCTCATTTAAAACACTTCTCTATTGTCTCTTGCCACAAAACCGGTCTTCAGATGGCCGTACGTTTACCTTTAGTCATTATGAGGGTGAAATAAACTTTTGTATTTACTCTTTCAATTTTCCTTTTTTTCTTTCCAGTAAGGTAACAAAGAACAAATGTTTGTTTGCAGTAGTCCAATACTGGTACTCACATTTTATTTGCCCGTACGTTGGGGATTTTTCACCTTTCGTTTTATTTTGCTTGTAATCAGAGAAGATGTGCAGTGATAATCCAGCAGTGTGGAAATGTCTTTGCACATCTGCAAGCTTTTTGAGCACTTTGTGACATAAATGGACGTTTTACTTTTCACATCTCTGTAAAAGTCAAAACAGTCAACCTACAGTTACAATATTTAGAGACCACCATTAAAACTTGATACTTCATATATCACAGGGGATGAAACATACTGTATGGATTTCAGGAATCTGAAGCTGATACATGCAATTAAAATATATTTATTAGCAGATTCACTGTGGAAGAAAAGGGCATTTGTTGCTGCACTAAAAAAGTGATCACAAAGGCATTGCTCCTTGTGGCAAGAAGTTGTTCGGGGGAAAGTTTAATACAACAGATCTCACAGGCCAGTCGTTAGAGTTTATTATGCAGATTTTACAGATTTAGCACAGTAGCTGTTGGGAAACTGCTGTTTAAATGCAGGAAATCCTCCAATGTTTCACCAAAATATGTTCTGTACCATTTGTCCTCAGACTTTGTAGCACCCCCCAGAGTTGAAAAGTCTTATGACACTCCTCTTATGTATTTTATTACCCTCAAGTTTTACCAGAGGATCACATGGCCGCAGATCTATTTAACGGAACCTGAATGTAAAGGACAAGAAAGTCGAACCTTTCAGTCGTTATCGTTACTGGAAATGAGGACATGATGACCACACTGCAGCCTATGGTTTTGTAGATGAAGTCAAGTCTCAAATGTGTGGTTTAACAAGTCTCAACTCCTCTGATATTGCAGATGTTAATTTTGACAGTTTTCTGTGAGTAACCTTTTGACGAATCAGTATTTTTCTTTCTGATTATTTTATTTTTTTGTCTTGAGTTACTGTATGAGTGTGTGTGGGTGATTGAGCGTGAAACTGTATTCATATGTTTGAGTGATTAAGGTGCAGGTGGGTAATGTGATGAACTACAGTAATATGTATTTGAGTGTGTGGCTTGTGGGAGTTGTTAGGGTGCGTGGCTCATTGTGAATTTCCCCCATTTCTCATAATGAGACAGTAATACACCTACTCCACCCACATCTGCCTATTGCCTGGCAAGGGCTTAGTGCTATTGATGGGTAAGAAACGCCAACGAAAAGTGTGTGTGTAGCGGGGGGTTGGGTACGCGCGTGTGTGTGTATATGTATCTTTAAGCCAGAGAAAGTGTGTTTTCACTACTGCTATCATAGAAGCCAGATCACACATTTTACTTTCATTGCTTTTGAGGTCACCTAACTTCTTTCCTAAGTTTCTTGTTGTTTTTTTTTAAATTTTTTTTTTTTATGTTATTATGAAATAACATCGTAACCCTTTTCAGTATTGACTGTTTCTGCTTTCAGGATTTATCCCATTTTCTTTATGCTTATCTTTTTCTCTTTTTTTCCCCCTCATCATCTCGCAGTGGCAGACAGTTTCTCTCAAATATAATTCTTGTTGTGCATTCTTGAACATTCTCCCACCTGAGAACTCACACAGAACTCATGAAGGCGCATAACTGCTTTACTTTTATCATCATCATACAATGCACTGCTAGTAAGGTATTACCTCAACAGCCTGCATTCACCAGACCTTTATTTTTTTATTTTTATTTTTATTTCATTAACAAGCACATGCTTAGCTGTTGGTATAATACAAATTATGTTGTTTTTTTTTAATCTAGTGGGCACTACTTGTCAATATATAGCTTTAAAAAAAGAAAAATCTAATAAGTGAACTATATGAACTATTTTTGAATTATTTTTGTAGTTGCCGCCAATTTTGCTATCTAAATGTGCACAAATGGAATTTCCAGACAGAAACCAGCCAGCTAAAAACATGCAATGCGTTTATCGGACCTTTTCTTTCTGCACATTTCTGCTATCCAGCAGGTGTAGGGTGGAGTTGCTTCTCAGACCGTCAGTTAGCACTCTGCCTCAACCGTCCTCCTGATATTACGTGGAACTAAAATGTCACATACTCGGTGGGTGAATGAGGAGAACCTCTGTAAACGTTTGTCTGCGGGTTGGTACGTCTGAAATTAGGAGTGACAGACGGGAAGGAGCCGTCACTCTCTTCATCTCGCACGCACATTCGAATTTCCACCAATATGAGAGAAGCGTACTCCAGAAACTGAAATGTCACCTTACCGTAAAATAGTTCCACTCAATTACCTAAGAAGAAAATATTTAAAATTCATTAAAAGCAAAAAAATTATGCCATGCTTGTGAGACATTATTGGTTCTTGATTGAAAACAATGATTTAGTTACATGAACAAACATAGAATGAGTCATTTGCATCCCGTGTTTTTTAATAGTTTTTAGCCACGACTTATTGTATTCTTGACCCTAGCTGTAAGTGAGCTTTATATATACTCACCTACCAAGTATGATTAGAGCCCAAAAAAGGTTTACTAAGTGTCTCTGAGTCCTGTTAAGGTCTACAGTTAGAGGAACTTGGAGGATTTTGTATTTCTATTGTTTTATAGGAACACATATTTCCAGTCATGCAGGAGTTGACCCGCCTTTTTTAATGCATTCTAATTACTTACAAATGAGTACAGTAGCTATTTGTTTTTGTTTTATGTTCAGACAATAAAAATAAAAAATAGTTCTGATTGTAATCAGACACATTAGGCCTCACTGCTGAAGCAGCAAAACTGTGCAGACTATACTTCCTATAAGACAACCTATTGTTTTTTTATTTGAGTCCTCCTGCTGCAAATTTGCATTTTTTGTCTTTAGAAGAAAAGTTTAACTCGTGTAAATGTCCATGATTGCGTGCATCTTTTTCAGATTTGGTACATTTTTGTCCAAACTGCTTTTTTTTTTTTTTTTAACTGTTGAAAATGACAGTTAAAAGTTTCAGGCTGCCCAAATGTCACTGAATGGTCAAATATCTTCTCTGGAAATCACACAGCTTCAGAGGTTTCAGAAAATCATTTCTCGTAATAAAGACTTTTCAGTCACAGCTTTTCAGCGTTGGGTGGTCTCAGTCACAGGAGGCCAGTATATCCGGACACACACTGTCAGAATGAAAGGTAAAAATTCAAATCCTGTCACCGGGCCATACAAACACAATCAACTGTCACTTCACTCTGCTTCATAACTGAAAGCACACACTCATATTCACACTTGTACTTTCTCTCCTCTTCCTCTGTCTCATCCACCACAGGAGTGGTATTACTGTTGTGTCTGATGTGGTCTGTCTCACCTCATGTAATTATATTTTCTTTTTTCAACATTCTTTCATCAGGTTTTCTTTTTTATTATTTTATCACTGTCTCTTTTTTTTTTTCTTCTGCTCCTACCTTTTCTTTTTCTTTATTTGCACTCAGCCTTTCACCTTATTTTTTTTCTGTTGTCACTTCCTCTGGTTTTGAACGTCCACATCCCTTCCTTCTTCTCTTGAACATTCATTCTCATACCTGTCTTGGGGTTTCCTCGTTATCTCTTATGTTCTTTCTTTTCTCAGCTCTGCTTACTTTCTCTGCCCTGTTTGTTCACTTTCTTTTTTTTATTTTCTCATTTTTCTTGTGTCACTTTTTTCCTTCCTTTGTAATGTTAAAATGGAGCCATTACATACATAATCTAATTAAAGGCCTAGCATTTCCTCAATGAATGCATATCGCCCGCCACCTTTCATGCCAGACTTTTAAACTAAGATCATCTTACAATGAGAAGTGAGTTGTAGCCGTTTGGACAAACCTTGTTAATTACACAATGTACGATATCATGTGATATTCTGAGAGCTCATGAGATGTGTTAGCTTTTGAAGTACATGAAGACTGACTTTATCTACTCCCCCATTTAATTTAGCTCAATATCTGTAAAATTGATGTAGAGCCATTTTTGTGGTAATCAGTTGTCGGGGTACATTCAGTGATTACTTCATATGAGTTTCATCAAAATCTACCAACTGGTTCATAAGATATTCTGCCAATGCTACAAACAGACAAAAACACCCAGACACAGACAGAAACATTACCACCTTTTACCTCCGATAGCAGGCAGTAATTAATTTAAAATCAGTATGAAGACAAAGCATGATCCTTCCAGCATAAACGAGCATGAAAATGATTTATAAGTTCTGTTAAGTAACTCTCTTGTCTCTATCCAGGTGAGCAAAAGCGTTACCAGGTGTTGATCCACGGTATTGAACCTCTGCTGGAGACTCCCCTACAGTGGCTGAGCGAACACCTCAGCCACCCCGACAACTTCCTGCACATCTGTGCCATCCCTGTGCCCACAGATTGAAGCCACTTCCCCCGCACCTCGCCATCACCGTGACAACTCTCGGCCCAACCACCTGCTAGCCGGGAGCCCCAGACTCTCTTGTGTGTCATGGTGGAGCTCTAACTAACAAAGTTACACAAGGAAAATTATGAATATCAACAAAGAATGTAAAGGAGGTATTCAACGAGCCTTCCTTTTTTCCTTCCTCAAACTACTACTGCTCCCCCTTTTCTTCTCTGAAACTTGTTATTGGATGCAAGGATGAAAAGAACAGTTGGGACATTTCTTTAAGTGAAGAAATGACTGAATGAGAGGAAGATCTCTCCTTTTTTGTTCATCTGTTTTACATCTCTAACTTCTCTTCTACTCTTCTCTAAATAACCAAACAGCTACACTGGAGCAAAGGAGGTGAATGGATTGTATTATTTTTATTTTTTTATTTTACCATCCAACTTCTTTCTCCTCATTTAATCAGACTGTCCTGGAGGCAGCAAGATGGGGTTTGTTGGTTTTTTTTTTTTTGGAAGTGGTGTATCTTCTGCTGAAGTTGCCTTAGTTACGGAAGTCATTTGTTATGGCTTACAAGACGTCACTGAGTTGACATCATAACATGGAAAATTGGTATATTTGTCCATAATCTATCCCAGAATTTTTATATGCTTCTTCTGAAAACTCAAGCTTGAGTAAAAACCAAATTTGGAGGTTTGACATCAGAGGCTGACGCACTTTGTTTTCTTTGAGAGCACCCAGGAGTTGGTTTGAACCAAACTTTTCTTTTCACTGTTGAGTTTAGCATCAGACCAGTATAGTGAGCACACAGAATGTCCAACATATTCTGGTCTGGCTCTGTTCCTTAATTAGCATAACATATTTATTTTTGTTTAGGTTCTGATATTATTTCCTCAATGGTTACATGCTCTTCAGTGAACTCAAATTGTTCTGGTAAATCTGCTGAAAGGGAAAATTGTTCACCACGTTTTTGTTTGTTTGTTTATTTGTTTATGGATCAATTTGTCTTTTTCTGCAAGGACAGAGATAATATTTTCACACGGGATCATTTGAGCATCTTCAAGCAGTTTATGAGACTAAAGCATTATGGAAAGGAGTCACGAGGGGGTAAAAAGCTCCCCACATTTTAAATGGCAGGTGTTGATTTCTTCCCATCAGTGCAACGCTCCAGTTGGTTTTATTGTCTGTTTTGTGAGATTTGGCTCAAGCTTCTTTCCCCACTGCCAAGCATAAATGGGCATCTGGTTTTGTTTTTTCTTAAAAAGCTAAGCCTGGCTGATGAGAATATTAGCTTTAAGTGTGCCAGCATATGCTTTACACAACATGACTTTTACAACAACTTAAGTTCACAGATACACACAAAACTGGGAAACAAACAAGATGTTTGACAGCATTGAAAACAGCTGAATAAGACCACTTTTAGGTTAGTTTGCTTTATACAAAACCTATTCTTAGCACTGTAAACCTCTCCTATCAGCATGTCATTTTTAATAACTTTTTTTTTACACTTATTCATTCAGCAATGTCTGTTCATCCATTAATAAGTCTATTGTTCTACATCACTGTATACTGTCTTAAATTAAACATTTTTCAGTCTAGGTTTAATAAACTTTTCAAAGTGTCCGATATACTGCCACTTAAACCTCAAGATTCAGCTGTTTAACAAGCTAACACTGAAAATGTCCTGTTCTGTTCTCAATAAAATGACTTTGAATACAAACGTTTTGAGTACAACAGCAATATGTACATACAGGAAGTAAATACAGTATTTTTTTAATTTAGCATCAGAACAACAATTTACAAAAAGCAATTTAAAACGAATAAATAGAGTTTTTCATACACTAAATTTCCTCACATTCCCACATCACGTATTACATAACATACTAATATTTAATGGTTTCGTTTGTTTGTTTGTTTCTCCAGATAATTTATCTAAAAACTGCACACAGTGATGTTCAAAGTGCCATTTTTGTTTCTTGTGCTTTTTTGTGTACATTTACTTATCCAAATGATAATAAAAATGTTCTGGCAGGCATACCAGAGAAAAATAACAAATATCTACAACTAGAGCGACATGCTATTTTTTTTTAATCACTTTTTTTTGTCTTACATCACCAGACATCAAGAAGTTGTCAACTTGTCCCTTTCTTTTCACTTCATCTATCTGTTAAAGACGATCTGTCTCTGGTGTGTTTTATTGCTGACACTCGCTCTTCATCTCTCCTGGTTAATTATCTGTTGGCATCTAGTCGCTGCTAATGAGACCGCTAAACTGTCCAGACAGGCCTCGGGCTGCTCTGTCACTGTGAGTGCATGCCTTGTTTTCAGGGAGTTTAACTGTACGGTGTGAGTGTGTATGTGTGTGTGTTCTTAATTACAGACATCATTTATAGTCCCCTGCAGGTGTGTGTGTGTGTAGACATTCATTTGAACTCTCATACACATACACACACACACACACACACACACACACAGACTCTCGTCTGCTGTCACACTGCCAGTCTGCTAATTTAAAGTGTATGTTTTATGAGTGATGTCACACATCATGTCATCACGTCAGGCTTCCTCGCCGCAGTTTCTGCTGCCAGGAGTGATTGGACGATGGGTTTATGATGTTGAGTCAAGAGCTGCCACCCGGCGTGGGGTATTGTGTCTGTTTTTGTGTGTGAAAATGTGTTTGTTTGCTGTTCAAGCTGGTGCTCGAGACGTAGTGATGAAGCGTCTGACACACACTTTAATGGGATTTCCCGACCTGTCATCCATCCCCTAAACTGTACAACATACTGAGGCAGAGGTGAATTAAAAGGCAAGGAGGACTAATGCTCAGTGAGGTGTAGGGATGGAATGACTTAAATTGCTAACAGAGGTTTATTTTCTTCTCTGTTTGAGATGTTTTTGACTTGAATCAGAACTGATAACATCACCTTTTCTTCCCTGTTTTCGGTTTGGTTGGCATATAGCGCTCACCAATTTTTGACAAATAAAATGCTTATAAATAAAAAGTCTACAGCACTCACAAGTTTATTATAGTCAAAACACGTAATCTCACACTCCTTGTGAAGCAGCACCTGGGTTAGGATCCCCCATCAGGGTGCTTTCAGATGTCCAAGGGGCTGTGCACACCTGAAAGTCTTAACTACGATTTTTGTTTTTGAACTGGTTAGTTTTAGTTTTTTTAACAGAATTTAACGTGACTCGCCTGCATCCCACCATCATCACCTACTGGGATGTGTCTGAAGTTAAAAGGCCTGTTGTCATTTGCATAAATGTAGACAATGACCCCAGATCTTAATTTCAGTATTACTATGGCATTATCGACACAATCAACTTATGTGCAGTTTTTACCTGCTTTCCTAATAACTAGAAATGACTTTATATCTTTAAGCCTTTATTAAATGTGTAAAATCTGAACCATCTGTTTAAACTTGAAACAAAGAGACCGTGATCCAGTTTGATCATTGAATGTATTCTAAATAGTAGGTGTAGGTAAAAGTAAGGCTGCAGTTGTGTTTTTTCTTTTAGGCAGATGGTACTTAGGCTCTCTGAGCATGCATGTTTAAAAAAAAAAGGATTTGCAGTGTGGCTTGTATTCTTAACTTTTTTTTTTTTTTTACTAAAACTGCATCAAGCAGTACTTGCTTGCAATAATAAAAGTATACAATAGAGGTTTTCTCATAACCTAATGATACTACAAGCAGCACTTGAATAACATAACTTGTCTGAGTTTATAGCAAGTAAAAGAAATGTTTTTTTTATCAACAGTTTAAATCTACAAACCAAACTGGAAACAGTTCCCCGTTTCTTCCAATAAATTCCCAATAAGATCCAAAACAACTTTACCGGATGGCTGATTTCCATCAGATTCCGTGAAACCAGCCTCTCTCCTACATACTCAGATTTACCATCAGCTCAAACCACAAACTCTTCCCTCCACGTCTGCTCAGTCCCCCTCTGTCCCCCTCCGTCCTGTCTAATTCAGTGAAACCACAGTCTCCCATTCACATTTACACCTCATTTGTGAGGACCTTCATTGACTATTGCAAACATGTCTGTTTCTTATCTTATTCTTGTTATACAAATTAAAGCGTTTATAACTCATGTGTGAATGTTACACAGAAAAATACTTTCTGCTCCACAATCTTTATGAATAAAACTCCTAATTCTTATTCCATAACCAGTTTTTAAAGGTCTATTCTTAACGAAGCTGGTCCTCACAAATGAGGACAAACCAGGACACACACACACACTAACCCCATTTTGCTTTTTAAGCGTCTCAGGGGGCCGCCGTGCTCTGCTGTATATCAGACAGCAGAGCAGAGATCAAGAAGATCAACAGATGAAAGTGATTAGTGATGAAGAGGAAGTCATGAGTGTTTTTCTCATCGTGAGCCCCACAAACACATTACAGCACAGACTGGGACATGTGACAAAATGCTGTCACAGCGCACTCAAAAACCTTCAGTGTGAGAATGATTGAATCAACTGCAGACTGGACTGAGAGTTGGGTGGAAAATATGAGGAATGATGGAGAAAAGTGACTAACAAGATCAGACCTGAACAAATTGGTCTTAATGAGTCTGTCTACTTTTGTTTCTCAACTTCTGGTCCACACACAGTCCACTCGTACAGCTGACCAAAAATGGATCAAAAAAACTTTGAAGTCTTCGGCTGCTATGAAAAATTGATGTAGTTTCTAATATCTTCTTGTTAAGTTAGAAATGTTTGATTGATCAAAACCTGAAGAGCAGCTAATTGAAGCTGTAACAGCTGATTGACGAGGTTTATGTAAGAAAAGAGTCGAGTTTCTTTGACTTTAACACCCTGACAACCATAAGTTTACATGAACGTCTTTGTCTATTCCTGGCAGTGTGACACACACACATCTCCTCCTCTCTGCGGTTCTCTTTCTCACTTGTGTTTCTGAAAACGGAGGGCTGCATGTCCATTTTTTAACGAGAGCGACGGCCTTTGAAGTTTGTAATGATTCAAAGGATACGCTTCACCCCCCTTCCCCAACCCCCCCCCACACACACACTTTTACACACGGAAACCCGCTCAGATGACATACTGAAAGACTGTTGTCCCTTTTTATCTTTTAGACTGTTGCAACATTCTTTTACATAAAAACAGATGAAATTGCTCCCACTGTCATTCTCACTTCATCCTCCTCCTCTCACTCTCTTTTATCTCTAAAAAGAAACTGCTTTCTGCTCTCATTTCAAAATAATGATATTAGATATAAAAACTAAGACAAATATAGGCCTTGAAGGAATACACATGGCCCACTGCCTTCAGCCAAGATCAAATTATGTGAAGTTGTAGCCGAAGCTGAAACTCATAAAAATCATATATCATATTTACAATACGTATAAATTTTATCTCATCAAAACTTTGAGGAAATGTGTTAAATAAAAACAAATCCAAACCGGTGGCACAAAGTAGATTTTTGTTTGAAATTTTACTTTCTTCTCTAACAATAAGATTTTTCCTTCTTTAAACTTTCACATTTCCTCAGGGGACTAGAAGAACCTGTTATTGTTTAATCTGCTTGGACAGAAGGTGTTTGCTTCCTCCCTCATTCTCAAACAGCAGCCTCTTGGTTTGGCTGCTCAGCCACAGCTGTTTACCAAATATCTGCTGAGTTTTATTGAAGACTTTACAGAAAAGCATTTTAAAGTCTTCAAGAAGTCCCACTGTTCCATGTCTTCAGTTGTGTTTTGAAGTATTTTTGTCTGCACGCTTCACTCACACACCCCCTTTGAAGCGAAAGAAAAACTCTACGGTTTTTGGAATACTTCGTATTTACGTTTTTTGTCAAGACTTGTCCAAACTCTCATGCAGATTTTTATTGCATGCATATTCATAGGAAGACTTCAGGTCCAACTGGTCTGAGAAAAAACAAACAAGCAAACAAACAAAAGAGACACTTTTCCCTGGAAATGTTCTCCTTTGTGCAGTCACCTGTTTACACACACACACACACACACACACACACACACACAGCAACCTGTTATTAACCCTGCCGCCCTCTAATCGGCAGGTACTGATCAGACTGAGACGGACATAACAACAGAGAAACAGAGAGTTTGACAGAGGATGTGGCTGACGGGAGCAGAGCAGCTTTTAAACTTTGATCTCTGCCTCTCTGATACACACACACACACACACACACACACACACACACCATTAATAAGCAGTGTGTGTTGCTTTCTGCTCATAGCCTTGGGGTCAGGACATCACATTGGCTACCTAAGTGTGTGTGTGTGTATGTGTGTGTTGTGTGGCTCCTTACTGTCTGGTATTGTTTGTCACAAACTGGGCGTGCAATAAAGTTGTGTTCAAATTGGAACTTTTGTTTTTTTCTTGTTCTGCTGAGTATACAAAGACGTCTTCCATGTAAAAAAAAAAGTTTAAATCTTTTAAAGACAGAAATAAAGTCCAAAGAATAAAAAGGTTCTTGGTTAATGAGTGTTGTGACAATAGCTGCTAAAATTTATAATCATTTATAATCTATAAGTTTTATTTCTTGACAAAATAGCTAAATTTTACAACACAAAGCTCCCCAAGGCTTATTAAATACAGACAGTTTCCTCTTTCCCTTGTGACCACAGTTTGTTTTTCAGCCTTGCAGCATCACCTGTGAAAATCTTAATTTAAATGTTATTTGTAGCATAATTTCCTAAAACTAACGCACAGAAGGCATACTGATTAAAAACCTGCATGTATTTATTAATGACTCTTATAACAATGCTGTGTATGCAGCTGATTTTATTTTTGTCCTTTTGTTAGTTTAAAAACAACTAAAGTTTTCAGTAAAAGATACATCAGAGATAAACCCTTCATCATTTCATTAATTCTTTCCGCAGACTTTGTTTTAAAGTTTGCATCCTGCATGCTTTCTTCCTCTAGTTTATTTTGAGAGAGGGTGTTTCCATGTTGCGTGTGAATTTTGCAGTGAGACTAATTGTTTGGACAAAATACAGACAGACATGTGGACAGCATGAAGAGTTTGGAAAACAGGATTTAGTTTTAGTGACCCCTGTTAGCAGCGAAAAAGAGCTCTTCAGACATGATTCAAGAGTAAAGAACGTTAAAAAGTTATAATTTTGCACTCATTACAAATTCTTCTGTATATAACTGTAATACTATCACTCTGACATGATTAAAACAATAAAAAAACATGTAAAGATGTTTTTTTATTGTATTGTAAAGAAAAAACAGTCAATAAAGTACTGTATAATTATTTGTAAGTCCATGACACAAGTCCTTATTTTGTTTTATTTTCTCGTTTTACTCCAGAGACAATAAATATGTCAACATTAAAGGAAAGATATTTCTAATTTAAGTGTTTTATAGTTTCATAACTTTCTTCACACTATTGTGTCTTTATGCTTTTACTCTTACAGGAACAATACGTTTTGTTTTTACTGTTCTCTTTACATAGTAGAAATAATAAAGGAGTCTTAAATCTTGAATGTTTCATCCTGTTTACCTACTAAAAAGAAAAACGATTGCAAGTGGTGTTATTAAAGACTGTTTTCTCAAAAAAAAAGAAAAAAATATAAAAACATGCTTTTATTTAAAAAAAATATCAGAACAGGTGAACTGAATCTGAATATGATCTGACTCCAACCTCCACACCTGTCAGAAGTACTAAATATGCAAACAATAAAACTTTAAAGACAAGCATCTGTTTATTTAAAATGACAAAAAAACAAACACAAACTGAATATGTGCAGCTAGTCTGTTTTCAGACAACCATGAAATGATGATGTAATACTAACTGCTGATTTAACAGCTTTCAGCGAGTTAGAAATAATCATTAAAATGAGGATTTGCGGGTAAATGATTGTCCTCGGATGCCATCAAACACACACCCTCCCCTTTGTGTTCCAGTAACCATATAAAACACTTCATCGGTGACCGGCTTAGATCTGCTGCAGAACAGTTGTTGATGCGGATGGTCTACAGGAAGAGATTATGGCTGTTGTGGTTTTGAGAAGAAGAAAAAAGACAGAGGCTTCACATGTGTGGGATTCAGGAAGAATCGGCTGCTGAGTCACCCCGTCATCCTCCGCACGTGTTCGTCTGTCTGCGACTGAGACAGACACTGGTCATTAATGAGAAGTCTGGTGGTGTTTAGGAGACAGACAAGTTTGAAAAACATGAATTTAAACTGCAGTGTGTTTTCTAAAATGAGCCAGGAAAAAAAGGAGAAATCCAAAGCTGGATTTAAATCATTTTTACGATTGAAAAACTGTTAAACCCTACTTTCCTTTGTTTTCATATAGAACTAATGGAAAAATGAAAGTTGATAAAACACTGAATGAATGCAAAGCATATCAAAATGAAAGATAATTTTATGTCATCAGAGTAAAAAGGTGCCCGATGAAAGTCTGAATAAATACATTCTACTTAAATAACTGTCTGCTATTTGGACAAAATAAAAAACTTCAGAGCAGACCACAATTTATTTACAAACGTAACAACTTGGGTCAAATTTGTCTTACATAAATCCATCTGCTTTGACTCAAATATAATTACTTTTGCCTGCTTATTTATAACAAACCAGTTATGTTGATAATACAAACTGTAAACACTGGAATTTAATACCTAAAAATTATTTAAAATAAGGCAGACAGTGTACATCCTTCTCTTGTATAAATTGTTTTTCTTGACTTGACACTAAGAGAAGAATAATGTGTGTGTGTGAAATTTTCTGTTTTCATAAAGGTTTGTTGACATTTACTTTATTTGCTTGTATGTGTGTTAAATATCCATCCAGTCTACATGTTGAAAGGCTGCAGGGGTGTGTGTTGAGTTATTAACTTGTGGTTTTAAAGAGCCACATGAACTGTAACACACTCACTTCCCGTACCATACGAGGGGGTCGTATAATGTGGCAAGATTAGGCCGTTCAGCCTCTTAGCCATTTTCAGCTCTGAGGCTGAAAGTTTGTTTTGCATTAAGCTTTCACTGAGCAAAGTGTTTCTTACGTGAAACGCAGGGTGCATAGAAACAGCCACTGTCTGTAGCCTAAAACAAACTTGTTAGGTGTCTGTTCTGTTTTTTTCATTTGAACCAACATTTAACATTTACAAAATAAATCCCTTACTATCTAAATCAAAATTTGAGCCAATTTGAGCCATCTTTTAAACTACAATTCAACATAACTTAATTTAGCTACATTTTGCTAACAAGACTATAGAAACACTAAGTCCAACAAAACCTCACATCCCGTCATCTTATGAGTGTCTTACTTGTGAAACTTTTTAACTGCTGACGTATTACTGCGTGTCTGGAGAAAGTCAAACCTCATCCTTTAAACAGATGTTGCAAAAGTCAAAGACAAGGTGAGTAGCTGCCGGGAGCAGCAAAAGAGCCAACTGACAATCAGTTTTTAATCAATAGCCATTTGGTAATCATTAAAGCCTACCAAAAACCTCAAGATTTTATTAAATAATGTCTTAAATGACCAACAGGGCAACAGTAAGATATGGTTCTTGTGATGAAGACCATACTGACCAAGGTTTTGGTGTTGCTAAAAATAAGTGGCCATTTGAATGGGAGTCAGCTGCAGATATGGGGTTTTGGGGTCAGCCTCTAATGCAGAAGCCAGCAATGAAACAGAAGTTCTCTTGGATCCCTGTGACTTCACAAAGAGTTTTATGGAAACAAATAGTGGTAAAGTACAAATGCTTACATCAGCACATGGAGCCCAGAGAAAAAAAAAGAGGGAGGAGAGGAGAACTTTCCACACACGAGAAGGCAGCAAATCAAGATAAAGTTCCTATAAGTGACAATCGCCTGGCAGCTGTCCTGTACGTCTTACCTTACTTTACTGGAAGAAAAGATACAAACAATAGGAGTTTCAATTAGTTAATTTATGAAAATCATATTTATAGCTAATTATGATATTTATATCTGCAGGATTGAGATAAGGTTTTTGGTCTGGCCCTCCACAACAGTCCCAGTTTCTTATGTGGCTCTTTGGGAAAATTAATTGCCCACCTCCATGCTAGAGGGTCATTAAGACTCTAGATGGGTCAGGATTCCAAGAGGCTTTCCAGTGTGTTCACTGTCTCAGAAAAAAAAAATAGTGACCTGACTTATGTAAAGTTTTAATGTTGTGACTCTGTACATCACTGCAGTGTCACACTTCAACTTCAAAGATGACAACAGAGAAAAAGTCATCACTAGATTGAAGGGATTGTAAGATACAGCTGATTTCAGCCTGAACTAAAGTACTGCAACGACTTACAGGCCAGCATTAATATTCATGGAGCAATGCTCCCAAAATGCCTACAAGGCCGATGCTTAGCAAATATGGCATTGGTGAAATTGTTTTGTGACGATAAACTGTACAACGAATGAAAAAATGAATTAAAGACAAACTTGTCCAACATTTTTTTTAAAACAAAAAGAAAACATTAGCAGAGGAAGTGACAAATAGCAACAGGATTTGTTGGAAATGTGGTCTCAATTTAAATAAATATTTGGCTCTCCACAGTCTACATTGTGATCTCATTTTCTTTTAGAATATTTCAGATGAGGTACAGACAAGACTTATGTTCAAAAGAACTTCTTCCAGATTTTTGTCAGTAACAGTAAATATCCAGAAGATGAGAATTTTATTAGCTAATATTGGGTATTCTCTCCTTTGCAACACCAGAAAAGGCTTTGACTATGTTTCAAAATGTTTTGGAAAAGGAAAAGTGGATTTCTAGGAAGTCAAATGGAGACATAAGGAATGATAGATCTTAGTCACCCCTTCTGACCATTGACCCCCCGCTGCTGCATCTCAGCGACATGATTACATGATTCTGCAAAACATTTACGAGAAAACAGCCGCTGGGGATGCCGCTCAGTTTCCGAAAACGTTTTCAATGGCGTCACCCTGGAAGACTCTTAGGGGGAGATGGAGAGTATGTTTGTGTGTGTGTGTCTGTGTATATATGTGAGTGTGGGTGTTTCAGGGTTTTGTTTGGTTTACAGTTTTGTTATGATAGAAACTAATCACAACATGTCAGGGGAAACTGACAAGATCTCCCGAGAGACGAGTGATTAATTGGTAAATGGAGATATGAAAGAAGACAAACGCTCTATGTGCATAAACTGTTAACGTGTATGTGAATTTAGAAGTATATACTGTATAAGATCATGTGTTTCAATTTGTACAAGATGTTTAACTGTGTTTCCAAGTATCTGTATGTCTTTATGTGCTTGCTAAATGCTTGAGTATTCGCTTGCATGACTGAGAATATGTGTGGGTGTGTGGGTGAGTGCATAAATCACAATTATTTTCTCTGAAACACTGCCATGAGAGCAGTTTCTGCTTAGATTTGTCTCTTTGACTTCTACTGCGGCCTCACAATTGGAAGTTATATCTTGATCAAAAGAAGTGCATGAAAATCTGGACAACAAGTGTTTGGGAAGTTCTGATCTGCTGGTTTGATTAAAAAAAAAGAGTCGTTAAAATAATTGAAATAGTTTACATTTTTTCACAGTAGTTGACACAATGCCACACTTGGTATTAACTCCAGACTTTTAAACTGCTGAAAGACAATTTACACTTGACTGTTCCACATATTCCCCAGACTGTCTCTAGTTCTGTGTGTTTGGTTGTTATACATTGGGTATTATTGTTGATATTTTCAAACAAGCATAAAAAAGTCATATTTTATTCTGAAATCTTTTGCAAGCTTGATAACTTACTATATCTGAGAATATTTTTCTGTTGCCATGGAACTGGTAAAGTGGCAGCCACTGGTAAAGTAAAGTGGACCTAATTTTGCTGGCTACTGTTTACTGCTGGAGCTAGCACCATTTTCTAGAATTGGTGGTTTAAGACACAACATTCAGGAGGCACATCTCATAGAGGAACAAAGGCTAGTGCTAAAGGAAACAAGAGGAGGAGGAAAGTGGAATGGAGGGATACTTTTAGACCAACTCTTCTATTCATTGTTAAGGGAAATGTCTGCTTCACATCATCAAGATGCTGAAGAAATTAGTACTCTTCTACATCAGACCCAAAGTCAAGACATCCACAGGCTCCTTACAGTTTGTATATCAGCCCAGCATCTGTGATGATGATGCCCTCACGTACATGCTCCAGAGGATCCATGCCCTCCTGGGTACCACTGATGTTAGTGTCAGGATAATGTTCTTAGATTTTTCAAACGCATTCAACACCATCCAGCTGCAGCTGCTCAGTGAGAAACTGAAGAGAATGCAGGTGGAGTATTAGCTTGTTTCCTGGGTGCTGGACTACTTGACTGCAAGACCACCATATCTGCAGCTTCAAAACTATGTGCCTGACACTGTTCTTTGCAGTACAGGGGCTCCTCAAGGAACATTTCTGTCACCCTTCCTATTTACCCTGTACACTTCAGACTTTCATTGCAACCTCGAGTCCTGTTTCCTCCAAAAGTTGTTCAATGACTATGCTGTTGTGGGCTGCATCAGGGGTGACAGTAAGTTGGAATACAGGGGCCAGAGAAAGATGGTTATTGATTTTAGGAAAAAGAGGCTCAAACTAGAGCCTGTTTTCATTCAGGGTAAAGAGGTGGAGTGTGTCCCCAAATACAGGTATCTAGGCATACAGCTGAACAACAAGCTGGATATACTGGGTATATAAGAACTATTGGCCTCTAGATGTTCTGGAAAAATAACAATGGGAGGAAATAAAATACTCAGAGATGAATACGAACTATGGCTGCATAATTTATCAAAAATTTATCATCATCACAATATCAGTGTCACAAAATACTGCTTGGACTGCAATAAATCATAGACCAGTATATTTCAGGTCCCATGCATTCATTTTCTGCATGGTAATAATATAATAATATTAATATATTAACATAAAATTTGGTTAATCCAACAGACTCTCACTGGCCTTGATGCCCACACCTGTTTTAGATGATCGTGATGAGGAGAAAGTGAGGAGTGAGGAAAATGTGGGTTTATCACAATTGATATCATCCTCACAATATTAAACAATAATATTTCACATCACAAGTTTATCTAATGTCATCCAGCCTTGGTCAATTGATATCACAGGTTAGACTAAACAGTTCTTGGAACTCCCTAAGGTAAACTGTGGAATGGAGGGCTCAATTCACACAGTACATTAAGGGTTTAATTGTGTTTCTGGTTTCACTGGCATCACTGTTAGGAAGGCTAAAATACTGGTCATCAGTTAAATCAGAATTTCTTTATGCATATTTTGTAGACTCAATAAAGCCTGAGTAGCACTATGAATCCATTTGCCTGTTTTGTCATTTTGTTAAAATAGTTAAGATTATTAATTTTAAAAAACTAAAAGTTTTCAAATAAGAAATTGTCATTTATAATGTTTAATTTAAAGTGTTAAACTAATTATCAAATAGTTCTGTTACAGATGGTTCCTCTTGTGGTGGGGGAGTGTGGGTAAGTATCAGGGGGTCTGTGGACCCTGTAGGATTTCCAGGAATTGTTATGAACTACAGTCCATCTCGTTCTGGTGCTTGTTCATTTTATCACAAGTTCATATTCAAATAGATATACTCATAAATTTTATTGGTAGACCACAGGACCCATTTACAGTGTGATGCTGGTAAAGTTATCTGCCTTTTTGATGAAAGCTTTTGTCCAATATTTCTATATGAACGGAGTGGATATCTTGTATAAATAAACAAACAAAAACAGAACAATTTATATTTCTAAAACGTCTGATCTACTGTATAACATGATTTTGCATACATATCAATTTTATTACATGAACTTTGGCTTGTAGACGAAGCCACCTTTGAGGGACTTTGTACCAGCCACACAGTTCTAAGATGTCAGACGTCTGTTCAGCAAATACCACCCAATTTCCAACAAAACCCAACAATAGCCTCCTTTGCACTGTTTCATTTCAATGAACCTCCTACTCATTTACACCTCTCCTCCCACCTGCCGTGTGCAGGTGCTGGCCAACAAATAACGTCATGGTTGGGTAAAGTGAATTTTAGCTTCAGGGAAGTCAAAATGATTAGAACTCTTCCTGTGTTTCTTGCAACACCCAAAGATAAGACTTGAGATGTTTTAATGCTCTATTTGTGGGATAAACAATTCAAACTTTCAAATGATAAACTTTGTAATGCTTTGGAATCAAGCAACACTTGACAAATTAAAAATACATAACAGTGTACAGTAAAAACAACTTCATGTTGGTCAACCTTTGCCTAAAAGCCTATATATGCCATCCTGAAACCACTGGAAGAGTGTTGCTATTCTTCCAGCTGCTCCTTCTTCAGAGGTTGCCACAGCAAACAAACTTGCACAAAAAAAAGCCAATTGTTTTACATGAGCTGCCCTGCCTGCCGCCACCTGGGCTCAAACCTGCAACCTCAGAATTACAAGACCGTGGCACAGAGCCCCTTGAAACCACTGGAAGAATATTGGTTCTAAATGTCATCAGTATTCTCTTCTTAGTAGACTTGTAGCCTTCGAACAGCCTTTAACTTTAAAACATGGGCGTTTTTTCTTTTCAAAACTGCATCTTCGGATTGAAGCTTTTTATGTGAAAGGGAGGGCTGTGTTAGATGAGATAATATTTGAAACATTATCAACCTGTCTCGAAAGATGGACAGCATATAAACAAACCTCAACCCAGGCTAGTGGAAGGCAGACTTGTTGTTTCGATACAAGCATCTCGACCCGTGGGATATCCCCCCTCCTCCAGAGCGGGTGGGTGTTGTCCTCCCCCGGTCAGAAAAGGGCTGTGAAACCCCAACGCCATATTGCTGAGGTAGTGGAACTCGCTGTGTCAACGTGTGACTTGAGAAGTTTCCCTGATAGTAATAATAAGATCGAACAAACAGGAAAGAGCAGCGCAGTGTGCAAAAGTGAAAGATGCTTAGTCAAAGGGTGGGGGTGCACCGGGTGCTTTTAGTTGGGTGATGAGGTAATGGATTGATACTGCTTTCTCAAACAGTGACTATTTACTCTCTTAGTATCCTTAACGAGATGAAGGTGGAATTTATTTAATCACTTTTTCTCCGTAAAACGTCAGCTTGCACAGCTGATGGCCGTACAGGTTAGAGGAAATCTGTTCGACTTTTCAAAAAAGTGGAGATACAGAATTTCAGACTTCTTGAAATATAACTAACTAGTGTAATAGCGCACTCTTTAGACACTGTACCTTGTTAATGGTTTGAAGTTATGAATGTATGCGTACATTTTTCAAGAACCTTTGAGTTTACTGCCTGTTTATTTTGTACTGTGAAGTGTATTAAACATGTTTATTAGTAACATTGACTTTCTAAATGTGTTCAATGTGATCAGCTTAATTCTCTGGAGGCCTTTAAGGGTACTCACTATAGTTTGCAGTTCTGACATGTTAAGGACAGATTTAAACGTTTTCCTGCATTTGTAAACATAGTTTTATGTGACATTATATTGTTATTTTAAGGGTTCTATTATTCTATTGTTCTATTAAGCCAAAAATTGTTCCCCAAACCTCACTTAAAAATAACAACAAAAAAAAAACACTGACCTGTCCCTTTAAAATAATTGAGTATTTTTCATAAGGATAAGGTTAATCAATTAGTTCTTTTTTAACCTAAACCTTTTCAGTATAAAAGGCAATGCAGTATTTGTCTTAAACTTGAGATTTTTGTCATTATGCAATGTCAGCAATTAACAATATGAAGCCTGAGATTTGGATAACTGTCGTATTTGGTAAAGTAGCTAAATGTTTACATTTTACATGAACTGACGCTCTAAAATGAGTCGTTTTCTGCCTGTCTTTGGTTTAGAAGGATAAAAGACAGATGAGTTACTGCAGCCCACAGGGCAGTTAGTGATGTGTTCCCATTTCCTGCTCTAGTCTTAAGGTTTGGTATTGCAAGGAAACAGACATAAAGATTCACGACTTTTCACCAAAAAGACTAGTTTACTACAGGCTAAGTGATAAAAAAATAAATAAAACGCAAAATACATTAGCTGCTGAGTTGAAAAAAAAAACCTGTTAAAAATTGTAGTAGTAAACATTTTACATTTTACACTTATTTTCTTTATTTTAAACAGTATTTATGTGTAATTATTTACATGTCCTATTTGAAATGCTTCATTTACTGCAAAATCACACAGGTGTTTTTAGTTAATCCGAGTGATTAGACCCCTTTCTGAGCTGAAACTAGTCAGAGTTACGATGGCAAATGTAAAATGAGAATCCTGCAGGACTTTTGGCCTTGTTCTCTCTGGGAGCTTTCACACATGTTACTTGATACCATGGGCTTAAAATGGGGATTTGTTATGAGGGCAACCTCTGTGTGTTAAGAGTTAAAGTGGGTGCCTACAGAATGCAAAATCTAGTTAACATCATCCGACAAAACTGCAAATGAGCAATGAATGCCTTTTGTTCAGAGGACTTCTGACTGCTGTCACATAAAATGTAAGTAATATTATAAAGAGATGTTAAGTTGATCAATTTAATAAGTTACATTAAGATAGAGAAGCTTTATATCCCACAATATTACAACTAAGGCAAATAAATGTCAAATTGAACCCCAAAATTGATTAAATTATTATTTAAAAGAATTTTATTTGAGACAAAGCATTGAAAGGACATATTACTTCGGAAAAAGCAACACACAGGTCATTAGAAAATGAATGTACACAAATATTTTTAAAAAATCTCAATTGTAAAAATTATTTTATTGTAAATAAAGATTTAAATAATTATATTGAGTGTAATTTGAGGTAGAACTTAAGTATAATTTAAAGAAATGTTTTATTTTATTTATATTCATTCTTGTATTACTTTGGGTTTATTTGGCTTGTGGCTGCCACATTAATAGGGACTGAGGTGGTTCAATTACGGTAAAACTGAATGGCAGCAGGAGGATCCAAAAATACCAATACAAGATTTCTTTATTGCTACCTCTGCCAAGGAAGTTTTGTCTTCGGCAGTGTGAATTGGTTTGTTGGTCTGTTTGCAAGATTACTTTAAAACTATTCAACTGATTTTAATGAAAATTTAAGGAAATGTTGGGGTTGTCACAAGAAACATTTGATTAAGTTTTCATGGCGAGCCGTATCACAATCCAGATCTATTTTTTAATGAGGTTATGGCCTTGGTGGAAGTTTGCGCTCTCTAAGTTTGCAAAATAGATTGTACAAGGTATGATGATTTCATACTGTAATGACAGTCATCACTTAGAACCACTATAATATCAAATGCAGTATCATTTATATTATAATTGTTTGGACATTATGCACAAAATTAGGGGTCCCTAAATGGTGGACCACAATCCAGATCTGGAACCAAATGAAACTCAGATTAGTTGTTAAATTTCACTAAAATAGAATATTAATAGAATAGAATTTTTACTTGAACACATTTTTCTGTATCTAGGTAATTTATTTTAGGCAGTACAGCTCTTCTAGCGTTTATGGTAATTAATGTTACATAGCCCAGCTTTTTTTTTTTTTTTTTTACAATTTACAGTACTTTATTTTAGGCAACACATCTTTTTTTAGCATTTATAGTAATTTGTTTTGTGTGGCCAACTTACGGTAGTTGCCTCAAGTGGGTCTTGTTTTTTTCTATGCGGGATGTTGCTGGTAGGGTTAGGGTGAAGAAGTACAGGCAGGAAACGACCATCTGAGTGAAGAAAACAATCTGGATTTTTGCTTTATTATTTCTTTAGTAGAATATTAATGATTTTTATTGAAGACCCTGCACTAAATGCACATTTAAAATAATACAACTTAAACACTTCTGCCTAAAGCTACTTTTTTTCAGTTAGTTTAAAAAATTAAGATAAAACTAGTGATTTGTGAATTATTGCTTTTTTAATTATTATTATTTTAATGTTTTTTTAAATAGTATTGATTATCATAAGAGTTGATGTTTTACTGGTCAGCATAGGTGGTGCTCCACAGTAGAATAGTGCTCAGCTTTGTTGCCAGTTTGAATCTCGGCCTTTCAGACCTTTCTGTTTGGGGTTTACGTCACCTTTTTGCATGGTGACAGCTACAGCCTTTCTGTCTGCAACCATAAACAGCACAAAGTGGGTTTGGAAACTGAATGGATAGTCAACCTAGACATTAATTTTTAATTATCCTGAAAAGGATAATAAAGGCAACCCGTAAAGGAAAAAGCAGGTAAAGAAAATGGATGGATGCCATGTGGAAAAGTGATGTCAAAACTTTCCAAGACGTTTAATATGACAACACTCCAGAGAGCCACTTTGTGAGTACAGTTGATACAACATAAGGCTTAATGTTCCAGTAATGTGTAATGTTTTACAGATAATGTAACAAAGTTTTTGTAACATGTCTGGAATAATCTACATATTGTGCTTCCAGATTTAGAAACTTCATATCACACACTTAATATTTTCTACAAAATATTTGTGGTCATTTGACATGACTGAGCAGCTACTGTTAGTTACTAACTTGATGTATTATGTAAAGCCATTTGTTTAACTTGTTTGTATTAGATGTGCTTTAAAAATGAACAGTTATTGCAATAATAACTATAATTAGGTCTGATAATATCCGTGGCAGACATAGCAATAAATAATTAATACTTTATAGTATAATTATTGTATAAAATGTACAGAATATATAGTGAAATAGCCATAATTAATATTCAGATTTTGTCCATGTTTGTACTGTTTAATTTGCATTATTAATGATGTATAATAGTCAAAAACAAAAAAAGACACACAAAGCTTTAAATTAAAACAGTGAACATTTATATCATGATTTACACTTTTTGACATTTTTGCACATAAATAACTTCGGAAACCAGAATGTAAACAAAGACAGTTTTTTACGGGATTCTCCTCTGGACTTAAAGCTTTGACCAGAAAAAAAAAACGAAAAAAAAACAAACGCTTTGGTCATTAGAAACATTATGAAACAGATAAATGGAGTTAGAACTTCAGAGTTCCTATGCTTGATGCACAACTGCTACAGAAAATCACAGTTGCTTTAGTAAAATGAAATTAGGTCTTAATGCAGTTTTGACCAGTTTAATTCATATTATACACAGTGTAAATGTTATAAGCTTCGGCCCTGAAGACATGAAGAGGGAGGGGCCAGTGCATAAAAGAGGGCCGAGGTGCTTAGGTGTTCTTGACAAGGCAGCAGATGAATGGGGCTGTTTTTTTAAACAAACATATTAAGAAATAAGAACAACAAAGAATATATACAAAACTGGATAACAGAACTAAAGAGTAAACACTTCATCATATACAGAAAGTTCACCTTCCTTTTTTCAGCATTTTGAATCCTTCTGTCCTTCTTTCCTTGTTTAGATTTGTTCTTTTTGATTCTTTTTTTGTTTGTTTTGGTTTTTTTGGTGTGCATTTGAAATGTGACCAAGTAAACTTTGGTTTCTAGCATATATAGTGTAAATTTCCAAATCTATTCACAAAGAGGAAAGAAAAGAGGATAAAGGGTAAACACAGCTAACCAGCCTCCTGAGTCCATTATGTGCTACATGTTAAGCGGACTGTGCCACTCCTTTGGACCACACGAAGAGCTGCTCTCCAGTTTAATTTGGTTTCTTCTTCAAGTAGAAAAGAAAAAAAAATCTAATAAATAGAAAACTCCCACTTTCAGCTATTCCTTTAAACACACACATACATATCACATACACACTGAGGTAACTGTTGTGAAAATTTTACAAAAGAAAATGCCCTTTTTGTTCCAATTAAATTAAGGAAACATCAGAAAAGGACACAAACTTCAGGTAAACTATCAAGGAGGGCTGAAAGAAAGCTCTTGTCTCCTAATGAACAAAATTATGTGCCATACTTTAGCAAGGTTTTTAAATTTTTTTTTAAATTTTTTTTACTATTTAAACATGCTACTTTGGTTTCATAATTTAAATAGGTAAAACCCTGAAGAATGGACACCCCTGTTTCTGCTGGTCAGAGGTAACAGGACAAATATTAGGCATAAAAAGAACAACTATTTACAGAGTACAGAGAAATGGCCACAGGAAGAGGAAGAAAAAAATAACCTCAACAGAAACACTTATGTTTTCACCCCATCAGTCCGACCGTCCATTTCACTTATTGCTTTTAAAGACAAAAAACAAAAAGTATAATAAATTAGATTACACAACAACAAATTTATCAAAAACAAAATAGATTTAAAGAGACAAAAATCATACTATAGTGATAATAGAATTATATTAATTACATTAAAAGTTAATCCTCGTTAGGTGATTGTCTAAAAAATAATAAATGCTGAAATCACTGAGTAGTCATGGGACACTGTCTCTTGCAGCCCTGAGTATGAGAGTCCCTGATAGGTTGAAAACATAGTGATGTCACTTCTATTAACAACCAGAGATTTATGTACAGTTATTGCTCCTGGCAACAAGTCCACCATACAGTCTAAAAGCTGTCTCTTGTACATAAAAGGCCATTTAAGCGTGATCCTCTGACTCTTTCTTGACAGTAATATTAGCAGAGAGTGGTGGGATGGGGCTGCTGTGCCGCATCTTGATTACTGATGTCTCATTTGGAGAGTCATAGGCACCATAACCTGCTGACAGTAGCTCTGTGACACTGCCATTATGGTAGGTGTGAAAGTGGGGGGACTTAAGGTCGGTCTCCCTCCACAGCATCCCCAAGACCTGCTTCTCCAACATGGTATCCATCTCCACCCCTCCCTGCAGCTGCTCTAGTCGCTCTGCATGGTCACTTATGTCAAAGCGCTCGATCTCCTCGTTGGCGCGGTGGATCTCCTCTAGTGAAGCCTGGCTAGAAACATTTGGACTACCAGAGCCAGAGTTTGCTGCCAGGCAATAGCCCTTCAGGTGAAGTCGCAGGCTGCACAAGTGGATGTAGTGGTGATGGCAGTGGGGACATTTGTGTGGACGCTCCCGGGAATGAAGGCGCTTGTGCAGCTTGAGGTGGACAAATTGCGTGAACTTAGCTGGGCAGAGTTTGCAGTGATACGGCTTCTCCCCTGAGTGGAGGCGCAGGTGAGTTTTCAGGTTGCTGGTGCTGCTGAAGCGCTTGTGACATACCTGAAGGAGGAGATAAGTTAATTTAAAATAACCGCCAGGTAATTATTACATTTTAATGTTAAACTGTCTGAGGAAGCAGCTCATTTCCAGCAGTATGTCCTACCTGGCATTCATGTGGCTTCTCTCCAGTGTGAACCAAGTAGTGTTTTTGCAAGTGAGCAAGCTGAGTGAAACCTTTGCTACAAGTTTGACATTTGAAGGGTCTCTCTCCACTGTGCACACGAAGATGAACCTGTGTCAAGAAAAAAAACAACAAATCTTAGCTTTTCAGATAATATTCTTGAATTGTTTGATATATTAATATAGGAACATCTAGTGACACGCCTTGCTCGTTTAAGTTCCATAAACTTGCTTTGCTGTCTAATGAATACACTGCAATCCTTACAGAGCTCAGGAATGATAATAAGGTAATAAATCAGACAAGCAGAGATCATGATGAAAGGTATCCAGAGAACAAGTCCCAGTCTCACCTTCAGGTTTGAGAGCTGCCCGAAGGTCTTACTGCACACGTTGCACTCATACTTGATTTTACCATTCTGCTTTTTCAGAGGATAAGGCAGCGCCTTGTAGCCTGCTGAGCCAGCACCACGCTTCATTTTGGTCAGGTTTATAGCCTCTTCATCAGGATGATGTTCGCTAGAATTGCCCAGGAGGGCAGAAGTAGGCTTAGTGGGCACCTGCTCACTGGGAGGGGCTGTGCCAACAGTCGGTGAGCCGCTAGAGGGAGCATGAGCTGGTCCATGCAGGTTAGGGTGCATGGTATAGGGCCCTGCTTTGTCTTTCAGAGTAGTAGTGGCTGAGAAGGCACTGGTTGGCCCAGGAAGGAAGAAGTCTCTGTGGCCAGAGATAGAGGTGGGGTGCACAGGTTCAGGCATAAAAAAGCGCCTTCCTGCTGGGTCAGAAGGCAGGAGGGGCACTTGAGGGGGTAAGAGGCTGCTGTAGACAGGATAGATCCTAGGAAAGATTCCACCTACGGCAGGGACACCACCAGCAGGCAGAGGATAGTGATGGGGAAGAAGGTAACTTGGGTAGGGGGCTCCCGGAGTGTAGGAGAGTGGGGCAGATGGAGGGGAGTAACCAGGGTAGGAACTCAGTCCAGTTGGGTAGAGAGAAACTTGTAATGGTGCTGGACCAGAAGGGCTACTGTGAGGACTGTCATCTGGGCTGCTTCTTGCAGATGGACTAGCTGTGGCTGAAGACTGTTTACCAGGGGAATGGGTTAAGGGGTAAACAAGCTGACCATGCTTGTGGCTAAGGAAATCTTCTGCGATGGGAAGATGTCGCCTGAGAGGTGGGTAGATGGCGCGGGGGTACAGGGGGCGTTCTGGGCTGTCAGCACACAGTGGGCGGGTAGGTAGTGGACGGCTGGGCTCCCTCTTAGTGGTGGAGGAGGATGCGGTGCTGTTGGTGCCACGCAGAATGGAAAGGACACTGTGCTCTCTCTTGGGTGGGCTGGGCGTCACTGCGATAGGAGATGGGCTGGACGCTTCAGTTCTGCTCCCCTCTCCGTCTACCTGCTGCTGCTTCGCTTCCAAAAGTGACTGCTCTGTAGAGACAAACAGAGAAACTAGGTCAGCATATTCACAAAATGAGGAGGCAAAAGTTTCTTTAGATGACGTATCTTTGTACAGAAACCATAAAGGCTTCCAAAGAAGTCATATGGCTTTCATAGAAACCATAGAAGCCCACATTTCGGCATTCAACATACTGTTAACATCAACTCAGAAATTATTTTAAACCAAAAGAGTTTGAATGTGTTAGTGTTAGGGAACACCATAAATTATTCTGTGGGTTAATTAGTTTGACAGAATTGATGAATGAGGGTAAGGGGCAAGAAAAGGAGCAAAACACAGGAAGTGAGGCATGACATCTGCCTTTTAGGCATTGTGTGTGTGGTGCATGCGATGCGTGGGTGTCTATAAAATCAAGATAAAATCAGAATGGTGGCAGATAGACAGACAGGGCTGATGGAAGGTTTCCTGCTAAAGATATCCTCAGAAAAAAGCTTGGCCTCTACCTGCCCTCTCCAAACACACACAAACACACCCACACCATGTGACAAGGTACACACACAAAGGCACCTTAAGATAAAGACCTCTGTCTGATTTGTTGACTCTTCCTTTTTTGGACAACTTGCACACACTTTTGATCAAGCTCTTACTCTTCAGTTTTTTCTGCTATTGTTTCCAGGTCAAAGGGTAAATTAGAGAGCTTCCGCCCTAGTCCCTGACACCTACTGTCTTCTCTCCATGATGAAAGAGTGGATTAGAAGTACAGCTCACTCAAACACATTTTAAAAGCCCCAGGATGTCAGTTAGCAGCACATCTCGGCTGGTTAATTGCCACAGACGAGCTTTAAAATGCAGGCGTCTATTATCTGTAAGCCCTTTTACTGCCCAGTCAACTCTTTATACTATAAGGTCGCCCAGAGGGGAGTGTGTATGTGTGAGAGAGTATAAGAAAATGTGTGTGAGTGTGATTGAACTCTCAGTAAATCCCGAATGCCAACACTGGTGAAATTTGCTCCTCTCTACCCCAATTCTCTCACTCACACACACACACACACACACACCGTAAGTGACCCGTTTGTTAGTAGAATAACGGCAGTGTGTAAACACTGAGGTTATCATTTAGCCTTCCTCCTCCTCTTCTTTCCCCTCCTGCCATCCCTCTTCTAGAAAACAAACATGGCAGCCATCTTGGAGATATCAATCTGTCAACACGGCCCTTCTGCCAGGAAGTTCAAGTAGTCAACTGAGTGGGTAGGAGGTGCAGCTCTACCTCCCCCAACCCTCTCCTCCACCTTCTTTCTGGTCTTCTTAAGTGGCATATATATCAGGGTTATTGTCCAACACCAACACACACAGACACACAAGCACTGCATGTGTGAGGTTGCATGTGTTTGAGATAAAAAGGAGGGTGTAAATGCATTGGCATGTCACTCCTAAATTAGCGTTAAGTGTGGGTAGAGAGAGTGTTTTTGTCTGTAGACCAGAGTATCTTTGAACCCACACTCACATGGATGACAGGTGCTCTTAAGTGCTAAAACCTGAAAAATGCAAGGCGACAAAAAGCGCGAGATAGGAAAGGAAAGAAGAAAGTGAGGGAGTGAGACAAAGATTCATGCTCAGTCATTTTGTTCACACACTTATGCACAAAAGTCTGGTTTTGTAATGACTACACTGGAAAGAGCTCATGCAAAAAGGAAAACACAATATAGGCAACAGTTGTTGTCAGCCCCCTCTTAGGAATACAAAACAAGAGGTCACCTGGTTAGGTTCAGAAACTTTGATGCCCCCTTTAGGATAGCTGGTGTAATTTTACAAAGATGATCACAATGGTGAGATTGATCATTTATACTCATTTAATGAGCAGTTTCTGAGATTTCCCTTATTAAAT
Organism: Kryptolebias marmoratus; assembly: GCF_001649575.2. Taxonomy (NCBI): domain Eukaryota; kingdom Metazoa; phylum Chordata; class Actinopteri; order Cyprinodontiformes; family Rivulidae; genus Kryptolebias; species Kryptolebias marmoratus. The sequence continues at coordinate 4,503,277 of NC_051445.1, read as the reverse complement.
AACCAAAATGCAATGCGAACTAAAATAACTATTTTCTCAGTGCTCTAAAAATTCAAGTCTGGAGGTAAAAAAAAATTGGTAGGTAATGATGTAGATATCAATATTTATCTTGAAACATTTACATTTTAGCTAATAAAACATGAAATTCCCCTTTACCTACATGCATTAATAAACTACATGTGTGCAAACTGTTCCAATTGACATTTATTCATAGCAGAGCCTTCCTGATGCCAAAATCTGATAATGAAACATTACAGTCTAGCTGCTCAACATAAATGGTTTGGTTGCATGTAATTCAGCATCTGGCATTAAAGGGATTCATCACTGAAGCGTTCTCTCCTTTTACCTTTTGCCCTTTAACTGAGTTTCAGTCTAATGTTACTTAAGTCAGAAAGATTGTGGGTTTTCTTGGTTTTACTCAGCAAATGACATTATTTCTGCCTTCATTAGCAGAGCGAACATCTCGACAGAGCGAACATCTCGACAGCAACCGAAACAGTCGGTCGTTACAGTCATCTTGGGAATGTAAATTCATTAGACTGAGACACTAAGACTTGAAGCTCTGTACAGCCCAAAAGCTCAGTCAAAATCTGAGTACAAGTTCATTTTAAATTTAGTGGCGGGTTGAAAGAAACCAGCCGGGCTGGTTGACAAATGACAAACGAGGCCAGTTAAAGAGGTGAGGTGGGGCAGATGGAAGGGAGGGGAAATCAGGGTATCCCTTCTGCCATTGTCCCCCAGGTCATGCGCATTTTTCCCTGGGTAGTGGAGTCACTCTGGCTGGGTGTTGTGGTCCCTCTGCCACCTTAAGACTGCTATTAGCCTGCAGTCACACCTGGAAACCTCTCAGCTCCCACTCTGTCTTTGTTTTCCTCTTAGTTTGCTCTCTCTTTGATCAGCTTAACCAAAGTGGATCAGTGCAGTTAGTTTGCTGTCATCAATTTGTTTGCAGGTTGAGTTTTACAGTCGATATTTAAAAGTTGAACTGAACTGCTATAATAAGAAAACAACGATATATATGTGTAATGTGTAATATTTGTCAATGTACAATATTTTTTGTGAATTGAGAAAAACTTTAGGATGACTCAAAAATGTTAATGAGGACAGAGTCAAGCAAACAGGCTCTGTCTCTGCTGCTTTTTATTGAGGTTGAGCAAGGTTGTGTGAGCTTTTATGTTAAAAGTGGGTCTTTAAGTGTGTAAGACTGTGGCATTAGGGGCCATATACCCCTGAGTGTAATTACACTGTCACTGGCACACACACAAAAATACAACGATGGCACTGACAGAGATGAAAGGTTGCTGTACTCTTGTAAGTGTGTGTATGCGGGTGTGTGTGTGTGTGTGTGTGAGAGATAATGACAGGCTAACATTGAAAGAGGAAGGAGACATAGCGACACTCAAAAACACTGTTAGGCTTTAAGAGCGGCGACAGGACACACTCAAGACACACACTCACACATGCTGCCTGTTGATTTAAAGGTTTTTTTTTTTTTTATGAGAGCTGGTCACTTCCCAATCATGCTGCCATTTGTCTTTAATTCTGGTCAGCACAAAAATAAAGACAATAATATTTTTCCAGTGAATTTCCTCAGCTTATCAGCCTCATTACTTATCAATAGATACAAAAACCAAACTTTAAGAACTTACTAAGTTTCTGCATCATCAGCTCTCCGGACGGTGTGTATCGCAGGCGTCGGGCGAAGTCGTGACAGTACCAGACGAGCAGCTCAGCGCCAGCAGGTACAGGCTTCACAGTGTAGAAATAAATCTCCATGCCGTTCTGACATGCAGCCAGGTTCTGCTCTGCTGCCGAGTGGGCCGGGTTCACGTACCGCATCCAGTTAGAGCGAGTCTCATCCAGACCATCAACAAAGTGGTGAAACTCACCATCCACATAGATCTGGAATGAAAAGAGGAGATTTGTTTTGCTTAAATATTGGATTTTTACTTTACATGCAGTAAAAAAATTTTTTTTTTATTATTTTTCAATTTTTGTTTTACTTTTTCTATTACATGAATCACCAGGATGAAATACGAAAGTTAAAAAAATGATATAAAACCATTTTAAAACTTCGAAACATTTTTTTTTTTACTTAGAGATGAAAAAATAGACAGGAAACATTTGTAACCAACAAGGTTATTGCATCAGAAAAAAAAGAACATAGGTTTAGAAGAAGCTGTAAATTTTTACAAACAAGCTCTTGAATAATCTGGAACAAGTAAATAAAGAATTCACTTTGAACTACAATTTTTAGGTAGCCCACCTCATGAAATTAAAAATGAATTCAATGAATTTAAATCTCAAAATCATATGAAAATGCATTGAATTACTACAGCAAATTAAAAAAAATAATCTGAGAATAAATTTCTATTTAGCAGGTGCTGTGTTTAAATATTACACCACATCCTGGCGTCTTTCTTTTCTTATTGTTCCCCCAATCTTTGCATTTCTTACCATGTCCCTCTCTCTGTCCTCATTACCTTCAGCAAGACACCAAAAGTCAGACAGAGGTTTTGTGACAGAGGAGATCCCCTTTTATAGTGTAAAGGGAAAGGAATGATCAAGTCATTTTCTATCTCTCCTCCCCTCCGTGGGTCTTTTTTTTATTCTTCCTCAGTATTTACCTCTCATTTCTCTTTTATCGGTGTGTGAGTGAGCTCTGAGCATGAATGGAACACCTTAGTGGCTTTAGTTTTATGCCTGTGGTTACACTTTTTCTTTTTATGCAAGTCAAACCCACCGCACACACACACACACACACACGCAGACACTCGGTGAGCAGGCAGTGGTCAGGTAGGAGGTTTGTGAGCGTGTATCGTCTCACTGTCAGTTACTGGTAGCGATGAAGCATGTTTTAACTTTGTGCAAGTGTGATTTGACTTACAGGAACTTTGGTGTGATATGTTATTTGTGTGAAGGTGACATCACATCATTTTCTTTCCTCACACACAGAAAAAAAAACAACAAGACGGGTTTCCTGTTCAACTGACTGATTTTAGACGTCACAGGAAGGGGTCCCTCCGGCTTCTGAGGAAATGCGTGTGTGTGTTTTGAAAGTGTGTACTCACCCTCCAGAAGTACTTGCGGTTGGCGTCTTTGGGGACGCTTTCGGCTGTATAGATCTCGCCCACCAGGGGACCAAAGCGAGTTCCTTTGGGGATGTACTCCCTGCTGCACACTCCAACCACCTACATGAAAACAGGTAAAAAAAATAAAAATCCATCAGTGACAAGTCTCATTAGGTCTTATTTCAAATACAGAAACACACCATCAGCAGTCTGCCAACAGAGAGGAAGAATAATGAACAATCGACACACTTCACCTCCTTTCATTCGTGTGTTCATTTGACCAAAGAACAACTGTAAAATCTCTTTCTCTTGTCAGACCTCCAGTGGTCGCCACATCAAAACAAAACCACTGCCACTTCAGACGCTACAGGGGAAAACATTAAGACGATCAAAAGAAAAAAAAAATCATCTTTTTTCTTTTCGTTTTTGTTTCTTTGCGGCATAATTCACAATCAAAGAACAAGAGGAAGAGAAAAGCAAAGGATTATGTGGGGACTAGACATTAAGCTACAGCCATCGCATACATTTTCTTCATGCTAAACCCACGCAAACACAAGTCTTTCCCAAACCCCCTTGTTCCCTGGTGATGTGGGAAATCCCCCTTTCCTTTTTTTCCTCCACAGGACCAGACATGAGGATGTATCAATGCATGTGCTCAAACCCTGTTTCTGACTTATTAACAAGCTTTTTACAAAGCTCTCATTCCCTCTTTGGACCAAAAATTGGTTTTCTTTGATCAGCTTTTCCCCTTTTCCTCTCCTGATCACAATAAACATCAGCTGATAAGCAAAACACACTCCTCTTCTTCTTTCTCTTTCTTACTTCAGTTCCCCATTGGATAAGCCACTGATGAGAAAATCTATGTGACCGCATCGATTTACTGACAAATTCACAGTATCTGTATCAACAAAGCCGCAACCTTTTGACCTGCAGTCATGCACATTTTTTTTCTACTTCAAACTATTTGGAAAAACACAGCATGCAGTAGACCACCACAGTTTTTGTACCATAAGACTTAAATTATGTGATCATCAAAGAAATGGACAAAAATAAAATAGCTTTTTTGGGGCCTTTGGTCATTTGACAGATTTATCAAAGTAAAAAGTATGAAAAAAACCGAGCATCATAATAAACTTGTCTCCAAAAGCAAATTTGGAGACAGTAAAACATTTAGCATTTATTAAGCACCCTGTGTTTTTCACTTCATTCTGTTTTGATTCTGTGCGCTCTCTCGCTGTTATCCAACGATAGTTTCAACCTTTGACTGTCTGACATTTAGACTTTTTCACATCCAGATTGGTCAATGACACGAAATGTTATCATTTGTCAAAAAGGTCATGGCTGATTGTGAGGTGAGGGGAATTGACAGAGGAGCTATGAAAGTTAAATTTAAGTTTTATGTTTTCCTCCTTTCTTATAAAGGAGAAAAACAGCCTGTATGCAGTAATTTATCAATATGTTATAACTGAAGCATACATTCACATCAAAGTCCAATTATTTAGTCACTAAATTTAAAAATAAGTCAACTTAAATAAGTTGATGTGCTTGTTGAGATGCTGTACTGCGCCCCCTGTCTGCTGAGGTTGGTATTTCAGACTGGAGGGAGTTTCATGAAACATGAGACACTGCATTTAGGACTGAGCCCCTTCCTAATTTTCTCAGATGATAAATGAGTTTTCATGCTTGGATTAAAGCTGATGAAACAGTTTGTAAAGTATGTTTGTGTGTAAATTCTGCTTTAGGCTTTTTATGCCCCCGCACTCACACACATTCCTCGTTCCTCTTTGTGTGTGAGAAAATTTACAAGACATGACCCCCACCCCCACCCCCCACACACCATTCATCATTACATGATCCACATCTGACTCACGCTTCTGCAAATGTTCAGACAGCTTTCTCTGCCTCTATGTTTGTGAAAAACTGTGACTGCAGAGAAAGTTTGGCTGTCTGCGAGTGTTTGTGTGTTGGCCTGACCTCCTTGCTGCCTGCCAGGTGTTTGAAGACCAGGTTCCGGGGCAGCGACGCCTCTGCTCTTGTTGTCGTCATCATAGCATCACTGTCTGGCCCCGTCTCCAACGCCGTGTCTTTGACAATGTATGTGTACTTCTCCTCAAACTCCTTCTCTCTCCATTGTGTCATGTCTGCCTCCTCCATCTCCATGTCGACGTCTGTGTCAGTCATTGTTTCAGCTCCATCTGAACTCGTGGCTGTAGAGGCCATCTTGGTGCTGTGGTTTCTGTCATCCTGCTCCATGGTGCGCGCCCCCTCACTGGTCAACATGGCCGAGCTATGAGAGGTCGCCTAGGGAAAAAGAGGGCAGGAAGAAGAGAGCCTTTATTTCTTCTCATCTTTTTTTTTTAATTTATATTTTAAAACATTACAGTTTGGGCAGTGCAGACAGTGCAACATCACTGTTGAGGATTTTTTAGGGGAAAGTCAAAAAAGAAAAGAAAGAATTAAAAGGGAAAGGACAAGATGAGAGAGTATATGCTACTGGAGCTAAAATGAAAAGAGATAGTGTCAAAAAAAAGAGAAATAAAATATAATGCAATAACAGGAAATGGATGAAAGAACAATGACAGAGTTGATCAAAAAGTATGAAACAGATGATAGGGGAAAAAAGCAAAGAAAGCAAGAAAAAGCAGAGTTGAGGAAGAAAAAAGATAGGAATGGAAGGATGTGGGAGGAAAAATAAATAAAAAGAGGGAAGAAAGAAAGAGATTAGGATGAAAGAAGATAAAACACAGTGATGAGGAGATGAGAAAGACAAAGAAAGAAGAGGAAGATCAGTGATTATTACATGTGGTGACTCAGTAAGTAAAAAGGGGAGGTCTGACTAACGCCAGTGTCACACACACACATAAACACACACTTGCAAAAAGATACAAAGAAACGGCCAGTAAATCTCTTGTCAATCTTGGAATCGGGGGATTCATTCATCCGTTCACTGATGACTTCAGAAAAGTTTAGTCAATTTAACGTCATTCAAACGTCTCTCTCTCTCTTTAATAAAACTAAAATAAGTTCAAGTCAAAAGTTACTTTTATAATTTTGGTAATCCGTAAAATCCAATTTGATGCATTATATGACAACCAGGAATATTTTCATCATAAATTTTATTTAATGTATTTCTCTTTTTCCACTTTGTCTTTTTTTTCTTCTCACACTAAACAGTTCTCAAGTGCTGCCTTTTGCATTCATCTGATTTTTTTGTTTAAAAACAAGGTGAATTTTCTCAGGCAGCACCGACGTAACATTTCCCATGTTTCCTCCCTCCTTACCCCCCCCTCCTCCTCCCTGTATCTCCCAGGGGTTGAAGACGGAGGAAGGAAATGCTGTCTGTGTCTGAATGAAGCTAAAATTGGAAGCAGAGTGGCACAGCAGCGGAACCGGCAAATCATCCCGACTCCCGGCGTGTGTGTTCTTGTGTGCGTGGTGGGAATGGACAAGGGGTGGGGGAGTGATGAGGAAGGGAGCGTCAAAACTTTTCCATTTGGGGGGCCACGGCAGCGCAAACAAAACTTCAAACATGATCCCACCCAAGACTATCCCACACACACGCAGACAAACATGCTGCTTGTCCCACGCAGAAGAGCGGAAAGCAGCAAATCTTCAGCGGCCGCACTCAGTTCTGCAAAGTTCTCTGAACCACAAGAAAGAAAATGTATTTCACATCCAACTGGCTCCAGTCACAACCAACAGGTTTCTCTCCAAGAATAAAAAATACTCTAACAAACTTTTAACTGGTGAATAATAATAATAATAATAATAATAATAATAATAAAAAATACATCTTTACATTCAAATCTTGTTTAGATTCACTCAGTGACTCAACCATCCTTCTTTCTTTCTTTACCTTTATTTCCTAACAGACTCATGGAAACAACTTCCCTTATTACAGATTTGAAAGCAAAATAGTTCTTAAAACTAAAAAAGAAGTTGATCTAAAGAGCTTCAAAACAGTCTACAACCTAAACTTAACTGTAAAATGAACGAGCCAATTATCAAAATTGCATTCAAATCCAACAAAACCCACTCAGAATCCAAAATTTGACTTGTAAACCTGTGAAATTTCCAGCAAATAATTGTTTCTCCCAGACGTCAGTTGCACTTTTTCACCAAAACGTTTTGGTCCATTTGCCATTTAAATGAAGCACATGAAACAATGATCACATATGAAAATGTTTTTCTTTTTTCTTTTCTTTTTTTTTTAGTTTTTCTGCTTTCAGCAAAACTCTGAATCGTCTTTGCATAACAGCTGCAGCGTCGAAAACTAATAGTGAAACCAAGAATCAAGAAACAATTCATCTCTTGTGCATTTAGACCAACTGAAAACATAAAAGCTGAGTCTGCAGTCAGTCAGACGGATTTCAGATTAAAGTGAACTTTAAAAAGTTGAGATAGGGCTCTCATAAATCAGGGGAAAACTAAAAATATGATGTTTTCTTGTTTGAAATCAATGAGTATAAACTAAAACTACTGAAATGTGAAGACACAATTGAGAAATTTACTTGTTTTTGTAAAACAAATATTTATTTAAGTGTGCAGAAAAAGTCTGCATTTTGAAACTAATCGCCTGAACTGAGCCATGAGATATCTTAAAAACTCAAAGCAAAGCAGCAACATTTATACGTAATAAAATCTTGTCAAAGTCATGTCAGCCTCAACACTCGGGCAAAAGTACAAACTTGTTCAAATTTCAAAAGCAATCTTCCAAATGTGGAAGAATTTAGCTTGGATGTTGGCAAATTTGGAAAAGATTTTAAGAAAGTGTCTGAAATGCAGATTCAGAACAATTCTTTAAGTAAAATAAACTCAAACTAAACAATCAAAAGGTCAACATCTAAATGTTTAAAGAGCATAAAAAGTCAGCTTCTTCTGCTGTATTTTCCTGTTTTGTAAAATTTTCAAAACTTTTAAAGGCTGCTCTGTACTCACCGTGTAACTTTGCTCCCATCCACACATAGGGACGACCAGTGAGATCCCCTCTGGATATGTGTGTGAGGACAGAGTGTGTGTGAAGACAGGTGCAGGTTTCCTCTTCTTGCTCCAAGTGCTGATACTCCACTCTGGCGTAACTGTGTGAGCGTCTGTGCGCAGGAGTGTGTGTGTGTGATCCACTTGGATTCCTGTTTTCAAATGCCTGACAAAATCAACATCTCTCTTACTAAGTCTCTCTCTCTCTCTCTCTCTCTCTCTCTCTCTCTCTCTCTTTGAAAGCCACACCCACTTCTTAAGCCTGGCCCCTCCTCCTCCAAGGAAACAGCACCAGGCGTGTTGAGTCATTGTCACAGGATGTCCCTCTCTTCCCCATGATAACACAATTACACACACACAAACACACAGAAGTGCCCGACCTCTAGGGGGCAGAACGGATCTGCTCTTGTTGGTTCTGCAGAAAAACTTTAAAGAACGCTCACTCACTTTCCTATACTCTGTTTGAACCTTTCTCTGTTACTCTTTTTTTTCTTTTTGTATAACTCTCTCTCCCACTTAGCTCTGCTTCATCATCACTTCTTTTCCTCTCTCTCATTCTTTTCCTTCTATTTTATGCTTTATTAAAAAAAAAACACTTTACTGCATTGCATTCACGCAAGTGGAGCTAAAAAAGTTTAGAACAAAGAAGAGAAAATATAAACCTGGAATGATTTTATTTAAAAATAAGAATGAAGGACAAACAAGTATTACAGAATTAATTAAATGTTCCTTAAAGTCTGCTGCAGACAGTGTCTCTACTTTTCAGTAGTCATGTCTTCATGATAATTTGCTGATGTGCAAATTGAGCATCTCATTCAAAATTTACAAATAAACATTTTGTACCAAAGTTTTCACACATGCTTGAGATGGTTTTTGCACATGTGTATAAAAAAGCTGATGCACATTTGCAGAGATGGCACAAATTTGCCAACTGCTTTGATGAATATTTTCAAACATACAAAATAAAACAGAAATTCCACCAATTATCCTGCACTACGAATACACGTTGTACTTTTATAGAATAATCAAATGTCTTCAGAATTAGTTGCAAATGTTAATGCTTTTCATTGGGAGCTGGCCTTGTGTTTACATAAACATTAATGAAGAGCTGCAGCTACTCTGTAATAGTGAGGAAATCAGGAGAAAAAAAGAGCAGTCTGGTTAAAACATGTTTTATTTGAATAGTGGAGGTTGAGAAATATGTCATTTGAAATATTCTTGCTTCTTTATGGAGTCAATCCTAAAACACAAATGCTTTCAGTGCAATAATCATATGATTATTTTGACAGTGATCTATTTAGAAGCACAAGGAGGTTTGGAAATAAAAAGCTAAAAAGATAACTTTGATTGACATGAAGTACTGTCTTTTGATATTGAATGTACATAGATTGTGACATTCGGCATTGTGCAATGAAAAGGGATTCCCAAAGACTGAAATCCTCAGTCATCAAGATTATTTCGGCACAGTTTTATGCAGTTGTTTTAATTTATTTCATTATTTCAACTCTAAATATTATAAATTCATTCACTGAAGCTTTTAAAGTAATGCCACTCTGTTCAGATTTGCACAATAAAGTTAATTTTCTAAATAGATTTTTTTTCCTACGTTGGAAAATTTTCTTAATCATTTTATCTCTACTAAGTTCTGCTAACTGTAGCAGAAAATTGCCGTCAGAGTTGATTCTTTTTCACTCTTTGTTCTGTCATCTTTCTTATATTAGTCCTTTTTTCATTGTTTTCAATTTAACATAAAGTACAAAACACTCAAAGCTCTCACTCACTCTGTGATAACACAAGCTTACTCCCTTACTAACACTGGAAATTCCCGTCTAATTGTCCCCCGACTCCCTTAATTTACCTCCTACTCACCCACCTCCCCTCAGCCGCCACTACTCTCCTTCTTCTCTTTGATTTCTACAATATATTTACAAAAATCATTTTCCAAACTCACCACTCTTTCTACTTTTTCCATTACATTTCTCTCACTGTTGTTTTTTCACTCTAAAACAATACAAATCACTTTAGAAAAAGTCACTATTTGTCATGTTTTTCTCTTCATTTAGGTTTTATTGTGCTTTCCCCAACCAGGCAGCATGAAGTTGTTGTGCATTTATTTAAGAACAGAAACTGACATGATAGGGAAATTATAACTCACAAAGAGAACAAAGCTTCTGAGAAAGGGAGAAAAAAAATGAATTTTAACATTTAAAATAATAAATATAAAATAATAATAAATGCAAATCTAATAATCCAAACTTAATCATTTAAATAGGAAACTCTTTGTAGTTGATTTTTAAGGTTTGATATGCTGGGACAATGAACTGCTTAAAATTTAGGAAACTATAAACCTTAATTAATTTATATATTTAAAAATAAATTTAGATTTTTTTTATGATGGCTTTTGAACAGTTTGTTTGTTTTGGGCTCTAGGATTCTGTGAAACAGTCTGGAAATAAACGCCCAAGTCACAACTTTTGGGAAAAAGTTTATGTTGTTTATCTTCACTGAAAGACTAAGTCCCACTGTTACTGCTTTCATTTTGCCAGACATCCTCTTAAAATCATTAGTAGCAATCAAACGAGACGTCATCTGTTTGTGTTTTTATTATTTGTTTATTTCTTTTAAAATCTGTAATGAAGAACGATTGTCAGGAAATGAAAACAACCAACAGGAAGAAGACGAAGAGACAGAGACACCGGACTCTTTCTCTCCCTCTCAATGGTGACAGAGGGTCTGACCACATCACTCGCTGCCTACTGCTTCCTGCCAACGGACGACCCCTACACACATGCACACACACACACACACACACACACACACAGCTGCAGATCTGTCCCACAGCTGTCGGACATGTTGATGCTCAACAACCAAGCGTTTTCTCCTCGTGCAAAACAAGCAGACACAGAAGAAACACACACAGCTTAGAAAGACTTCAAAAAGCATAAAAATCAAACAGTTTGACAACTGTACACATTATTTGCACTCACAATGATTTACTGAATGGTTTATAGATCTTAATAGTGGCCATGACTTTTATCATTTTATATGAGCAGTGAAATTAAATTATTATATTCTCCTCTTCTCTGTTTTTCTCTTCTTAAATCCCATCTCTTCTCCTTGGCATTTAAAACCATGTGAGTTGTTGGCATTTTAGCTTATTGTAATTGATTTTATGTTGTTTTTATGTTTTTTTTAATATGTATTTTACTTATTTTATAAAAAAAATATGTAATGTGACAGCTGTTATGTAATTTATTTATTGATTTGTAAAGAACCGTGGTCCTGTGGTGGTTCAACATTCTCTATAAATAAAGTTGGTAATGGTATGGTAAGGTAAGGTAAATATAAGTAAGGGTGTACAGTATTGGGAAAGTAGGTGTATGCAGGTTTTTTAAAGGTTTAATAATATTTTAAGTAAGCTGTTTTGTTACTTTTAATGCACAAAAAATTAAACAATTTTAATAACCGTATTATACAAATGAAATAATCTGTTTTTACAGGATTTTTATAGGCAATGTTTAATGTCAAATCTCAACAAAGTCAACATAAATTTTCAAAAGTCAGTGTTTTGTATGTGTGTCACTTTCAAAAGTAGTAGAAATACTGAAACAGAAAAACTAATTTGAACTGAAATTGTTGTTTAGAAAAAAAGAAACTTTCTGTTAGTGGCCTTTTGGACAAGTCATATTTGTTTAGTCTTTTTCTAATTATACTCTTTCAAACCTAAATGTTTAACATGATGAAGACAGTTGGTTTTATGTAATTACTTTAGGCATCGCGGTTGAATATGATAGGGCATTTACTCCTGGAAACGTTAGCTGCTGTGTTGAATAATCTTTCTAAATTGTTTGGAAATGACCAGGATTCTTTTCAAGTAGATAGTTAGCATCAACCGCCTTTTAAAAGTACCTTTTCACAAATCCACAATATTCCAGACCTTTTCCTTAAAGGAACTCGTCATTTCAGTCTCCTTGAATTCAGTCTCACTGCAAACCATGTGAAGTCACAGAACTGAGTTGGCGTGTACATGTAAAGTTGGGGTATCTACTTTAACCTATAAGACCAATTGCCAACCAGCTCGTTCCACAATGCCAGCTAGTTGTATGTAAGTACACACTGATCTGTTTCTGTTTGTTACGTGTGATTTAGCAAAGTAGAACAAATGAGGCTTCATGATGGTAATAACTGTGCTGGGACTGCTGGTGAATAGTTAGCAAACATCCGTCACATCTTAATGTGTAAGGTTACTTATTAGAGTCTCCAGAATATCTTGAAACATTTATGGGGCTCTCAGTTTCCTGACATGAGTCTCTAGATTAAATCCTAACCATGGGGACTGCTGCCAAGGTGAGTACAAAGGGGTTCGAGGCGGGTATGATGCTGGTGGAGGTTGGCAATAAAATAATGTGCAAGCCATACACATGAAAACAGGCTATTATTATTAAAAACTGGCCACTCAAAACATGGCCACATGGTTTACAGTCTCACTGAATTCAGGCAAACTGCAATGGTAAGTTCCCTAATAAAGTTTTTTTTCCTAACAGTTGCAGCCTAGTGAGATACTACTTTAAGGGCATCATATTCTTGTCAATAAGGATCAATCATTGTGTGGAAAAGTTGCTGATGTCATCGCTCCTTGGAACTGTGTTAACAAATCCTAATGCTCCAGACCAGCTAAATACCAAAACCTCTGCTTAGAAGAGTTATAAAGACTTGTTATGAAACCCATTTGATAGGCAGCAAGTGGCTGCTAATTACCATCTTAATGTGTAAGGGTATTTATTTTACCCACACTTCTTTTTTTAAAATAAATAACTGTTTAGCATGTTTAAGTTTGTTTATTTATTTAAAGAGGGACTGTGCACATTAAATCAACATGAGTACAATATTAGCACATTGTGTAAATGTGTCAGATTTCTGTAGCCATACAGGCTAATTTCCCTCTGCAGTCCCGAGTAGTTGTGTCTGAAGGAACTCATTTTAAAACCTAGTGAGGGCCAGATTTGTATTTTTTATATTTTTTTGTATTTTCCAATAATTAAAAATTTTACAACTGATTTAATGCATAGTTACTTTTTACCATGAGTGCACCATGAGTGATATATGTTATAGAAACATTTTTTGACCACTAAACAGTTCGCTACTTAAAATACTTATCTAACAAAATAAATGTTTGCCATTAAAAAAAAAAAAAGTTAAGTTTTATGTCTTCTTTTATTTGTAGGGGTGGGCATACCTTTGGGCTATCAGCAGACGTCAGGGTGGAGCGTCTCTAAGGTCGGCTTTACCTCCAAGCAGCCAAACAACTCTGAAGTCACAGTGAAATGTGTGGTTTTTTGTGTTCACAGTGGCCCTGCCTGCATGCCTGCAGGAGACAGAGAGGAGAGACAAAAGAAGGCCCAAAGACCTCCTGGATCTCTGTTAGTTTAACATGGGGCCTCTATCACGCAAACAGACAACAGTGTGAGGACATGCACACTTTCCTCTTACATAAACTTTCTACTCCGCTTACAAGCTAAAGATTGAGTTCTTCTAAAATTGGTCATCTGTTAGACCTCTTAAAACTCAAGTAAAGAGAAGAAGAAGGGACAAGGGGACAGAGGAGGCAGGAAAAACTATAACAGGACAGAGATCAGTAAAGGGGCTTGAAGCTACAGGTAGGATTAACACCTCAAATTCCTTTTAAGGAAAGAGGTTTGTGTTTATGGACCTGGCACTTTACTTACATTACCTGAGAGAAAAAGTTTTTGTCGTAAATTTCTTCTGTGAAAATGTCATGAGGTAGTAGTGACTGAAGAGGCTGGGAGGCAGGCAGGTGAGATGGCAAAGAAACCTTTTTAAAATTAAAATAAAAGTTGTTGAAAAGCAGGAAGTCCAGAAACACAAACAAAACAACGTAGCCAAGCATAGAAAAACAAAACATGTAGACATGAAGTGAAAAGGAAGCAAAAAAAGACAAGCTTTGACAGGAGACAAGATATACTGAGAGATATTATAACTAGGAATGCAGGTGTTCAAATCTGAAAATACAATCAGACATTTGAGGAAGTAGAACCAATACTGCAATAACCAGGAAACAAATAGAAACATGAAACTACAACAAAGAATTAAACACAGAATCTATAAAGCACAAGATTATAAAAATCAAAACAAAAAGGTAACCCAGGTAAAACATAACAAAACACAAAACAGATTTCAGAGGTAAAATGTGAACATAAAATCTGTGATAAATTTGATAAAAACAGACAAAAAACACAAATCATGACCTAAATTCAAAGAAGCTTTTGTGAGATCTATCACAGCAGTTAGTTTTAAAAGTTGAAGTCGAGGCTTTGTGTGGACTGGGAGAGTAAATTTTAATTTTATTAAGCATTTAACTTTCTAAGAGCTTTTCTAAATTAGATTTCTGCCAGGCAACTTTTGGTTTTGATTATCAGTTTACTGTCAGTATGTGACAGACTAATCTTTTGACATTTAATCTAAACAACATTTCCTGGATGCCACTTTTAGTTCATGAGGAGAATCAACCTACGGGAAACAACATATTAAAGAATTTGTTTAAAAAAGTTATTTACTTGAAATATTTTCAGACTTCAGGTGTAATATACTTTTTATTAAGACTTTCATTTGTCAATTCAGATGTTTAGGTGTCATTTCTGTAGCAATTACTGACATTAAAGAACTTGTATATAATATATTGAAGTCTTTCTGCTGCTGTAACAAAACAGTTCTTTATAAGTTATATTTTATAATTTATATATAATATGTTTGCTCTATTGTCTTTTCTGAAAAGTAGCCATAGATCTCAACATGACAACCTTGTTAAGCTAAACAGTTCTCATCTCTAAGGGCTGTTAGAATAATGTTTTGGGGGTTGAAGCAGTCAAAATATGACTTTCTTTTTAAATTTGAAGCATCAGCAGGAAACATCATAAAGAATATAACCCATTTTTAAAACATGGTGTTGGTAGTATTATGGTTTGAGACAATTTTGCTGTATTTGGACCTGGATTTTGACTAAAACTAATATAGTTATAAAAGAACAATGAAATAAAATATATTTTAGTGAGAGAAACCCTGAAAGAAAATGGGTCATTATACAGGGGGGCAAAGACAGGGAATCTTTTTATCAAAAGTCATTTTAAAAATGGCTGACCTGCAGCATGTGAGGCGGACTCATCAGCATCCAAGAACGGGCTGAAATTTCTTCAAAAGAATCAAAAGTTTCAAGGAAAACTGATTTGCAGTTTTTATTAAAAGCAATGTTTTACTTTGTTTCTTTCAGATAGCTTCTTCATATGTTTTCTAATAATATACTAAACCACACGCAATATTATTTGAAGAATTTCTTTAACCTTTTTTTTCTGAGCCTCAATCAGGTCTACAACTTTGGAAACTTGATGTTGTTGAAGTCATATTTATGTAGAAACTTGCAGACACTTGTGTTTTTTCAGATCTTCTTGTGGAAACTGGTGATGAAGTTTCTGCAGAAGGTACAGGTGCTTCGGTTTTAAGATGTCTTCCAAGTTTTTCAGAGGAGAAGAGAAGTCATTCATAGCGTATTTCTGATTGATAAACACTTTCCACTCCTTTCCCTCTCTCCTCCTCCTCCTCCTTTTTCTTGTGCCTTCCCATCTCCCCCCTCCTCTCCCTTCCAGTCTCCCCCTGAGTCCCAAACATTTTAATTGCAGCCCACAGGCCATTTGAAGCCTCATCAAATCACTGTGAAGAGATCAGCCATTGTCCACTTCCTTTGTGTGAGTGTGTACATGTGCACGCGACTGTGTGTTACTGTGACGGTTACGCTGTGGGCCTGCGCATGTTGGACCCTCTGTGTGTGTGGATTTAGGGAGTTAATCCCTGAATAGAGAAGCCATTAGGGAGAATTAGGCAGTTTAGACTCAGCCATGATCCTCTCCTCTGTGTGTGTGTGTGTGTGACAGCCATCTACGCGTGGCATGCATCAGGTCAAGGCCCTCAAAATGAAGGGGTGGAGGGGAAAGGAAGCGAAGGGGGTGGGGGTGGGGGGTACATGGTCGCCAACTCCCCTAATCTTACCAATCTGTCGCTGCTGTTTGTGCCACACACACAAATACACACAAATAGGTTCATCCTGACACTCTCAACAGATGGCTGTGGCAGAAAGGCCAAGGGTAAACTTGTGCAAGGCTAAAACCAGACAGACACTCTCCACATAAAGCCCCTCCCCCCCATTGTCCATAGCTAATCACTGTATCTTTGGCACGCAAACAACACTCCTCATTAAGTGGCAACTGAAAACACTCATTCACATACTGCATTTAGTGTCAAAAGTGATTCCTAAAATATCATGTTTCCACACAATACTTTCAGTGCTTGATGTCATGAAAGGTGGAGCGGTAAAACTGCCCGTGTGTCTGTCTGTTAGCAAAATATCTCATGAATCAATAATTTCTTTGAAACCATTAGAAAGTAATCATTGGATGTACGTCTTCTTCCCTTTTCAGGGGTCACCACAGCAAATCCTCCTCCTCCATCTAACTCTGTCTTCTGTCCTCACTCCAACTCCCTCCATGTCCTCCATAACTGCATCCAGGTATCTCCTCTTTGCCCTTCCTCTTCATCAACTACACCTTTTATGTAATGGAGTACACTTGATAACTAGTTTTGGCAAACAGCAACTTTAAAATCCACTTTTCACATTTGGTTTCTGTTTTGCACCAGTAGCCAAAACAACAACGGAGTTCTTTAGATTGTATTTTGTTTTGGTTCACTTTATCTCAATCATGTCATAGTAAAACTTTGGCTGTGTGTTGAAAAGATTAGGTATTATTAAGTGGTAAACAATTTACAAGAAAGAGCTACAGTTATGTTAACATATTTGTTAAAATGAAAAAAAAATATTAGTTCAAAAGTTGAAAAAAACATGACTCTTATGTCAGAAGGTGAGAAAATAGTGACTCTGATTTCACCAAGACCACTAAGTCTTACAGTCACTTTCTTTTTGTCTTTATGACATTTTAGTTTGTGGACAGGGTGCAGTCACATCCCTTTTACTCTGAACTCTGAGTGTTTTGCGTTCATATACTGGATGATTGCATTTTGCTGCCTCTAGTTTCTATGATAAGATAAGATAATTAGGTCCCATCCCTATCTTAAAAATCATTGCTCAGTCATAAAAGAAAAATATATTTGTCCAATTGCTTTATACCATCTTGTTATGTTCTTTTTTTCTTCCACTTTAAACATCGGAAGCAGAAGACATACAGTTACATTATTGTGCATCTGGTTTTTTTGGTGTTGTATGATTTGTAAATACCTTTACTGTCAGTCTCTGCAACTGTTTAACTTTAATCTGCAGGATTATATGTGCTTTATGACATAAAAAACTCTCAATAAACAGATGCTAAATTTGAATTTATGAGACTTTATTCCCCATTTCGTCTCACTTAAGTAGCCTGCCCATAAAGTCAAGGAAAGTTTCAGTCAAACATCTGGAAGAAATACATTTTGATAGATAAAATAAGCCACACACACAAAAGACGAGAAGCCATTCAGTGAGTTCGGTAAGTTCAGAGAACTTATAATAACTCTTCCATTTTCTGACGCAGAGAAAAGTCCGGTCTTGTCTGTTTTGCTGCAACATACGTCAGTTTCAGTCAACAATGAGCCTCAGTCCCGAGCGAGCGAAGGAACTCTTCAAAGAAACAAAAATAAATCAAGTTTTATAAAGCACTTTGCAAGAGAAAAAGAAACTCGGAGGCTTCCCACACTCGCTCTCAGGTAGCCATTAAAAACTTGAGGACATAAACATGTTCCAGCTATATTCCAGTAAATAGCGGAAACGTGAACTGAGTCACTGTGTGAAACGGCAACGCAGAGATAAAACACGCACGCACACACGCACATGCACACACACAGGTCTGATGTCACCTTACCTCCTGTCCTGGTAGTTTTCATTATAATAGGCCTGAGGACAAACCACTCTGAAGCAACTGTTATGCATAAAACTCTGTGTGTGTGTTTGCGGTTGACAAAATCTAAATAATAATGACTTCACTCTTCTATGT
This sequence comes from Kryptolebias marmoratus, assembly GCF_001649575.2. Lineage (NCBI taxonomy): Eukaryota > Metazoa > Chordata > Actinopteri > Cyprinodontiformes > Rivulidae > Kryptolebias > Kryptolebias marmoratus. The sequence continues at coordinate 4,485,180 of NC_051445.1, read as the reverse complement.
GGTGTTTTTATCTCACACTGTATCTCTGTTACATTCCCACAGTAGGTTTAGTGTTTCTAAATGACCTTAAATAATAGCTGTGGTTCTTTAATAGCAGATATATATCATGAGTTCATTTCCATTCTGTCTTCATTTGTATCTCTATAAATTATGACTACTTATTATTTTATTATGATTTGAATAATTGATGTGTCCGTACTTATTATGATATTTCCTCGAGCATAGGTTCATTTCAGTCAATATTTAGTGTTTTCTGAACAATGAGAAACTGAATTATCACTATTTTTTGCTGTAATTCTTATTAACTTTGATCATGCTAAGATCTGAATTTATGTGAAAATGTCAATATCAAATTATTTCAAAGTGTGTGAAAAATGTGTCAGGTAATAAAAGAATAAAACATAATCTAATTACAGGTTTAATGATTTAATATATGTTGTTTTATACACTATACAGTTTTCTCTTCAGAATGAAGGCCTGAACAAAGTGAGCAAGAATAAATGTTGATATTAGAATATTAATTTTATATAGTTAGTAAAGTATGTATTTTATAGCAAAAAAATAAACATAAACTAAAATATGCTAGATAAACTATAAAGAATATAGGTATCTTTATACCTGCAAGTGTTCAATAATGTTGGTGGAAGTAAAATTTAATTAGATGGCTAAAGATGCAGCTGATAAAGAGTTTGTTGAATCTAAGCTGATGTCTACTTGTTTGTATCCATTCTTGAATAAAAACAAACACTCAATACACAACATGCATTTTAAATGTAACATGCATTAAGTTAATTAGGATTAACACTTGCAATAGTAATTGCCCATTTAACACTTTCTACTTTCACTAATGTGATCATCTTGAACCCACACAGTGTGTGTTCAGTGTTTAGAAATGTGTGTGTGGAGGAGGAAGGAAAGCTTTTGACACATTGTTGAGAACTTGCAATTCTTTCCTTCTAAAGTCTGGAAAGACAGACAATTTAAACATTATTATCTCATTAGCTCGGTAAAGTTTTTTTATGGTGGATCCTTTGGGAGATGCAGATTCTGGCTGTGTGAAAAATTAAATTCAAACTCAGAGAACAATCGGTTGACTTTTGTAACAATTTTGTATCAAGAAGCTGGGATAGTGTGCTGAATGTAAATAAAAACAGATGGAAATGACTCGTAAAGGAGGCTGCGGTAGCTCAGTGGTCAGTGCTGCAATCTCGTAATCCTGAGGCTCAAACTCAGGTTCAAGCCCAGGTTGCGTCAGGAAGGGCATCCGGAGTAAAACAATTGACAAATCTTTCATGAGAAATCACTCGCTGTGGCTTTCCCTGGAAAGGGAGCAGCCGAAACAGCAACATTTAACTAAAACAGAAAAAAAACATATAGAATGTTAATAATATAAAGGTTATATATACGGATATCAGCAGCAAAACGCAAAACCTTCCACTGACTGTGGCATATATTGTTCTGAAATTTTAATATAATGTTCAGAAATAATGATGCCTTCTTATATGTTAAAGTTACCAATTTTATGCACAAATGGCTCTTAAACCCATCATACCTCACAGTGGTTCTAGATTTTAAACTTTGTTGATAGCAAGATATATTTATTCCTCTTTAGGCAAGAGGACAAAACCATGATGTTTTTAAAAAAATTCAAATTGACTTAACCACATATATATATAGTTTGCAACTCAGCATCTTAAGAATCTGTTTTTCCTTCAGTCTCAATGTTTTGAAAAACAGAAGTTTCAATAGTTGTTATATTTTAACTATTTTCATTTAAATATATGATTTTAATGATTTACAGATGTCTGCGATCTTTTTTATTGACACTGTTCACAGCTATAAAGCACTGTGGCAAGCAGTGATCTAATAATGTTTTGACCCTCTTCTTGCCTCTGTCAGTAGGTTGACCTCTTAATGCAGAAAATTCTGCATTGTCAGAGATAAACCAAACTGACCACGAAGACGCTCACAGTGCTTTGTTTTGTCAAGTCAAGCTGAAAATAAGACAATGACTGAGTTTGGCAGAAACTGGGTCATGGAGGGGACCTTTGGCACACTTAACTGACAAAAATACAATTCACACACACAAATAAATTTCTGAAACACGTGCAAAAACAAATACAAAGCAGAAAACAACTTATGATCACTTCAGCATGTTTCTCTTGGCTGTCTGATAATCAGAGTTTGGTCTAACTGTTGCATAATGCAAATAGTGATTAGATCAGATGTGTCAAGAGTCTGCAGAGGATCAGCGCTGTTAGCTGTTAAGATTTAATCACATTATCTGTGCTACTAGCAGCTCTTCAATGCTTCTTAATTGAGAAATCAATAAAAGGATGAAATTGAGGGCAGCAGGCAGCCGTGTGTACGTGTTAATGTTCCTGTTTGGGAGCTCGTGTGTGAGCATTTGTTTCTATCTCTTTATTTGGCTTTCTTATTTTACGCTAAAAGTGGTTTCTTTTGGTATGTGTGCTCGTTTGTTCATGCATGTGTGTCCTGATGGACTGACCAGTCATTAGAAGGTTAAATGGGATCTGTTGTTCGAATGCTCTGCTGATTAAGCTGAACTGGTCGAGGCTAGTGGGCACCTGCCATAACCAGGCCAAATCTCATCCATCACACACTGACCTGGCTACAGCCCAAGCCACTAGTCATTGCTGTGGCCTGGGGGCCTTAATGCCCCCCCCCCCATCCCGGAACTGACCACCACCATTACCCCTGGACCTGGAGCCATGGTGACCCACAGAAGCCCCTTCAACCATCTAACCCTGGTCACAACCCTCACTCTGACCCTTCAAGCTGACCGTTGCTATAACCCTAAGAAATCCAGATAAATGTAGCTTGGGAGAACTTTTCAAAACTGACTCAAATATGCTCACCATATCAATCAAGAACCCTAACAACACAAGTTGCCACCAGGTCCCTAAAACTGATTTAAACTGATATAAACTTAGAGTTGGTTTCTATGTATCTATTTATATATTTTCTTTTTCATGGAAAAAAAAAATCACTTTCCATGCAGACTGAACCATTCAACTTAAATCTCCCAAATTTGACTTTGAACTTTGTAGAAACTAAATGATCATTGAGATCTTGCTTCAGTTTTCAACATTCAGATCTGTTTAACATATTCTCTAGAACTGAAACAAAAACCAAGTCCAATCTAAATCTGAGGCCTTTCAAAGCTGAAAAAGCTTCAATGACCCTACAAAAAGATTCTCATGTTGTGTTGCAGAAAATCATTTCTCTTCAGACCAGGTGTGTTCAATCCTGGTCCACTATCATGTAAGTTCTAGAGGTTTCCCTCCTGTTCAGATTCTCTTCAAGTTATACAGAAGCCCGTTTCTGATTCATTCAAATCAGGTGTGTTACAGCAGAGAAACAAATAAAAAATGCAGGATAGCGGCTCTCCAGGACCAGGACTGGACACCACTGCTTTATACTGTTGGTGTTCAGTCCTGGTTTTCAAGGGCCATAGTCCTGCATGTTTTAGATGTTTCTCTGCTTCAACACACCTGATCTGAATGAATGAGTAACTAACAGGCTTCTGCAGAACTTGCTGAAGAGTTAATTCAACCATTGATTCAGGTGTGGATAATGGGCCTCAAAATTAAACACCACTGCTGTAGATCGTCATTTAGATTGATCGAACACTATTAGCTCTTATCCTCCATTGCAAAATGTAATTTTTAAAGGGGTTCTTTTGGTTTTCTGTTGCTAAAAATATGTGAAAATTTTACAACCACAAAAGTATTTCCAAACTATTGTTTCTTAGAAGAAGCTTTTAATTAGTCTACTAAAATAAACATGAGTAAGTTCATGCAAAGGTGGTGTCAGAGGTGATGTCTTTGAAAAATGTTAAGCATTTACAAGCTGATTTGTATTTCTACAAACAGAATAAAGAAGTGCATTTCACTTCTTTTCATAGCTGGTTTTGTTTGTGTTAGTTTAGGCATACAGCCACCTCAAGTGCACCCTGATGCTACGTATTAAAATCATCGTTTCCATTGTATCCATTCATCCAAAACAAAGTCTTAACCAGACAAAGTAAGCTGAAAGCACTCACCTAATCCAGACTTCATACTTCAAACGTTATCTACCTCAAAAAAATCAATAAAAACATAATAAGTGTTCCATGCACTCCACAGCCCCCAGCTGTCAGCTATAAATGAAAATCAGATTACTACTCCGATTAATAACAATACATCTAAATTAGATTCTCCTTGTGTTCATTTTGGAATTAGGCCAAAAGCTGCAGGGGGGTCTTAACAAAACAACGTAGCTATCAGAAGATGTAAGTCTTGTTTTTTCTGTCAAAAACTTAACTCTTAAGCTTTTTAATAAGTATTAAATTATGATCACTGGAGCAGCTGCAGATAGGGTTTGAATTTTAGGGAAATTTTCATATCATTTGCCAGATAAGTGCAGTTAAGGGACAGGAAAGAGGCAGGGTACTGTGGGTGAAATCAACCTGTTTAAATAAAAGTCTAACTTTTAGAACATAAGACGTATGCAGGAACATCGGAACACAGGGAGGCACCAGTACAGTCAGTACGCTGAAAATGAAGTATTTTATCTTAGTAGGAATATCACAGTCACATTTATGTGTGGATGAGAGTGATCTGAATATAAATTAGGCTAATAGGTTTATATTCTAATTAAAACTGATAGGTGTTTAGTTCACTCTTTCTTAATAAGCTAATTTTTCAGCGTACGTGAGCTCTTATCACTACAGACAGGCTGTAGAGCTGGAAACACTAACCCAGTGACCCGCTGGCCTTGAAAAGTGAAATTGATTTATTGCTTGTCTGTTTTCCAACCTTTTTTTTTTTTACAATTTCCTTTCACTCTTGCCTTTTAATTTTTTTATTATGAGTGTATATTCATTGCATAAAATAAAACTAGTTTATTGCCAATACTAGGGTCCTAAAGCCCAGTGCCATTTTCTAGAAACACAACACATATCTTAACTCAGTGGTTCATTGTATGCAAAAATATTAAACCTATCTCCACATTAATACATTACAATTTTAGAAAAGACCTTAAATACAAAATCTGATTTCAATGTTTGGGCACAATTCTAAAAATATGTTTTCAAAATAAAGTAAATTTAAAAGACACTTTTTAAAATAGAAGTCAAATGTGTTCGGGTTTTTATTTTTTTTAATTTTTTTTTTACCAGCGTCACTAAATGTGAAGAAGAGAGACAAAGTTGTATCCTTGGCCACAGATCAAAAGTGGTTTCTTTTGTGCATTTTGTGGAAATTTCTATCTTCATGTGACGTTGTTCTACTTTGATAAGGCCGTTTCTTGATAACCTTTTAAAAGATATCCACCTGGTAAGGGTGGTTACAGCATCTTATCTTGGTTTTATTAGAAAAGACTTTGAGTTTTATTTATAGTGGAAAATCAGTTTTCTAATTTATTTGATAGCATCATTATTGTGACAGGTTGTAAATCTTTCTGCTTTGAATGCAAGCGGTAATTTGACTATTCTCTTGTTGCTCTCAACAGCTGCCGCTCCCTCTTTTTGAATATCTAAACTATGAAGGTGTAACCTGCCAAAAACTTCTACAGAGACACACAACATGAGCTTTGTGGTGTAATAGACACTGATACTGGCAGCACAAAAAATAAATAAATCAGAATTTATGGAAGAAAAATAAGCTAAGTGTGGGTATACTAGAACTGGCAACCTGTTCAAGTGTATCCTGCCACTAGACCCCGCACCACAATGAACATGAATTATGGTGTATTTAATTTGTACTTGTAATTTCTGAGCTCCAAGTTGGAAAAATCAACTGGATCGCTTCCTGATGTAAACAAAAATAAACAAATAAAAAAATGAGAAAGTTAGACATCTTTAACTACCCAGATCTCAAAATCCAAAATGGCTGCTCTGCACACAAAAGGTTATAATAACTTTTCATTTTCGCTTCTGTCAGTTTATATTTCATTGTTACTGATACTGCTGAGCTCACTGAACTCTCTGTATCTGAAAGCACATTGAGTACATTGCTGCAGAGCTTGAATGCGTAGAATGAGGAAAAAGACTTTACTGGAACGCAATTAGGTAGGGTATGACATCATTCTCAAGTCCGGTAAATGGGACATTAAAAAAATGAGTGAGTGAAATAAAACAAGAATCCATGTGTCTACAGATATGTACATTTGCAATATTTCTTTAGAAGAGGATTCACTGGATTCAAGGAAAGATTACAATTTTGAAGAAATATTATATACATCTTTTGTATTTTTATAAATTCGCAAATGCTTTTAGCTTTAAGTTTTATGACCATTTGAAGGGTCAGAGTCTCGCTTTTACAATCATAAAGACTTTTATTGCTTCTTCTTGTTTATCTGTTGCTTAAAATAGTGAAAATGTGAATGATTTAAGCAGGTTAAATACAATCATTCAAATAAACTGTGTGATGTTAAATTTGTTAAAATATAACTGGTGAGAAAAGCATCATTTTGATCTACAGAATAAATAGTGAGCACTTTTCTTGGTCTATTGCTCAAATGTTTCGCCCAGCTGGAGAAAGCTGAGACATGTAAAAATATCTCGATAGAAACGCTGACACACAGCAGGCACGTGGCTGCTGTTACAGAGAGAAGTTTGGCTTCGGTCCGATTTCCCTGGCAGCCTGCCAAGCTAAACACACAAGCACACACACCACTGGGGAAACACACACAACCATTCACAACTTAGCACCGAGCTCAGATAAAGGCTTCCCTCGATCTGGCTGGGTGGCTGTATGTGTGGATAGAGAGAGTGAAGAGACGAGGTAAAGTTTAAGTACAGTCAGACAGGAGAGAGTAAACACTGATAACTCCCAGCTGTGTGTGTGTGTTGTGAGTGTGTATTCACAGCGCAGTGTGTGCACACCACCCCCGACATGCACACACACTAAAACACTTCCGAGACCCCCAACCTTTCCATCAAATCCATCATCCCACACACACTTCCACCACTTTGATGAGGTGAAATAAAGTGTGTCTGTCTTTAGTATGTGGGTATATGTGCACGTATGTGTGTATGCGTGTGCGTGTGCATGCATGTGCGTGTGTGTATTGAGTGGGGTGTGTGTGTGTGCGCACACGTGTGTGTGTGTGTGTGTGTGTGTGTGTGGGGGGGTGATAGAGAGCATGATCTGTTTTGTGTAAAGATCAGAAGATTTAGATTATGGGCACAACGGAAGTGGAAGCCACAGGCTTTGAAGAAAATAGAGAGAGGAAAAAGAAAAAGAAGAGGAGGAGGAGGAGGATAAAGAAAATTAAGAGAAGTTTAAATCCATAGGTCTATGAAGCAAAGTCATTTGTCTGTAATCAGGTAGATTTCTGAGTTAATGAGTCAAATCACTACAAGTTGTTTTGTTTCTTGATGAATAGCATGGAGTATTTTGAAGTTTTCTGATGAAAACAGTGTGTTTAAGCATCCTACACACACAAAATATAGCTAGAGAGCAGATCGACTCACCAAATTATTTTAAACCCTTGTCATTTTACCGATAATTTTGTTTGTTAAAAAAATAATCCACTATAAACTTGGTAAAAACTACCTCTTCCTAAAAAGCCATATATTTCCCATGAAGAAAACAAATACTTAAAGGGTTTCTGTTTACAACATAAATCTGGACAAAGCAGAAGTTATACGTATCATGTCATTGGGTTTGCCACTGAGGAGTCCTGCAAAGTCCTCACAGCTCCATGTCATTTGTTGTATACATTTGGTTTTATGGTAATTATTTAGGGACATTATAGAGATCAGAGGGTTTTATTATGTGCTGGTATGTAAAATATTAGCTTTGAAAAAAGTATATACTTTTTACTACAATGGTGGTAGTGGTTCTCTAAATTGTACAGTTTCCAAGTATCACAATTATGGGAGACATTAAAAACAGTAGCACAAGTTTACAAGATTTTCTACTAGTGGTAGAAACAGTTTAAACAGATTGAGCATCTGACACAAGCAGACTCACCAATCTACTTGAACATTTAACTCTAACCTAAAAACCAAACCCACTTCTACATCTTAGCCCCTCAATAAACCCAAATAAATATGGGACACACAGAATTGGGTGAAGGTGTCTGGCTGTAATGGCTGAAACACTTGATGAATTCAAGGGCCACTGGTAAAATTCTAATGACAAACCAAAAGATGCTATGTCTGCATTTTAGCCTAATTTTGAAGTTCATAAAATCGGCTCAGGACAGTTAATTAGTTTTTTTTTCTTCTAAGTACTGCCAGTAGTACCTGCACCACAGATTGAAAAACATGGACATATAGTACTTGATTTATTTATTTATTTTTCTTAATTTCAAACTGGGATAAAAAATCTATTCACATAAAGACATTTACACATTTAAAATAAAAGTACCTGTTTTATAATCTATTATTTATGTTATTAATAGACAGCAATAAAGGAAGGAAACAGGAGTAATTAAAGGTAAGAAGGATGAGTGAAAAGATGGAAAAGAATTACAGGTACTAACTGACTAAGTCAGTTTAAGTCAGTTTTGATGACAGAAAGTAAAAACAGAACAATGTTTAAATACTTTTTCATCACTTGTAGACTTACAACATGTTTATCTCTGTTCCTTTTGGGCTGAAGCTGGATTTTTGGCTCCATGGTGCTCGGCCTGATGACACACAACTCTGTCTGGCCTGTGGGTTTCTCTCAAGTGGTCAACAGACCTCCCTCACACAGCAGTACACATGAGCACACACACACACACGTAGGATATAAAGAGCACACCACCTAAAGCAAGAAATAACTGAAAAACACTTTGTGGGATTGTTACAAGTAAACAAAAGCTACAGAAAATGTTTCATTAAATCAGTTTTGCTAATATATTTTGTTTTATTTGTCCAAAAATTCAGGTGACATCCAAAAACATTGTTTCAAAGTTTTTTTGTTTGTTTTTTGTTTTATAGCATTTGCTACATTCTTTAACTAACTCAAATATTTATGACTAAATCTGACTGAATGTATGTATGATTTTATAAAAACATCAGTGAACTTGTTTGTTTTTCAGTTAATAGCTAAATGTGAGATGTAGGTGTTGCTTAATGTAAACAGGAGACGAACGTTAGGAAAGCAACAGTAGGGACGTGTTTATTTGCATATAGAGTGAATACCTAGATCTGATCACGTGGTGACCTGTGTGAACATGCAGACCACTTATCAGATCACCTGGTACACAAGAAATCTAAGGAAAAAACAACGTTTGTGTGTGTACATGCCCACAGCCAGGAACAGCATTGTTCTGAGGTCTTCATCTGCAGATTCATGCAGGAATTTCATCAGTCACTGTAAACTTCTGCAATCAATTCATGTAGAATTTGTTACATTCCTGAACTGACTGAAATATTTATGAATAATTCTGACTGAAGGTATTTTATTAAAATACAAACTGACATTATTACAATTATGGATACCAACCGATTGTCACAGCTCCATCTGTTCCTGCCACGCCTTTTCCCACAGTCACTTAACTTTCCACAGTCCCACAGTCCAAGCCACGCCCATGTTGCCATGCCCACACAATCACCATCATCTGCTTCACCTGTTCCTGACTCCTTATATACCCACAGCTCCCAGTACACAGTGCCAGATTATTGAAAGCCTCACAGCGAGTAAATGTCCAGCGTTCATGTCTTGTTCATGCCTGATCTCGACCCTTGCCTGTTTTTTGACCACCGACTTTTGCCTGCTCCTTGCCTGATACTTCTTTGGACT
>NC_051445.1:4458394-4475303 GCF_001649575.2 Kryptolebias marmoratus | reverse complement strand
CGCCTCAGCCCCTTTCAGGCAAGCCTGTCTGCAACTAGTAACCAAGCCAAGAAGAACTTACCTGTACCGGTTCCAGTCCACGACGGTCACGTGAGTGTCCTGTTTAGAGTCACAGGTCCCGCTCCTGTCCAGTCCACAATAAAACTCTTAAAACTTCGTCGTGGTGTTGCGAGTTTGAATCCTGTGAAGTCCTGCCTTGTCACCGATACCTGTTTCCTGTTTGTCTGTCTCAGGTGTGGGTGCACAGTTGGCTCTGATTGCAGATTTCTTTCTGTTGATCAACCCTGAACATCCTCAGCTTCTTCACAAAAACTGCAAGAACTCAGAAACACCTATGCCTAATCCCTTTGTGTAATTACCGGCTTAAAAATCTGTTAAAATGTATTTGCTTAAGGGTTTGATATCGCTGACTTGTAACACACACGCACCCACACACACACATGCACTGCAGACACAGGCACATGAAGAACTGCGCAGAAACACACGCAATGAGATACACAGATTGATGCAAACACACACAGGATGAAAACATGCTGCTCAGGAACAAGCTCAATCACATACGCACACACACACACACACACACAAGTGTGCACAAACAGCTGTTTCCAACATGCTGAGGCGGTCTGGAAACCACTTCCTCTCAGCGGCTCAAACACATTTTATTCATTTACTGTTCATTCAAACAGGCAGTCAGAGCACTTTCACTGCACACACATGCACGATTTATGTGTCTGTGTGTGTGAGCGACTGTGTACACTGGGGAGAGGGTAACAAAAAACATGTTTTTTCCATGTTTGGATGAGATTTTAGTGTGTTTATAAAAGAGACATTGTTAGTATGAGTCTTGAAAGTTTAGGAAACTTTTTATGATGTGTTTGTGCTTTTTTTGTATGTTTATTCATGTAGAAGCACGGTATAAATATCACAATAAATACTGACTGATATTATTAGGAAAGTAAAGTTATGTAAGAAACTGTCATTTTTACACTTCTTTACCACAATAAATTAGTCTGACTGGGATATTGTGTGTAATAAGTCCAAACACACACTCAAAGACATATGTTGAACAAACTTCTTTGCGTCGAGCCTGGTGGCCAATGTCTGCTCGACTCTGATTGGCCAGCTTTCTGTAAATATTTAGAGGAAGTAGAAGGGTCCACCGTCCAGCCTGTCGCCATGGGAGACAGATCGCCTCTCATCCCTCAGCCCCTCCTCAAACACACACACATGCATGCACACAAAGACGTGCACAGAGTTATCTCCGGTCTCTTGGACCTTTTACTGCAGCCACTGAGTTAAACGGATCAATCACACACACAAACACACACAGTCTGAAAAGTAGATTTTGGACAAGGTGTTGATATGCCCTTGCACACACCCCTCCACAACCCCTTGATGACCTTTCACCTCACCTCTGTGTTACTCCAGCCAATCATAGGTCAGCTCAGTCTGTCACATCATCACATAGAGAAATAGATGTTTCTTCATTCTTAATGAACTCGTGGTATTCACAATCTACATATGTCTGCAAAATGGATTTTGTTGAATTAAAAAATGCCATTTCATGCAGCTTTATGTTGTACATAAATTTAACTTAAATGACTTAAACTTTCTTCCGTATTTGCACTTTATTTATACTGGATTTTTCTCTCCACATTTACTCACCAGTTAGCATATCAGGGTCAGTTTGAGAGCTCTGTATTTAGAGCTCAAAGGGTAATTAAAGGGTAACAGAAAAAGCACTTATTGGGTCACAGACTGGGTATTTGATGGGTAATATAAAGTTTATTTAAAAGCTGTTTTTCTATTGTCCCATCTCAGCACGACTTGCTTTGCCCTAACTTGGCTTTATTCCGCTCTACATGACCCAGATGATTTTCCATACAACTGAGTGCTGGCTCGATGTGGGCAGGTCGTCATACTTACCATCAACAGGTAACTAAGTAAAATAAAGTCACAAAAACACTCACTATTCTCTGCACAGAGAGGCTGAATTGAGACCACATTCCCTTCATCCATTGGAGTCTGTAAATAGAAACCATTTGGTCTAGCGCCCTCTGAGTTCTTGTTGTCAGCCAACAAGCACAGAAATGTCTGCACCCTCTCATAAAACCACGGTGTTAGTTTACGTGTTCCTATTTTAATGTATATATTGTACACTTTTTGAAAGTATATAAAGCAGAGACTTTTTCCCCTAACATGGCAGTTCATTTCTCATAAAAACAAAACAAAACATAACAAAAAAAAAAAAGATTTTGAGCATCCAAAAAAATTCAGAGCAGATAAAAGAGTGACAGTTTTCAAACAAGGTGCAGACATTTCAGTCCAAAGAAACAATCATGTTACTGAATGATGGTAGGAACCTCAATGCAACTTAACATAGTAATACTTATATATTTTATATATTATGACCCATGAGCTTTGACCTGCTGAAAGGTTTTATTTGGTTAGTGTGAACATGAAAGTAGACTCAGAGCAGAGAAACATGCTAACAAACACAACTTGTGAAACCACACCCAGGTCGACGCTGTTACCTCTCTACCTTCCGCTGTAATCTGCCTCTGTCTTTCTCTCCTCTGTCAACCAGCCATACATCTTGGGTTCCCCTTTGCACACACACATACACACACTTCCATTACTGCTTCATCATGCTGACCCCACATCAACCCCCTCAACATCGGTTCTGACCCCATCCTACCCTTCCTCCACTCTTTCCACTCTTCCTCTCCCCTCCTCTCCTTCCTTTTCTATCTATTCACCTTTGCCTCCTTCTCTTGTCTTGACTCCCCCTCTTGCCCTCCTTTTGATTCAGTTTCCTCACTCCTGTCGTCCCCCCTTCATCACTTTTATATTCTCTTCTTCCCCTCCTTTTCTGCCTTCCATTTCTTAGCATAAAAGAGTCATTGTGTGGCCGTATTGAAGGACGGGAGGTTGGCAGGAAGGTTGAGCAACCAAAGAAGAACTTCAAAGCTGAAGGTGAGGAAGGAGCAGAGATAATGAAGGAATGACTATGTGAAAGAGGAGAGGAATAGGAGAGAGGAAGAGCTGAAAAAAGTGCACAATGTATACATGAATAAATAGAGGAGAGAGATTTTTTAGCAGAAAACATTATATTTAACAATTTTGTGTCAATAACTTTGTTGAGTTGGAAAGCCAGCCTACACAACAATAGTTTAACATTTCTCTCTTTCACTTCTTTATGATCCCTTTCCTTTTTTTTTGGTCTTTTCAGTCCTTGAATTGATCCTCCTGCCCTGTACGAACCAGGAGGTTAAACCTGTTTGTTGGCGTCTTTAGCAGTTTGATGTCATTTTTACAAGCTTGTCTGGGCATTCCTGTCCGCTGTTCACTGAGTTTAACACACTGCTAATTAGAGACACAGAGAGAGGGACACAGAGAAGGAGAAGAGAAAGAGGGGACATGAGGTGGAGGAAAGGAAGAGCGTGTTTGTGAGTAAAAAGAGCGGGGAGGAGACGAGTGAGTGTAATAGCTCTTATTAGCACATACCTTTAAAGAGCAACAGCTTTTACAGACTAGCAGTACTTCATAACGCCTAAGGAGACATGGAAAAGAAAAGAAAAGAGGCAAACATCAAGGTCAAAGCTGAATAACAGACTCTACATAACATTCAGAGTTTAAAAAAATATTAATGTTTTTCTTTAAACACACAACAAAAGGACCCATATGTATGCAATCCTATAAAGTGTAACTAAGCAACTATGAAATGTTTCATAGAAATGAAATGTTTCATAAAAAAGACTAGTTAAATTTGTGCTCAATTAATGACAGTCCAATTCAGTCAAATTTGAATCAACTCAGTCCAGTCCTTAATTATGTGGCACCATGGTGTGAAGTTAAGTCAGTGTCCTTTTATGACAGAAATGCCAAAAAATGTAATTAGACCACCTGTATGAACAAACCAACAAGATCTTCTCTGTGGAAGGAAGTAAAGGACTTGGACCTTTAGGTTTCTAAGTGAATTACAATATTTAAACAAAGCTGTTCATCCTAAAATAAATCAGTCATGGCAAACATCCTTTGATTTATCTAAGAAGAGGTGAAAAGGTGACAAAACAAAGTTCAAACTAAAAACTGCAAGGTTTGATGTCCCCTGAATAAAATGTTAAGAAGTCATTCAAAATCACTACAGGAAAGCATGCTTCAATAAACATAATAAAATACATGCAATTGATAAGATTCGATAACTTAACATCGCTAAAATTTTAAAAACAATTGAACTATTTGGTTGTTTTTAGCTTGAGCACATTTTAAGATGTCTGTTGTGGTTGCTGTTATCTTAGTAATGTTATCGTCATTGATTTTTTGGTAAACTATCTATTATCAATTAATCATTTTAATCTTATTTCATTATATAGTATCTTTGTATGCATGGATATCTTTTAGTGTGTGCATGTTCCTCTGTTGTTTTGTCTTTTATCACAGTATACACAGAAAAGTGCTGAGAAGAAGCTTTTTTCACCTTTATAGTTCTGTTTTATTTGAATGTCCTTATATGTATTATTTTGCATGTGGATAGCAAATATTTTATTACAATAGTTGTATAGTTTTTTGTAACTTACTTTAATTCTTCTTCATGAAGAATAGTAATCCTAAACAGTATGTGTTGATTGGGCATTTGTTGATATTTTTTTACATGTAACACATTTAAATAGAATGGAGATGATTTCTGCAAAAGAAGGTCATAAACACAAGGATAATTTGACTTTAATTCATGTTTTTGTGCAATTAGTTTTTCTTCAAACACTTTTACTTGTGTGCCTAATTGTTTCTGACAAAAAACAAAGAGGAAAGAGAAAGAAAAATAGTTCCTGAACTTTAGAGGAAGTATTTTATCAGCACTGCTTGTGGATCAATGAATACTTGTTAAGATCGGCAACCAATCAAAACGGAACTCCTCCCTCTGTGTCCCCCTTACTGAGAAAATATTGAACCCCCAACCTGTTACCCAACAGAGTTTTAGTTACTTAGTAACTTGCAGTCTCACTTATCAAACACCCTCCTGGGGACACCTATCAACACCAGTAGCATTCTACACAAACTACTTCCCCCTTTTTTCCTCTTCCTTCTGACCTGTCATCAGGTGACTCCCTTCCCCCCCACTCCATTTCCCGTTGGACAGTTCTTATCTGACACCTGACAAATGATGAGCAGAGATAGAGGGGACAGTCCACTCTCTCACATTTTAAAAACAACAAATCACTTCTTCGTAACTCTGTGGCATCAAATGATAGCTTACTGCATTTGGGGCTGTTGGCATGGAGTTGAATTGTTTGACGTTTTTTCTGAGATTAGTTACATTTAAGGAGAAAAGTTCAATTTACACAAAACTCTATGATCAAATGTTTTTTGTGTTTTTATTTAATGGAGTTCTAAAGTTTGTTATATTAACTGGTGCATCAGTGATGTCTGCTCCTCTAAGCACTTGAAGAAACTGATTTTTGTCTGGTAGTCTGAAAACATCCCCTACTGGCAGTAAAGGACCATTTTGTTGTTCCTGTTGAACAATCATGTGTTATCAGTGGAGGTTTTCCACAAATCAGATCAAGTGTGAATAAACCATGAAGTGAAGGACAGAAACAAAGATATTTTAAGGCCTATCATTCCTTGAAAGACTGCATTTTGCCTGGACAAAGATCTTAAATAATCAGTTTGTTCTTAGAATATGTTTTAGGGACCAATCTAATCAACTACGACATCAATTTTTAGCTCAATATCTGTAAAATTGTCAAAGTTAATGCAATTTTTGTGTTTTTTCATGTCACTAGGTTGTGGCAGCCATCTTGAATTGGATTGACTCCAAAAGTTAATCACTTGTAGATGTACAGCCAATTATTACTTTCTGCAAGTTTCATTAAAATTTGTCCGTTAGTTAATGAAATTTTTGGCAACATAAAGGTACATGCACTCGTGTACACACACATACACAGACAAAAACATTATCACCTGCAGCCAAAAGGCAAAGAGGAGCCATAATCATGTAGAAACTGATGCTAAATGTATTATATGTATTATATTTTTAAAATAAACATTAAAAAAACCTTAATTGACAAGGTGCCAATTAGAATTACCACAGTGTGTTTGATGATTTAAGAGAAAATAAGATTTTTATTCTTTAATACAATTTTTAATAGCTTGTTATTTATATTTGTCTGTAGCTTCCTGTGTTTCCCAAGCAGAGAGCAGGGGTGTGTGTCTATTCTGGTGTGCGTGAGAGGTATATGTTGTTAAGTTCTGATCTGACCAAGCATTTACTGTTTAGCAACTCTAGAGGTTAAAAGGGTGGAGAGAAAAGGAGAACTAGAGGTAGCAGCATGGATTGTGTGTGTGAGAGTGTGTGTGTCTGTGAGATCCTCTGTAATTTGTCCAGGCTTTACACTGAGCCTGTAATTACCCTCCTGACGTGCACACACAAACACAGAATCAAAACCCAAAGGATGTGTCTCGTGATAGCCCATGTGATAAAGATATGTGCAAAACACTTCACCCTGCACACAACATATACACACAGATATACACACACAGGTGACCGTGTATGTCTCATTTCCCAATTTAAAGTCGAAGCATGTAGCTCTTGTGACACATCCACAAACACACCAGGTGTCATGGTAGTGAATAATGGCTGCAGTGGACAACAGACTGACACAGTGAAGCAACTGTTTTCACTGGTTAATATTTTGTTAAAACAGCACCTCACATGATCTGAAGCAGTTGGAGACGAGACAAATGAAGTAACAACAGATGACAATGTGTGCAGCTGTGAAATAGACTATGCTAAAAGAAAGAGTTGAAATTCCTTATAACAATGTTATTTTGACCAATCACCACAATTTAATAAACATTTTCTGATTAAAATCTGATTTCATCATCTTTTATATATAACTCTTAATATGTAATGCCAAACACTTGTTATATCCTGAAGTCTTCTACATGGTTTGTTTAAAACATATATTAGCTAAAAAGTGTTTTAATTTTATCTATAACCACTAACAAGTCAGCTGTTCATTCATACGTGATTAAAGCAGAAGCTCATACATCATTTACTTCGGTATAAATGACCAGCTGATTTCAAAACATTACCAGGGTCAAACACATGCACACAAAGATACAACATGACACATAAATAAACATGATGATAAATGCATGTTCTTTTAAAAAACATTAATTCGTGTCACCACTTGATTCATAAAGAAAACGTTTTACACATTACAAAAGAAGACCTTTTTGGATACAGTTTAATATTTTCTCTCAATCTTTAATATTTTCAGCACACAATTTAAGTTTATTGGCAACAGAGTCAGAACAAAAATCAAACAGATGAAGAAAAAAAAAGTTAAAATGGTTCCACTGTTCTTGATACTTCAAGTGCACAAAGCAATAGTTACCATGTGCTTCACTGTTTGCTAAAATCTGTCAGTTTTACAGAAATTCACCAGAATCAAGAGCTTAAAAAAATTACAGAAGCATTTGTAAGAAAATCTGTTTTCTCATCAAAACATCTTTTTAAAATTATTTTGCAAATGAAGCAGATAAAATTCACTTTGCGAAAACACTTGGTGTGGACGGTGCCTCAACAGAAATAATGTTCAGGGTTTACTTTTCTGTTAGACACTTCACCCAGCTACAAAGCTACAGGGTGTGTTTTGTTGGAGTGTTTGGATGTAAACCCAGCTCCCTCTATCAGCACTGAGTTTAAACCCACAGGAAGCCACACATAGACCAAACTTTGCAATCATTAACCTGCATCACACTCAGGCACACAGGCTCACACAGGAGCATACGCACAAATTCACATGCACATGCCAGTGCAACACGCTGCATGTAAAGAAAAGATACACAGATTCACTAGAGTGGATGTTAAAAAGCAAAACACAACTTGTGACTCAGCACAGCTTAGAAAATAACATGTAGTCATGTTATTAACCAAACCTCAAGAACTAGTCATCAGCTCATCAACAAGCACACACTTAAGACACAATCACACACACACACACACACAATGAGCAGTTAGGCCCCAGGAGATATGGAAGCTGCCAATGTCTGAGCTAAACCGCGAGTAATCAATCACTGATAAACACACCAGCTTTATGGTCCTGGAACAAGGTGAGCACTGTTTACACTCACACACTCAGATAGTTTGTGAAATAGAAAGTATGGAGGCCAAGGGCCGGCCCTGCAACACCCTGATAAAATATGTCGCCGGGTCGCCATGAGCCATCACGTATACACAGCTAACAATGAACCATGTTTCCAATCTTCTATTTTGCATCTGAATCGTATATCAATACATCTAGAAAAGCACTGGAGTAAACTCTTTCAAACTGCTCCGTTTGATATCGTTCAGCAGTATACTCTTTAAATCTTCTATGTATAGATTGCAATAAGAACCATTTAGGTCAAGTTAAACTACCTTATTGTCAAATAAACACACGACAGATAATTAAATCTCTGACTAACCAGCATTATCTGACTGAAAAGCAGTCGTGATTGAGACATGTCAATGTTCTGCTCTTCTTGCTATTGTCATAAATGCAGTTTCCCGAACATCTCATCAATGTGAGAGTTAAACAATAAGTCTGAGTTAATTTGTTCCAAACAATTAATGTACCAACTATTCAGGTGTTACAGCTTGCAACACAATGTGCCTTTGTTTTATTCAAAATCTGACTCGTTTGAGACTTGAGTAAGAATTCCAGTTTTCTTTTTCTCTGTTTTAAATCTTCTCTGTGTACTCTCAAAGGTGATTCATTAAGCAGCACAACCTGTTTGTGTAGAAGCATTTTCATTTTATACAAAACTAGTGTTTTACGTTAGTCCCTAACAGGAAGCTTTTATTAGTTCACTGCCATTGGAGTGTTTCCTGAGTTGCAGTGTTTTCTAAAATGCCTTTGTTGAGTTTCCTGGTATGTCCTACAGAAACAATGATGCTACCAAAATAATTCTGAAACAGAAAATAATTGGTTTGTTCGGATAATTGTTGTCAGCAGATTGAGGAATATTCACATGATCATTCATGCACACTGGTCATGCACATTATGTTAATGACTGAGTGGTTAATAGAAGAAACAGCCTGAAAGAAAGAACCACAATAATGAGAAAATATGAATGGCTTCTGAAAAAAAACAAAACAACAACAACACTAACAAAAAACACAACACAAAATTTATTTCCAAAAGTCTGTCTGTCCATAATGACACAATCCTGCAAGTTTTACCTGAAGTAGGAGTGGTTTGGCATAAATGTAGTAAAAGTTGCAGTTTTTAAAATGAAAAACACAAGTGTTGATTTTAATGTGTTGTTTTATTTTTTAAAATTTAAAATTTTCAACTTCCTGTAATTTTATTGTCGAGATATGACTCTGATATTTCCTTCCACTACAGTACACAGGACACCAAACATGACTAAAAGTTTAATTGTGTCATGCATTATGTTCGTGTAGAAGCAAAGCCCTTTTTGTTGAGGATATGGGTTAAACTGCCTATAAAAGCTGTACAGCTTTGATAAAACAATAATAAATTACAGGTTAAGGATCCAGATACAAGTTTTAAAACCAAGTGGTGAAACTTCACATACAAGATTTATTTTTAGTGAATCAGTATATTTTATCAAATAAAAGGGACATTTATTAATGTTGTAAGAAGGCTTGTGAATGACTAGTTAGTATTTTACCTGTAACAAACAGCAACAAGTATGGACAACCAAAGCAAATTTCTTCAACAAAAGTGCAATTTGTGTCATTAAAACAACTCAAATCTCAAACATTTCAAAGCAATTTGAAGAAAAGATATGTTGTGGATTTTGTGACATGGTGTCACAGTACGGTTGTTGTAACAAGCGACAACTGTAAGAAAACATGAAGAATCAAATACTTGTCGAGTATGAACGTGCTGCATGACAGGAAATGTGTTCTCATCCTAGGTCTGTTCAGATGTGGGGTTCAAACCTGTTTTTCCAAACTGGATGCACTTTCTGACACAATATTTTAATTTGTAGTGACTTACACACTGATTTTGAATCAAATTTTGGTTTTACTCAGCCTCTCTGTTTTTCTCATTTAGCCCCCACTCCACAACAAAACATCACACACACTTTGGCCAAACTTACCCACACACAGTGACTAAAGGGACCCACCAGCTCTGCAATAACAAAGTAACAAGGTGACAGACAGACACACAGACAAGTCATGGGGAAGATGGGGGTGGGGGATAAACAGCTGAGGGTCCAAATTGATTCTAATTGACTTTTGCACTTACAGACAGGAACACACAGAGTGACTAAGAACACACACAGGCACACCCCGACTTTAACCCCCGACACACAGGTAATGAACAGATCGACACAGTAGACAAAGCTGCGTGGAGACAGAGTGTCTGGCTCCATATTTAAACTCTACTCTGTCACTGTATGTTTGTGTTCCTGTATCGCTCAGCCGCTCAGCTTTATTACTCCGGTATTTATCAGCTTGATGAACTCAGACCTTTACGGCCTCACCCAGCTTTTAAAGACCAACCTGACAGGAGGAAACTCAAAACTTTTCCATTTGTCATTTTTATTGTTTATTTAGAAGCAATTAGGGGGGGGAGCTTCTAATTCCAGATGTATTTTATTAAAAACCTGAAATGTATTTTTTATTTGTTGTAGTTCACGTTCACCTGGAAGCGCATAAACATTTAAAGGACGGAATGCATATCGTCCACCACCTTTCATGCCAGATCTTTAACCTAAAATCATCTTATGTTGAGTTATAATTGTTTTAGTGAAACCTTGTAGATGATGTTCACAATTTCATGTGAGATCTCACAAGATGTATTAGGGCCTGGAGCTTGTGTTGAGGATGATGCTCAGCTAAAACCACATAAAAAATTAGCTCTATATCTGTAAATTTGACTGACTTATAGACATTTATCAGTTTGACAAGATTGCTTAGTCATGGTGGCCATTTTGAATGGGGTTGACTTTAAAACCTAATCAGTTGTAGATATTCATCAAACAATTACTTTCTGAAATTTTCTATTAAAATCTATCCAGTGGTTCAGATAGTGAAACAAACAAACGCAGACAGGCACATATGTGGTGGCGGGAGATATAATTTTTTTCAGTTTTGGCATTTAGCTAACTCAGCTTTCTTTCTTTCTTAAAGACTGAAGTTGCAAACATCAACAACATCTGAAGTGATTTCACCAGGAAATTCTAAAAACAACAGAGCCCATATAGCTTTATGAGCAATTTGTTAAACTTGACTTCAGCTTCTGAATATAAACTATTTCCTGTTTGTTCAGGTTTCAGAAAACTGAACATCGTGACGTGATTTAGTAACAAACACTTGACATTTACAGGTTCAGCTCTGACAGATTATTTTACAAGACCTTCCAAGCACTGGCATTACAGGTTATCTCAGATGAAATTAGTTCAATATTTAACTTCTGCTGTGTTTGACTCAATGTTATATTTTTTAATGAAAATGCTCCCTTTAAATTGTCTTGAGCTTGTTTTATCAGTTTCAGAAGGAACTGAGTAATATGTTTTACTCTGAGTTTACTTTGTATCAGAATTTGAAGCAAATCATAAAGACTTGATAAACCCTGAGTGACCTTTGCGTCACGCATACACACGCCTTGATTGGTAGCATGCCAGCAGCTTTTCCTCTGTAATGTTATCAATCACTTATTCATTGCACTGCGCTGTAGTATTTACTGGAGCACTGCCAACAACCAGCTGTGTGCATGGGTTTTGTGTTTATGCTGTACAATGAAAGAGGTAAATGCCATTATATTGTCAGGCTTAATCCCAAAGCAGCCCAACACCATGTTCAAACATCACGGCACCAACAGTAAATCAAATTTGTGTTAACAGGATGTCAATTTGCAAAGCTCCTGAGCACTTAATAACAAAGCTTTTTTAAGAGTTGTGAACAAATGTTATTGATGTTTTAAAGGGATTCCCAGGTTAGTTGATTTATTTATCTCATGAATGGTGAAGGAATGTTAAAAAAGGGACACTTATAGGTCTGAACAATTTGTCTAACATTTCTTAAGACAATTAAATTAGTTATATTTAAAGTTCTTTTCCTAAAATGGTTTCCTTTTCACCTAAAGACATTCAGCTAATTTTCTGATTATGAATAATTAGACATTTTGAGCAACAAAAAAACAATTTTGGGCTGCTATTCTTATTTAGGTGTTCTCTTTGGGTCACCAAGGAGAGGTGCATTAATCTAACCAGAAGATGTGATAGAGCAAACCACATCTTCAAAATATACTAGTGTCAAAATACATGGAAACTCATGATTTGAAGTTGTAGTATGATCTTATATTGCTAAGAAGTTGTCTTGTGTTACATAGCATGCATGATTTTTTAAAACACAAACTTTGTCTTTTAAATATCAATACAGAAAATAAATTTAAACTTAACTACTTACTTTGATTTTCTAAGTTTTAAGTCAAAGAAACTGGAACATTGGGAAATGAAACAAAACTTTTAAATGCCAAAGAACTATAACGATAACAAAATATAGACATAATTGAGAATACTTTCCATACAAAGAACAAACAAACAACTAAACTTAAGTCAACTTACAACTTCAAATCATATCTACTCTCCTCCTATATGCCCCATCTTCTTGGGATGTATAATATCAGCTAAACACCTCAAAAGTAATTTGGTGGATAATATAAACATTTAGTCTTCTGCTAAAAGGGATTAATGGTTTCAATAGTATGGGGCTTTTTCTCATTAAAGCAAAAACAGTAAATTAGTATAAAACATATATGTGAATATCTTTAAAAAGAATGTGCAAACAGTATATCCTCTAGTGTTTTACCTGCTCTGGTCAGCCTTGTGTCAGATAAGTTGTAGAAGATTTAAAAGGGAAACACACAAAAAACAGCAGCACAAATTATTCAGCTGGACTGCACTTTTTCCTGGCTGTTTATGACATGCTGGCCCAACTGAAAAGCTGCTGCTGGATATGAATCATAAAATTAAACAAAGGCAGCTGAAGTCAGTCAGAGAGTTAGTCAAGTCAATCACAACACTGATTGTCAGCTTGTTTCAAGAAATGTTTCTAGTTGTCGTAAGGAGACATAAGGAGCATCAAAGGAGACTGTAAACTACATATACTCGGTCCTATAATGAAATTGTGACATTTTCAGTAGAAGATACATGTGAAGCGTTGACTGTTTAACATAGAAAATATTTTAACTGTTTTGTTTTAAAGTAATCAATGGACAAATTGTATGGTTGTAATTGCATTTTTAAAAAGTGAAAAGAAACTATCTGTACTTAATGGTTTTATACTTGTGTTTATGAGCTTCTTGTTTGAATTTTTTTTTTAACTCACTGGATCATTGTGTGTCACAGTGAGAGTGACAAAGAGGTGCAAGCCTTTTAATTACACAACTGGCATACGTTGGAATTCAGGGAGTGAGGCGTGTGTGTGTGTGTGTGTGTGTGTGTGTTTGTGATGGCCCCGACCTGGCCTTGGCCTCGTGCCTGTGTGTATGCATGTATATAAATATGAATGCTTTCAACCCTCTGTCGGTGTGGATGGGTGTGCGCTTGTGAAATGTGAGATGTCCCAGTTATCCCAGGCAGCCATCAGTTAGCTAGTTCACCTGTTGTGCGGCACGAAGCCCAAAGCAAGCACAACAGCAGCTGACAGGGTCAAAGTGCGCTTCAAAGTGTGTGTTGGAGTATCAGCTATTGTTGTTCTTTCTTTCTTTTTCTTTTTTTTTTTTTGACCTCACCTTGTGTTCAGTAACTCTGGTCTTTTTATAGCTGCTCGTTTACTGCACCCACACACCCACACACAGCGATGAGGCAGTGAAAGCTACACTGTTGCTGTCGATTTTCAATCCTCCCTCTGTTGATCAGCCACAGTGCAGATCAGCTTTCATCCCCGTCTGTTCTCTGCTTAACACCACAACACCTTTACTTAACACACAACTTGACCAACAGCTACATGGTGACAACTTCTGAACAGATTAAAATCAACATGTTTTTTACAACAGGCTTTTTTTAATGGTTTTTGTTATCTTTACTGAACAAATCCTACATTTCTGGGAATCTACACAGTGTGTATAAAAGTTTGACAATGAGGTCAGTAAGCAATCACAACAAGGTTTACCTGGTTAATTTAATTTATTGTCTACTGTATCTTGTGGAAACTGAATTGTTGGCAAATTACATTCTCGAGGGAGTCTCCAACATGTCTCAAATCGTTTGTGGAGTTTTTCGAATTTCCTCTTGTGAGTCATAGAGTCTTACAGTCTTGTCGCTTGAATTTTAAACATGTCAAAAAGATTTATACCACAACTTTTTTTTTTCAAAATAGTCATAAAGTTGTCAAGGGCATTTCAAGCCTTTCTCTGTTCAGTTTTCACAAATTCTAGAGTGCCACAGCTGTATTTTGACACATACTGGAGCTCTCCTCTGAAAAAAACCAAACATCAAAGGCTACAGCCCCAAATGTCCAGGTCTAAAAACCACCCTGATGATAAAAAATAAATACTGAAGAAACAGTCCAAATCTGCCTATCATCATTTCTAAAGTGCACTCAAGAACCATAAATGAGGGGGCAGTTGCCAAAGTAGGTTCAAAACAGGCCAAGGGGAGTATGATGTAGGCAATAGAATAATATTTGTGGCCTAGAATTCAGTTTTGGAAGCCGTGCACACAAATGGCGATGATAAATATGCTTTTGTTTTGCGATTTTGAGTTGCTAACTAGTCTCCAATAGTCACAGCAGAGTGAGATTCCTCTTTTCATATTCCGACTTCAAATTTATAGAAATCACTTTGGTTTAAGCAGTCTGTTTTGTTGGTCTGGAAACAGCAGTAAATATTGACATCAACTTAACTTAAAAAATTACAATACAACTCATTTACAATAGTTTTAGCAGTCTGCCAGTAGCATGTGTTAATCCTATGCTGATAATCATTAATGATAAATCCTCAGTTTAGGTCCAGTTTCTCTTCATAAAAAGGTAATTATATTTAAAGCTTGTTTCATCACTAATCCTTATTGTTGCACATGAGCAAAGACACATTTTCAAAGAGCAGGGTGTGCGACCCCTGTCTGTGTCTCTATTCCTGTCTTGTCATAGGGGTCAAAGTTGACAGCGGTCTTCATGCTGCTTTTACAGGCAGTAAAAGGCTGCAACTGAATACACATGTCAAGGTGAAAGGAGGAGGGGGCAGGTGTGGACGGTGTGGCGCTGCTCCAAGGTCCCGTTTAAAGCCCGAAGAAACTGATCAGCGTTCGTGTGTGTTTTCTTTGTCAGGTGATATTGTATTGATTTTAAAGTTGGAACAGAATCCTGATTAATGACTAAGCTGATGCCTCAGCTCATAGCAGGTGTCTGTGTTTGGAAAAAAAAGAATAGTTAGTAGTTTGAACGTTTGGATGAATGCAACAATTTAACTTAAGTAATTTGGATTACAGCTCTGTAAAAGTAAGATAGTGTGACTGGTTTGTGATTTGAAGCAGAAAGGGACATTTTTTTTTTCAAGCTGTTGTTTCAAACACCAACTACATTGTTTCTAACATGCAACAAAGGAAAACTTCAAAAAGAAGAAAGGAAAGACAAAAAGAGGAGATTTAGTGACTTAATTAACTTTGAATAAAAAAGCCCATTGCTGAGTTGAAATAAGGATTCACATTGATTTTGAGTTGTTAGTGCACTTGAGCTATGTGTGCAAATAGAGTTACTAACATGAGCTGCAAGTCTTCATCTTACTGGATCTGAAACTCTTCATCAAGTTCATCATCACAGACGCAACTGTTCCAGGCTAACTGTGGCAAACTACTCATTTCAATGCATCATATTTAAAGTTAGTTTCATTTTGCAAATTTTAGGTTTACTTTGCAAACTTTGGCAAATACAAAACAGTTTAAGGTCTCAAATAAATAACTGCAAACATTATATAAAATAATAGGAAAACTCATATTTAAATATCAAAGGAATGTCACCGAATACCACAGATGTCAAGACAACAAAGTATTTGAAGATATACAGAACATTTAAAGCATGGGCTTAACTTTCTGGGATCAATAAAAGGTCTACCTCTGTCTGTCTGTCTGTTCAACTCAACCAGAATTAAAAAATAAAATGGTTCCATAGATCAAAGATGGTAACAATGAACAAATTACAACTGTGTTTTTAGTAAGTTAAACCTGAAAGTAGGGAAAGAAAAGAGGGGAAAGGGAGACAAAATCATTACAATTCTTCCCTTTTTTAAGTGTGAAAGGAAGAAGATCTCCACATACCCACCTGTCTGAGGAACAGCTGTTCTGGGAATCGATCTGCCTCTCCTGGAGCGTGGCGAGGATGAGCTGCCTTTGTGTGTCTGTAAACGGAGCCTGTTGCTGTCTTAGTATTTCTGTGCGCATGTGAGGATGAGTTACTGTCTGCTATTTTGTTAGGAGTATAAAGGAGCGTGTGTGTATGTGTGTCTGCCAACTTTTGTGGGTGTCTGTGTGCGTGCTGCCTTTGGCATTCGAGTCTCATTGGAGTCTGAAGATGTGAGGCGGCCGATGAGACAACTGACGAACGCCTGTCCATGTCAGCAAAATTCAAAGTGTGTCTGTGTCTGCATTGTCTATAACTGATCATGTGTATAAATAAATAATTCCAAATTGAAAAAATTATCCATTATATTTGGTGATCATAGGTGAGGGGCCAGACGAAGTGCAGCCCAAAGACCCCTTATGATGAACATAAATATTGGACACAGTGTTCCCTCGCCCGGACGCGGGTCACCAGGGCCCCACTCTGGAGCCAGGCCTGGAGGTGGGGCACATTGGCGAGCGCCTGGTGGCCGGGCTTTCACCCATGGAGCCCGGCCGGGCACAGCCTGAAGAGGATACGTGGGTCCTCCTTCCCATGGGCTCA
>NC_051445.1:4378144-4455409 GCF_001649575.2 Kryptolebias marmoratus | reverse complement strand
TGGGAACGCCTTGGGATTCCCCCGGAGGAGCTGGCCCAAGTGGCTGGGGAGAGGGAAGTCTGGGTCTCCCTGCTTAGGCTGCTGTCCCCGCGACCCGACCCCGGATAAGCGGAAGAGAATGGATGGATGGATGGATGGATGGATGGATGGATTTGGTGATCATGGAAGGACATTTTAAAATATTGAATACACACATTAACTAATATATATATATATATATATATATATATATATTAAAAATTAAGTAAAGAACTTTTTTTGGGGGGTTGCCAGGTATGATCTTTGTCTGTATTATCTTTGTCTGTATTATGTGTTTGGCAAAACTTCTGTTTAACATTATTTTTAAACAAACAAGAAAAAGTCTACAATCCTGTTTCATGTCACCCTTTTCCTGTATTTACAACTAACCTATAAAGTCTGTATATTTACAGTTTTACACTTTAGTGTGACAATAATCAATTCTACATCTACAAATTACTTTAAGTGAAAACATAGTTAAAATAAGAAATTATTTACACCAAGTTTGCACTAATCCATTTGGTGTTGCTGCACCACAGAACCATGTTGTATTTTACAAAGAAAATGGCAATGTCCAATAAAAGTTTAAAAAGTCAACATTTAAGAAGTAGTATAAACATTTCTGAGGAGAAACCTGAGAAGAAAATTGCCAACCATTTCAGTTCCACTGTGCACAAGATGCCTTATGCTGAGGAATATTGTTACCTTTGCTGTAAGTCTCAAATAAAAGGAGAACACAGCTGTGTGAATGACTTACACATATCTCTGTGAGAGATGGTTGTGCCAATCAACCTATTTCAGAAACAAAGACAGAAAAAGTCATTTTTATTTATTAGTTGGTTTATCATAGGAAAAACAAATTATTCCAAATTACAATTAAATTTAAGGCCGGTGTGTTGTGTAATGAAACTAACAAGTGCTATAGCTTCTGGCAGGGAATAATGTTTGACAACAAGGATGAAATGTGTTTCATCTTTCCTTTACACAAGGACACACAATCAAACACACATTTAACCTGATGCTGAACTGACACTTGTGGCATCTAAACTGATGACACAATACAACGGCTGACTAGTTAACTGTGTGTGTATGTGTGTTTTTTGTGTGTAACTGGGACACTGATTATGCCACATTCTCAGCTGAGCCTTACTAATAAATCACACACAGACACACACACACTGTCTCCCTCAATCTCCAACAACAACACACCCTGATTAGTCTCATCCGACAGTTGCTAATAAAGTCTAATTAGTGAGGATGTGTGTACATAGGCTTATGTGTGTAAGTGTGTATTGCTCTTAGTGAGTAGCTGACCCTCCTCCCCTTATCACCCTCTTGGGAAATCTGTCCCTTCTCTCTCCTTCTGCCTTTACTCCTGACTCACTCACCTTTATGTCCTCCTTTCATCCTGTACTTTCCCTGTCTTACACTCCATCTTCTCAAGGTTTCCTCTCGGTTGTGCTTGCTGTTCATCTTTCTGTATATTCAACCTTTTCTTATTTTCCAAGATCTTTAGCTCTTTCATCAAACTGTGAACAAACAAAAACTTTAAACAGCATTAAAATTGCATTGGCTTGATTGTTTCTGAACAATGCAGCTTGATGGGGTGCTTGTTATCTGTCTGCTTATCAGGGACAAAATAAACAGAAAAGTAAAGCAACTGTTATGGCATTTTTTGTGTTGGTTTTGTCTCTCATTAATTACTTTCTTTTTACATCATCAGTAAGAAAAACTTTAGCTAGACTTTTAGATTTTCTTTCCTCTCTTACCTGTCATTTAAATAAGACATTCAGTTTCTAAAATTACATTTGCTGAGTTATTTTTTGTTTTTCAAACATAGTTAGACCTTGTTGTGTATAAATGATTATTTATTTTAATGCTAGATTTAAAAAAAGTCATGTGCTGCGAGCAATACAGTAACTTTTAGAATTAGCCATATTTTGCTCTATTTTTTATAGCTAAGTTCCTTTGCAGACTAGATTTGAAAGCTGTTTGATGATGTGCGATGTGATGTTGAACTGTTAATAAATGTTTGCAGGAAAGGTTTGACACAAATTGGAATAAATGTGATGTTTGTTTATTAGTTATTTTCTTTTCTTGTCCTGCATTGAAGCAATGCACACACTGACTGGAATTATAAGTATTCGCAATGTAGGAAAGTTATTACTGCACTATATAATGATGTGATTTATAGATATGACATTTCTCTTAAATATGTTTGTAATAAACAGAATTTTGTAATTTTAAACAAATATGATGGAAACAAAGGGTAGGAAGAAAATGTTCAGGAAAAAGTGTGAGAGTGTCTCTGAGAGTGTAATTGTATCCAGTTAACCTTGGTGAGTTTCATTAGAGGTCCAAGGCTGGCAGGCAAAGGATGAATTAGGGGGCCAGGGGCCACAAATTTATCCTGGACAAGGCCTTCTCTGATTAAACCTGCTGGACAAACACGTACATGCAGGCACTTCCACACCAACACACACTGCGATGTGTAAAAATGGACACGAAGGACAAGGTGCATGTACCGTACGTAAAATTGAGTGATTATTATCTGAAAGTTTACCCATCTCTGTATGTTACTGTGTCTAAAACACCCACACCTACAACTGAACAACACATTTAAACCTCTACAAAAGTGGATACAATCAATCATTCGTTCGAGTATTTATGTAGAGAATTTAGAAAAAAAAGCACATTGATGAACTCACATTTTCACTGGTGCAGACCTTCACATATACACAAATGTGACAGAGAATGTAGTTTATAAGTAGTTCCTCATCTTAATGCTCACTGCGCTCAGTCTAGAATCTCAGTATGACTGTTTGCGTGTGCTTGCATGGTTGTATGTTTGAAAGAGAGAGTGCTGACTTGTCTTTACTGTGATTGCATTACAACCCAGAAAATGTGTAACGCAATCAAGTTGACTTTACTAAGAAAGGTGCAGCAATCGAGAGCTGTAGCAGCTTTCTTTGTGACAAGATGACTCTTGACGGCCGCCGTGAGTTCAGAGTTTCTCTTTTAATCCCAGGTCGCTCACCTGTTTCATTACTGTGGAGAGATGCCCATGACAAGCACAAAAATTACATTTTTACATTGCAGTATTTTTTTTTTGACTAAACCACTCAGTCTGATGTTCTCTGTTTGGAATGTTTAGTCATAAAAATGTGTAAGCTTAGTTATGATAAAATACATAACATACTTTCCTTCTGTACTAAATTTATCTTTTCTATTCCAACTATTCTGTCTTTCTTAGAGCCAGCATACGGTTGTTAAATAACATTTTGAAAGGTGTGGAAGTTCAAAAACAGACTAAAGATCATCCTGTATGTGCTAAGTCCCCCTCCTCCACTCGTTCTTTGTAATCTGGTTGAGGAGGGGTCAGTAGGTTTGTTGGACAGTTAGTAGGTCACACTTCTCAACCTTTGGTGGATATTTTTCAACTAATACCCAGCCAAGAGCCTAAACCCTGCCAGGTCAGTGGCACTACGTGCATCTTTGAAAACACGCATTTACTTCAACTTAGGCAACATTTGGTTGCCCAAGACTCCCCCAGCTAAGCAGATAATGGCTGTGCCTCTGATCCATACTGGAATGAGATGAAGGTGGACCAACTGACCTTTCTCCCACCAGGATCCAGTAAACACTGGCTTAATATCTTAATATATCTTAGTATCTTAAACATCTTATTGTTTTGTAAGAAAAATTTGTATTTTAAAAAGAAATTCTCAAATGAAGTTGAAATGGGTCAAGAGGTGCGTTGGCTCTCAAAACAATGGCAGATATTGTAAACAATTTATATTTGCTACAATTCCAAAAAAAAAAAAAAAAAATACAGGAAATATTTGAGGATTTAAGTGGAAAAACACTTTATATGTTGTTTATATATCAAAGTGTGCTATAATTCTCAGTGCAACAGTATTATTTATAAAGATTTGTTTCTCATTATTTTTTTGATAAAGTAGCAAATCAATGCAGAAAACAGATATAACTTCTTAAAAAGAATGTTTAGTGTATTTTATATAAAATAGCAAACAAACAGAATCTGGACATTTTCCTGAGGTGCAGTTAAGGTAGTATCTCACTGAGTCTCTGGAATATCTTGCAATATTTGCTGGAGCTCTCAGTTTCCATGAATGTACTGTACAGAATTGTGTCACTTGAATTTTGAACATGTCTGAAAGATTTGTGGAACAGATTTTCTCTTAAAATTGTTAAGAGTCGTCATATGAGTATCTTAAACCCAGTCTAAAATCCATCTCGGTTTTGAAGCAGGCGTCTCCAGCTTGTCTCAAGTGTGCAAAAGCTGTATTTTGACACTTGCACTGGAGCTCTCCTTTGGCAGAAAACATATGCAGGTCTAAAAACCAGACCAGTGATGAATAATAATTAAAGAACTAGTCCAAATTTATCTATCTTCATTTTAAAAGTGCACTTCAGTAGATCTAATCATAAATGTGGGGGCAGCTGTCATGATGGGTACGATGTGGGCAGGAGCGGACATTTAAATATGCATGGCCTACTATACAGTTTTGGAAGCTGTGCACACAAAAATAAGCTGTCATTTTCTAAAACTGACTGTGCAAAACATGGCTGCATGGCTCACTTGTTGCTTGCTTGCAAACTCTCAAAATCTGAGTTTTCAAAACTACTGTTTGGAAAATTTGAGCATTCAGTTTCAATATTAAGTCAAGTTCAACTAGTCTCCTGCAGTCATAGCCCAATGGGATACTTCTTTATAAAAGATGCAACCTAACTGAGCACTTTTATAAATTCTTAACATTCAAAATGTGCTGTTTATATTTTTGAAGGTTACTTTAAACAAAAACAAAGTTGGGTAAAAATCTGGGATGTTTTTTCGCTTTCTTTCTGAATTTATGTGAGCCAACATTTCTTTGTTTTTGATTAAAGCTCTGACAGGTTGTTGGTCAAACATCAACCAGTTTTGAAGCATGGGTAAAGTTTTGGAACCACTCTAGTTTTAATCCCATCTGCTAGCAGATTTATGGACTCTTTCTTCCACTTTGCTGCATTAAAAAACATCAAAAGAAAAAAGTCTCCATCAATCTGAGAAACTTTCCCTCTGTGTCTCTTTTTATTAGTTTTACTCTTTAACCTTCTCTCTCAGACACACACACACACACACTGAAAAACACAGATCGCACAGGTCGAGTGCATTTGATTTATCCCACTGTGTTTCCTCCATGGCTCATTTCTATAAATCACATGTCAGTGTGTTTGTAGCCAGAGAGACGTTAACAAGAGGCTGCAGTCCAAACACAGAGTGCATAAAACCCTGAAAACACTTCCGACCCACAGCGCTGACCGGCTCCACCACTACATCCATCAACAAAAAGAGCAGGTTGGAAAATTTCACGTGGAGATAGTGGAGAAATGTTTTGTCATCTGAAGAGCACTTTTGAAAGAAAAGTGTGTGTGTGCTTGAAGTGTGTCTACTTTCTCACACTGCACAGTTAAAGGAGGGAGGGCCTGCGAGCCCAGCCGAAATCTGCTTCACTGCACGCTTCAGTATTTTTGTTTACCATGTCGAGTACATATACATGTGCTCACAAGTCGCGAAGTAAAAGTTGACCCATAACCAGGGTTACTGCTCTGGCGGCGGCCATTGTTTCCATGGAAATGGCCACTTAGATCCTCCTTCCTGTGTTGTCGTGTTAAAGGCAAAGTAGCTATTTGTGTGGGTGAGTGTGTATGTGTTTCCCACGGTGGTGATTGAATCAGCCTCAGATAGTATCTACTGTCCTCCCCCGCACCTCCTCCTGTTTACCAAACATTTCCTGTCTGGACAGAGGAGTTAAAGGTCACAGAGTAAAGTGAGACTGGATTCTGACCTTGAGTTTGGCTTAGACTGCTTTTATATAAAACTTTTAGCTATTGCCTTTAAAGATGTACACAGTCTACTGAAAGCTATTCTTGCATTTTTATTGGTACAGTAATTCAAGCATATTCATACTTCTAAACCTATTCTGCACGTTCTCTATCAAGACAAAGTTTCAATGAAGCTTACACCATAATCAAACAAAGGCAAATATAGAAGAAAGCTTGAAAATAAAGCATCATTTTGTGTAGGTGTTGGGAATATGTGTTTTTATCTTACCCTTATATAACATTGTCCTGACTGTAAATGATCTAACACAATGGTTTTTTAGAACCTTGTTGTAAAAAAAACCTTGTTGCTATTAAAAACTATTATTTTCCTTTAACTTCAGAAATGAACTGAGATTAAAATAAACCTTCAAACACAAACTACACACTGACACATGTTGGAGAATGACTTTATACAAAATGTTTTCTTCAATCGGGTATTTTTCAGCCATGAATCCATTTTCTGCTGGTGAATCCCCTTGTCCCTACAAAGTACCTACGTTTATCATGTTACTGCCAAACGCTAGAGGTGTCCCAATCCTTTTTGTGAGTAAAAGCATGGCAAAGGGCTTGGGCTGTCAGACCTAACACACTGGCAATTTTCAGGGGCACACACCAAACAAAGTGAACACCCAAAAAAACCCTTAGTGTGAAAAGCTAACATGTAAGAAAGATCTGTATTATAAATAAATTCCTTCATGAGATTAAATTAAATTCACTTTTCTTAGGAAAGTGATGCAGTTGAACAATGACAAATAAATCCAACAGTTTCTTAAGAAACAGTTCAAACTAATTACAGTTTAACACAAAGTTTTCTCCACAGGAACCTTCGTGACAGCCCCATGCACTGTTGGCATATTGACTCATTAATGGCCTCTATGACAGATGTGTGGATATATATGTGTGTGTGTGTGTGTGTGGTGATTGTAATCTGCATTGCTCAGATTAGCGTCACAGAATCCCTCCTGCCCCAAGAGACAATCTGTCAGCTCAAACAAGGAAGAAAAGGGTGAAAAAAATACAAATATTTGTGACAGATGTAAGAGGAAAAAGACAATGACAAAGCCATGACAACAACAACAAAAAATAAATAATGAAGGTAAAATATAATCCAGAAGGAGGAGTTTCAAAGACCTTTTTTAGATTAATTTAACTGTTACCATAATGATATTTGACCTGGACATTACACATTATTTCTTCATTTAAAAACTAAGCAATGAAGACTAATTAACATTAGTATGAAAATCTGTTGGGCCCTGTGATCATGGAGATAAGACCACCCAGTACTTGTTGGATAAAAAGTTTTACAGTTATAGTTCGAGATGTGATTTAGGAAAAATTCTCACGAGGATTAGGACATTCACAGAAGCAACACTGTCACTGAATCAAAAATAAATAAATAAATAAACGAGAGTGGAAAGAAAAACACTGAAAAAGCTGTTGAACAAGCATTTTTTCATGTTTGTTCAACAACTTTTTTAATCTTGGCGAAGGAAACAGAAGTAACACATGTAAGGAATTTTATCAGCCCCATCTAAAGACCGATACCGAAAAAGAAAGTTGACATGACTAACATGTTACTGTAACCAAGAGATACTGAAAGAACAGAAAGAATGTTTGGAAAATAAAGCAACACATGCTTTTATTTTTAAATGCCTGCGTGCAGCAAAGAGAAAGAGAGGAAAGATTTAACAGTTAGTGTGATCACCAAACCATAACCTTCTGGTTCAATTTTAAATATTACAGGTCTGAGCATCCTCTAAAACCTTGACACAGTTCTTCTGTTTAGTCTCTCTGATTTCCTTCTTCATTATAGTGAAATCAGGTGTCTGTCAGGTTCATGTTATCTATTGCAGGACTCTGTTTTATTCTGGTTAAAGCTAATGATTAATGATTAATGTATGTTTGGAATAAATGTGTGCTGTACTTAATTATCAGTTGGATCTGATGTCACTGCTGAACGGATAAGGTTTACGTTTCCTTTAATCACTGTACAACACAATTAGTGCAGAGACATTGGCACAAGATAAAACCACCTTTCTGTTTGACTGTCCATTGTATTTTGGAATCCGGTTTTCAGATGCATAAAGCATTACCTTGCACGGCATGTACTTCTGGAGAAATTCAACAACAAGACGCAGTAGTAGTTCTGTTTTCGAACCTGTCAAGCCTGTTCAAATATCACTGCTTAAAGAATACTGAAGAAAAACCATCTTGTGGCATTTTTCTGTAGAACAGAGTGACTGGTATGTGGCGGTGTCACACTGCCTTTAGTTACATTGTGTCTAATAACAACACAGCTTTCTTATCTTGTCTTTACCTGGATTAGTTTATTAATTGTTCTTGCTAAAGATAAAAAAAAACAGGTAAAAAGAAATGTAGATCTCTGTGGTAAACCACTTTCAGTTATCACACTATGGCTTAAATTCACCAAAATATTGCACATCTTTTGCATGTGCAAATTTCCGTTTGCGCATCTCTCACCGTCACAAAGGAGGGTGTGTGCTTCAAATTGCGCCGCCAACCAAACAGCTCCTCTTTGTGTTGGCTCATCTTTGCTCATCTTTATCTGAGGCATTATGTATGCATTTAACGAAAAACATGCACATTTTTATTTGAATTATCCCCAGAGAAAAAAGGTCTGATCCTCAATGACCAGTACTGTTTGTGAAAATATTTACATTTTCCTGTTGACCAGATTATGAAAATTGTTTCAACAACCCTCTTTATTTGACTGACTGTTCCAGATGGGATCCTTCTTTTTTTAATGATATTGAAATATTAACCCGTTTAAGAGATATATGAAAATGCAACAATCTAATATGAGAAGTATTCCAAAGCATGAGCGCATATTTTCTTGGTCACATAAACTGTAAATGTTCTTTTACAGTTGGTAAATGTACTAAAACATGAATAACTAACTTTACACTTTCCATAGCAAAAAAAAAAAAGACTGCATGATTCCAAGAGGAAAAAGAGAAAAGACAGAAGGGGACTGTAGCCAAGAGACAGTACACTGGAAGACAAACAGGAACAGGGAGAGCTAGTTGTTTCAGGTGATAGTTACCTGGCCTTGAAGTCTGTAATTTATGCCTTGACAACTGGCGACATTTCCTCTGGGGAGTAACTCGTGTGGCAAACTGATGGAGCCACAGAACCACGCCTCCTTTTGTCTCCCTCTTTGATCATTGATGCCACGGACCTTTTAAACTAATGCTGTTTGCGTATCTTGGGAAAACCCCTATTTTCAAGTGCATGCTACCTGTACATTAAGGCCTGCATACTTCTTCTGTCAGAATGAAAAAGTGGTTCATCAACCAAGTTATTCAGAGTAAATAGAAAAGGCAAAATATAAAAGTACATGAAGTTTTTAAGAACTTTTTTTTGTACTTGCATAACAAATGTTTATTGACTTACTGTACATGAATTTCACAGTTGATAAAGATCCTCAAGAACATTTAACATTAAAGGCCTAGCATTCTTTGAAGGAATGCACATTGTCTGCCACCTTTCATACCAGAGTTTAGACAAAGATCATCTGATGTTGAGAAATGATAGAGTTGTAGCCTTTGATCAGACCAAGGAAATGCATGCTCAGAGTATGTGATGTGAATGTTCCTCAAATATAACTACACAAAATTTTAGCACAATATATATAAAAGTTACTAAGTTATAGTAATTTTTGGGTTTTCTACAGTAAGGCTGGCTGTGGCCGACATCTTGAATTGGGTTGGCTCCAAACGTTGATAAATCCAGTTGTAGATGTACATCTAATGATTATTTCCAGAAAGTTTCATTAAAATCCATTCATTGTTTAATGAGATATTTTGGTAAAGGACAGACACATTATCAAAAGAAAGCATCCAAAAAAAAAAGAAAATGTGTTAAATTTGAAATGAGTAAGATCGCTGTCTGAGATAAAAATAAGTAAAGAAAAAACAGTAAAGGCGATCATGGATGAAGCTCCTGGAATGTGACTGTTAGAAAAACTAAACAAAACAATATAGTTTTGATTTAGGCCTCAGCATCATGTCCTCTGCAGAAACATAGATGTCTCTTTGAGTCTCTGATTGAAAACTACATTTCAGCAGTTTGGTATATTGATCCCAAAAAATGTCTTACATCTTCATAGCAAATTATTTCTGTTGACCTGTATCTGGTTGTCCGCACATATTTTACCATATGAAGCACCTCAATCTCTGTGGGATTTGAAAAAAAAGCAAACAAAAAACTCCAAAACAAGACAGACAAACAAAATCTGGTGAGAAAGCCCATCTGTTGCTGCATCTTTCTTAATGTTAATGAATTGTGTCATTGATTGTCAATGTCAGTTTATCACAAGCTTTTTGGAGTTGACATTCATATAATTTGCCCCAAACCTTTTTAACCTCACAGACCTGCGAGGTATAACAGTTCTGATATGCTTCATTGCACATTGATTATAACAACTTGCAGGATTGCTTTCTAGTTGCAGCAAGTGAAAAATGCATTGCTTATCAAGTGTTGTAGGTTAGCCTTGGGATCATTTTTCTGCTGTGGCAGTTACAAACAATGGCCTGACCAATAATTTTGACTGCCCATTCAGGCTTTTAAGACCTGACATATGTCCTGGTGATCTGAACACATCCTTCATGTTAATGTTAAACTTTAAACCAGAACAGAAAAATAAAGCCTCGCTTTACTGCCTGTTAAACATTTTAAAGTTCTGCTTGCCTTATAATTTCCTTGTTAAGCCCAAAGCATTTCATTGGAATTGCTTTCAGCAACTTGCACCTTTAAAAAGGAATTTCTAAATAAGAATTTGCATACAGGAAACCCAAGTGTATTAACCGCCTTTGCTCTTTGAAGATGTAAAAAAAATCTCAGTATCTAATTAACATTCTATGACTTGTTTGGTAAAAATGCATTTAATTAGTCCTTGGCAGAGAGATAAGACTGAATATATCCTTGACCAGTTTCCTGGAAACCACATAAGGAAAACAAGACTCCAGGAAGAAACTGATTTGATCTGAAGTTAGTTGGAATATTCGTGCTAGGGAGGTGTGTTCAGGCAGATTTCCTAAACTATTCAACGTTTTCTATGAGTTAAAGTGGTTTGGCAGAAGTGAGTTCAGTGACGCAAAAGACTGATCCTTCATAAATGTAGCTTCTGGTCTGTTGCCAACCAGGAAAACAACTGTCAGGAGCACATGCTGCATGGAAGGTAGAATAAATGAAAATGGAACATACAACTTGACTGTGTGGTGATGCAGCTGGTTAGGACTGTTGTCTCTCAGCGAAAAGATTGCAGGTGCAAATCATGGCAGTGGCTTTTTTGTGTGGAGAAGCATGCAAAAACTCTTCACATGCATGCATGTTTGTGTTTATTTTCTTATTCCTTTTTTTGGAACACAGGTTTCCTCCCACAGTCCAAAAGCATGAATGTCATGTTAAATAGACATCTTAATTTGCCCTCATTCCTCATGTCTTTTCATCCGGACTTGTTTATCCATCTTCATTTGTTGTAGTTACAGCAGAACTTTGCTGTAAAATAATCAAAATTACTGAAGTTTAAACTTTTTAAACTTCAATAATTTTGAATATTTTTACCTTTTTACAATGATCCTGTGAATTGCATGGTCCCTTGAAAATTCCCTCGGTAAAAATGATCACTGCAATAACCTATAATAAGTTAAACATGAAAGGGAAGGGATAGTACAGTCAACTTTGAAGGGATGTTCTGTCTAATAGTTATCAATAGGTAATACCTTATCAGCGATGACACCAGTGACACCAGTCTTAGAGCACGGAGTACTGAGAAAAACATAAAAGTTCTTGTTCAGGCAAGGCTACTGTCAAACCAAACAAGTACAGTTTATTATCGTTTTCCAGGTTAATAAATCAACACTTTATCACAAATGACATATTCTTGTGAAAGAATGCTATATTAGCTAATATTATATCTTTACACCTGTTGCCTCTTGTCAGTCCATTGGCATAAACACAGTCTATGGTCACAACTCATACATTCACATAGTAACGCAGGCATTGTTCAGTTGAGAAAACAGTGACAAACTAAACAAACTGCCGTGCAAAAGTGTAGATGTTTAATATTAGCTAATGTAGCATTCTTTCAGACCAGTATGTTGTTTTCAGGAAAGAGTTGAGCTGAAAAACAATAAAAAACTGGCCCTTGTTTGGTTAGCCATTAGCTTAGGCTGGAAAAAGACTTGGCTTTTTCCCAGTTCTCTGTGCTCTATGACTGATGTCACAGCTGAAAAAGTGCTAACTATAGATAACTATTAGACAAAACATCACTTTAAAGTTGACTATAACTTTATTAGTTAAAAAAAGACATAGTGTGTGCATGTTTAGAAAGAAGATTGTCTGTCAGAATTTACCCCAGAGAGGGGAAAACCCAGATTTAGCCCTCTTCAAGCCAGGATTAAACTAAAGCCAGCATTAAAGAAGAATTGTGGGTGATGAAGTTAATTAAAATGGAAACTTATAGTGTGTTAATAAAACAGATAAATAGGTGATTTAATTAAGCTATTTCCTCAATGAGTTGTCCCAGATCTGAGAAATGTTCATGTGAGAACAAACTGGATGTTTCCAAGAGAAATTTGACCTAAATTATTTATCTAATTTTCTCGAATCCTGCCTTTCTTGCAACTCTCTTAAAAAAAACTCTGGATGCAGAAGGACAAATGAAACAAATGTCAGGCAGAGAGACAGAAGGGCAACCCCTCCTATAGTCCTGTCTGCCTTTAAATAGAATTTACACACACACACACACATCTTGAAAGTCCTCCTCCTCTTCATATTGCCACCGTGCCTCTGGCAACAGTAAAGCAGCAGGTTTGTAGATTTTCAGGCTGTAGATGATCCAAACTATTGACCGGTGCATCGCAGCCACTAGTGTGGCTAAATAAGCATGATGGCCTACCCCTGGGAGCGACATATGTTTTACTGTCTGTCTGAGTCTTCAGCCCAAACACAGACTAACACTCCCCCATACACAACCCTTCTAACACACACGAGGTGCCCCCTCCTGCTAACACCTCCTCAGGTCAAACAAATCCTTTTCAGATCGGAGCCTGCAGCCGCCTCACAGGGGGTGAGGTGCAGTAACTCTGAGAGATGTTCAGAGTATCTGTGTGTTTAAATGAGGAGCTAGAGTGGGTGTATAAATTCCTAGATGGTCAGTTAAAGAAGCATTTATAATCTCAACTGTTTTTTTTTTCTGGGATTTTTTTTTTTTTATTATTATTTTCAGATTTTGCTGTTAATGCTTAGCGGAACACAATAAACCTGTTTTT
The DNA here is from genome assembly GCF_001649575.2 of Kryptolebias marmoratus. NCBI lineage: Eukaryota > Metazoa > Chordata > Actinopteri > Cyprinodontiformes > Rivulidae > Kryptolebias > Kryptolebias marmoratus. The sequence goes on along the minus strand of NC_051445.1, from coordinate 4,442,210 downwards.
ATACCAACATACATTTTTGTTTTGTTTTGTTCTTAGAAAAAAGTTTATGTCAAGACTTTTTTTTTAAATTGCACTACCAATTTTCTTAAAGTTGTGTTATTGTATTATAGGAGTAGAAATCTTTAGGCACCTCAAATTGATTTGATCACAATTCAGAGAGCTGTGATGCAATTATGAAACAATTAGTAATACACTTTGATTATCTGCAATTATCAGGTTTGTGAAGAAACATCAGCAGACAGCTGGTTAACTTATGATGTGTATTCAAATCATTAAAACTAAAATGCACAGACGAAAACACAAACACTGATTTTTATACTGTCATGAGTAATAAAGAGTGCACATTTATATATGCCAACAAAGTTCTATTAATCACAAGCTATTGACCAACAATTAGCATTGATGCTAACTTAACATTGATGATGCCATAGACAAGCTAACATGATTAGCATTGTGTTCTTCACTAAAATCAAACATTTCGAAGTCACTAAAGACAGGCATGCAAAGATAACTTCACCTCGTACTCTCAGACATATTCTTCAGAATATGTCAGGAAATCAAGGAAAAAGATGTGAAAACAAACAGCTTTAGTGCAACATGTTTCAACTTCAGCAGCTATGGCACCAAGCAGGAACTACTCTGCTGACTCTCTTCAAGTGGAAGCACAGATTAACATTTCCAAAATTCATTTTTGAAATTCAAAAATCAGTTCATAATCTTCTAGGTCTGTGATTTGATGTATTAAAGATCTAGACTAAACCTGCACCCCCTAATGTTAAATACCAGTAAATTCTTGATCATGACTAATGACTTTTTTATAAAATCCAAGCTTTTCAGAGTTAATATTGTCCACCTTAGAAAGGTGGGCGAGTGTATAGTTGACTGTTTTTGTGTGAGTGTGTGTTTGTTTTTATGTCTTTTGACAAATATCTCAAGGTTCAGTGAATGGATTTTATATAGAACTCTCAGAATATAATTACTGGATGTACATTTACAACTAGTTACCTTTTAGTGGCAATTTAAATTAAAAAGACTAATCTGCAAGTTTGAATATAAATTAGTGTCAGAAATAAACACTGATCTACCCAGACACATTTATTATTCGGTCTTAAGTCTTCTCTGTGTTAATGTTTTTTTTTTTTTATCATTTTTATGGTGTACAAAGAAAATGTAGATTGTTTCAAGTTTGGAGGATACTGACACTAGGTGCAGTTTTAGACATCTCCTGGAATAAGACATGAAAAGATCAGGCAGACTACATTAAAGCTTAGTGTTTTCTGAAGATAATGGTTTGTCTTGGATTCACGGTAAAAAGAGACAAATCCAGTAAGATGAAAACAATGACAGAGGAGCTCAGACTTGAGTGGATTAAACTGAATTTACCTGAATAAATAGAGCAGGGGAACTCCCATCCAGGTTTTCATTGTCCTGTTGTTTTAACACAGCCATTTTTATCGCGTTTGGAGAAGTGTTGCAAAGGATTTTGGGTGGAGGTTGATGTTTCTGTACGTTTAGATGTTTAGCTGAATTGACAGAGAGGGGCTGCACCAGGGGTTTTTTTTGGGCTGGGTGAAGGATTTGGGTTGCGGTCTGTTTTTCTGTGAGTTCACTATTAAAACTTTAAACCATTTAGTCAAAGTGGCAGAAGAGAGGAGGTAGAGTGGAAAGCATTGGGGAAATGTTCCTAGTTACATTTGTTTATTAGCTTATTTATTCACTGAAACATCTTTTAAAAGCAAAACTGCAACATTCAATATCTGAACATGCAATAATAATCAAACAATGCTAACACACAGCATGTCTGCATATCAGTTATAAAGCTCTGAAAGCTTCACAAAAAAAACTGCTTGGTTTTGAAAATTCATGAAATACTGTTGATCCTTCGAAACTGCGTTGCATACTGCAAATAAAGCACATGTTTTAAAGTGACTTGTTGCTACGGCTGAAAGGAACAATCTTCTCTGTTGTCTTGGTTGCCAGGGCGATCAGTCCTAACGAAAGTGGAAGTGGTTATGTAAAAACATTGACAGTTTGTTTTATGCGTTAAAGATTCTTGTATACAACATATTTTCTGCTTCACTAGCGTTCTGTTCCACCTCTAACTGTAGACGGTGGAGTTTGTGCATTAATGGAGGGAAACCTGCTGCTGAGGCTCTGTTACAACTGTTTCTGTGGTAATCGGAATTTCATCACAATGTGTTTCTCAACTATGCATTTTTTATGTATGATCAGGTTGATAAAACAACATAGTTCTTGGTTTCTCTTCACTTCTGAACAACATAATGCAAACTGTCCAAGCTCTTGCTTCCACCTTCTTCGACAGCAACAGGGAGAGTCATCTTTGTTTCAACAAGTCCCACTGTCCTCGTTTATAATCTTTTAAGGCCAGTTCACTGTCTCAGACATTGGAATTATAACGTTGGATTAAACTGATGAAGAATTAGCTTGATGAGTTTTCTGAGTACAGTCACCCCCAAACTCCCTCAATCTGTAATCTGCTCAGAGTCTGAAGGTTGGCTCCTGCTGTCTGAGACCAACACGAAAACACTTATGAATTTATATACTACATAAAAATAAGAAAAAAAAAAAATTTGTGCAAAAAGAAATAAAAACACTGCAATAACTTAGATGTGTGTATGGGACCATAAAGTAAATGAGACCTTTTTCTTGTAGCATTTTTTTTTATCTCAGTGTAAGTTATGTATCCAAAATAAGTAGAACTTATTTTATTTTAACTTTGAGAACAAGATATTATTTATTTTAGTTATACAAAGACAGCAAGTCGTAAGGAGCTTTTCAGCCATGTTGAAAAAAGCCATAATGCATTTGCAATATTTGTCATTAGTCAGAAATTGAACATACATGTAAAATATTTTAGCCCTTTAAGTTTAATAGTTTCCTACAATAACAATAAATGTTTATCATTGTGTGCCAAGTTGTTTAAAAAACTGTGACTATTCTACATGTTTAAGCTCATTCTTCACCGGTTTAACTCCCGAGGGTTTAACTGCAAACCATTTTTCTCATGGCAGCATTGAATTTTGTCATAAACACCCATAATAACCAAACAAGAGAATTGCATTGCAATAAACAACATGCTGATGGATGAGAGCAGATGGATACAACTGATATACAATCATCTTGAATGCCTTAAAGCAGATTTCTGTCATTTCATTTTTGCACGCGTAAAAAAACAGATGGTTGCTGTCAGAGGGGGAACCACAGTGACGGAAACTTATTAGGGAGTGGTATCTGTCCTGATAACAGCCACTTATAAATCAGACCAAGGTGTTACTTTTTTGATGTTCAGTTCAATCATGGAACTGCTGTTGTTCACACTTTGTGTTGTGGAGAAAGTGACGCATGTGTTTTTCAACGATCTTGTTCTAAAAGTTTTACACATCACCAGAATGTTTTCACAGAAATGACACCCATATGTTCAGTTGAGCTAAAAAAATGCATAGTTAAAAAGGGCTTATGTTAATAAAGCTACAGTATGTTGCATAAAAATATACTGATTGGTATGGGAAATGTTACTCTATTAATAAGTCTGGTTTGTGCTGCAAGATTTAAGACAGATTTTGGTTTTATAGACATAAATACTGCATGTTGGAAGTCACAGTAAGCTGCCCAGATCTGAGAAATTTTATAGTTAGACTGCTTTCTTTGTGTGAATGCCTCAAAGAGATTATTTTGTTGGAGGCATCTACAAAATACTTTGATATTTTGAAAGAGTCAGCAGGGGAGGAGCTGTTAAGCAAAATGTCAGCTGGAGCTACAGCCAACAGGGACAAGAGACGGGGTGTGGGGACACCAGAGGGGATCGGAAAGTTATTTACAGCACGCAGTATTATACCAGTCGTGAGAAGGCATAGAGAGAATCTACAACCTCTCTAACACCCCCCACCCCTCTTCTTAACACACAATATTAATGACAAACACTTGAAGGCCGTAACCATCTGATATCCTTTCAATCACTTGACAAGTTTAGGGAAAAAAAAAAAAAACAGGAAGAAAAACAAACAAAAAAATCATGTAGCCACCTGCTGCAGATCACTTGCATAAACTGTATGAACTAGGATTTCAAAACTCAATCACATAAGGAGCATATTGTGTAATGTGAACAGTTGAGTAATACAATGGCACTTTAAGTTTGAACTTGGCCTTTATATTTGGCATGTTATCTCTGAAATGGGAAGAATTACCAAAGAGTGTGTGAAACAGTCAATGAAAAGTTTGTATATATGGCAAAATTCAGATTGCATTGCTTTATTTCTATCAGAACTTTATCTTGGAGGCTCATCGTGTAATATAATAAAAATCTTTACATTTGAGCCAGTGTTTCCTGATTTCTGTAAACTGCTAAGAAACCCATTTTGTGTCTGTTTCTGACTGTCTGTTTTTTGTAAAACTCTTCATTACCTTAAGGTTCTCAATTTTAGGACTTTTTGTTTTGTTTTTGTTTTTACAAAAGCATGTTTTGTTTTTATTCTTTAAAAGCTTACTCTGTTATGCAGATTGATTTGTTTAACAAGTTTTCTGTAGACTACAGCTCATTCAAGTGCAGTTCATATAACAATGTACATTTTCTAATATATGTTTAGAATGCCTTCAGGGGTTATGTATGCAAACAAAAGGAAAACAAAGAAAAAAACGTTAGCACTTATCGCTTATTTGCAAATTGGTTTTATTGCAATATTTACATGTTTTCCGCTTGCAAACATGTTTATTCAAAGTGACTTGCACAAGGTCAGTGTGAGTTAAGATCTTCCCAAGAGAAAAGCTGAACAACAGAGAAGTGAGACGCTGAACTAAGTTCAAACATCAAAGAGTGATGCTATGTTGTTAAGCAGTGGTAAAACGGAGAACTAATGACCCCAACACGGCTGACTTTAGACTTTTATCAATAAAAGCAGTTCAGCAAATGTTAACACTGGTTCAGTTACTGCTTTTGTTCTTTTCTCACTAACGCTAATACTAGCTTTTTGAGACAGTAAACAAACCTCTGAGGGAGCAAACTGCATTTACCTTTTGAGAGTCCCACAGTGTGCGTGCGTGTGTTTTATTGTAAACTGTGTTAACATGAACAGATAAAGAACAAGTTACACAAACTACATTTGTAAGACAGTGTTTTGGTTGCAGTATTCATCTTATTAATTTTTTCCTGTATCATCATAACAGACCTGTGACTGAGCCTCATGGGGAGTCATTAATCACTCCCAAAGGTAAGATGAAAGGCAGTGTACCTGGAAGTCTTCGCCAGCTTATTTTGAATATTTAAAAAGTCAAAAACTAGTATTTCCATACAAATGAAGTTCCAAAGACTGTTATGAAAATGATTCATGTAATATTTTCTTTATTTTTATTGAACACAGCTGAAGGTGCCGCCTTATTTTGTTTGAACAGTTTTTCTCTCAGGGTGGCAGCTGGCTAACTTATGTTTTCTTAAACTTTTAGATTACCATAAAATTCATGGAATTGAGTGTTAGATAATTAAGTTTCAAACATTTCAAAAGAAAATTTGCATAGTACCTGGTATTTTACTGTGATCTGATAAGAAGTATTAAAAAACTCTGTCTTTCAGTTTCCAATGCAAATCAACTTTTTTATGAAATGGAACTTTTGTGTCTTTATTGTTGCCTTTTTTAAAATAAACATATGTAATAAAAAATGAATACTTTTACAACAGATTTTTTTTTTTTTTTCTGTTTTTGCTTTTTAAACATAAATTAAAAGGAGAAAAGATTTGATGTTTTGAAATTTAGAAATACTTCCTAAAAAGTGAATTACAATTTCATTTTATAAGATAAACATTTAAACAGAGGATGAAATATTTGGGACCTGGTTATACTTTAGCACATTTTACTTTACCAACAGCAAAGCATCACTTTAATGTCAGAAAATAACAGCCACTGACCTCAGACTTGTGTTCATTGGAAAAGTGTTTATTTTGTAACGGTATTACGATTTTTGGTTCTAGTATGGTCCTAGTTATGCGTTTTATTTTGGAAATACTGTCAGTTCTTTCTGGCTTCCCTTCATTCACCTGATCCTGATAGATAATTGATCTCAGCTGTCCCTCATGTCTTGTTACCATCTGTATAATTCTTGAATTGTCACTCGCCTTAGTTCTGATTCTAGTTCGGTATGTGAACACTTGTAACTTTAGCTTTAGTTCTTTCCCTTCTTTGACTTTTCTTCAACTTGTGCAGCACCTTTTGTTTTACTTTCAGATTAAAATGTTTCTCTCCACATGCATAAGCCAGCTTGTGGATTTTCTGTCTACATTTGGGTCTTGAATGTTGCAGCACATTTAGCACCCAGAGTCTTTTTAGACGCTGACCTTAATGAGTGCATCCCAATTTTCAATGACTCGTGGCTGCAAGATTTGGTTACAGCTCATTTTTTATTTACAGAAACACACATTTACAGACCATAATATTTCACATGAAAGTTCTGAAACTGACTTCAACAACAGGTGGACAAAGAAAGAGAAAACTGACTGATTTTACGAGCGTCCAAGTCTTAGTCCAGATGAGGCTAACATCCACAGTTCAGTCAATACAAGTGGTCTTCAATATAAAATCACCAAAGTCTGCCTAAATATATATTTTCTTTCTGTAGCAAAGGTCTAGAATATACATAAATAAAAAAAATATTTTATTAAAAGTCATGCTAGTTTTCTGCTGTCATCATATTATTTTATCATGCCTGTACCTTTCTGTAGGCTGGCAGCTACTCAAGTTATGTTTATTAAAACCATCATTTATAATGGCAAAGGCTTTTTTTCATTGTTTGAACAGGTATGTCCATGTTAAAAACATTTAAACACATTTTTTTTTATTTTAAAAGTAGTATTAGATGAACAACTGATTCCACTTCATTTCTTCTTTCACCAGTGTAATTACTGAAGTGACAGTGCAGAGGTCAGGGGTCAAAGTCGCAGCTCCCTGACAGTACAACCTAACAAAGGTTTTCACAGGAGTTCTTCACGGCGACGGTTAAACTCTAATGATGATGGACGCTGCTGTGGTGGAGAATCCCTGCATTGTTCAGGTGACATTCCTGCCAGTCATTTTGAGCTGCGTTTATCAGCCCGCTTCTTTCCATAACAAAGAGCTGGGTCACCTGACATCCCAACTTCACCCGCTTCACTCAGCAGCCTCCGAGCTAAAGTAAACACACTGTTAATTCAGGATAATTCACCATAACCTATAGCCCCAGCCATATAAATTCCTCATCTATGTCCCTCCCCTCATCCTTCTAATTCTTTCCCTTTTTACTCTTTCCTTTCTCCCTTTTTATCTTAGGCATCTATAAGATGTGGATGCTGATATAACTTTAGAAAAACATGGAATATTTCCCAACAAAACCTAACTTAAGAACCAACAAACAACTCCAGCTGGCATACTTTTTTGTAAATCTAAAGTTCTTTGAGAGTCAGAACTAAAAGAAATATCATTTCCTACTTTTTTCACCATATTAGCTATTCTGACCTAGCTTTTCTTTGTGAGCATTTGATGCCAAAAGACCTACAGATATTTAAACAGAATCACTATTTTCTTGTCTATAGAATGCTATGAAGAAAACAAATTGTTTTCTGCCAGCAGTAGTTGGACAGATTTGAAATGTTCTCATTTCTTCCATTGTAGTGTTCATAACCACCAATACATTTTAATGGCATTAATTATCAAACACTCAATGGAATATCATAAAACAAAATACAGACATTTACACAACGATTGTATTAGACTTGATTAATTTGAGTTGTTTGGCTTTTTTCCCCAATATAAATATTACATAAAACTAATCCATTTCATGTAGTTTGTGTCACAAATACTTTTAGGTTTATTGACATGACATCAGCCACAGTATTCATTGGTAGAAAAAGAGTAATCTGTTAAACATTGACATATTGTTCTTGTCATAGGCATAATGACATGAAGATGCAAAATTTTAGCTGAATACACAACTGTGCCAAAAAATGAATTCAGCTCTTGCGTAGAAAAATCTGATAAAGTTGTATTGAAAAATTAAAAAGTTAGGAAAGCCTTAATTTCAGCTCAGTGGACCTGATTCGAACCACTGCATCTTTATATATCAGGGTTTTCTGTCAAGTTTGATGGTGTGCATGTCTAAATAAATATTTAGATTAATGTGTTTTAAGACAGTGATAGTTAGCAGGATTGGGGTATTTGTGAAGGACAACGTATCTTGATGAGATTCTCTCTGCTTCTGAACTTCTCTGATTCTGAACTTGTTAGTCATTCAGGTAAATTGTTTGGAGTGAACATTACAGTGTTGTTATTTCTACCACTGTGCAGTTGATTCAAAGAGGCTTCTGCTTGTGTTTGAAAAGCTTTTACTTTGAAGGAGGTATTAAAAAAATTCATAATAAACTACAAATAGCTCTGATTATGATGCCATTAGTTTGGTTTTCTCTGAACCATGAATAATCTTCTGCTTTTAAATGCACTTTCAGCAGCTTTGCTGTTTGCTTGTGTGCCACAAGTAAGTGGAGAGAGGGTTAACAGTGACTTCGTGTGAACTTGATACGGTGGTGATGACATGGGGATGAAAGGTTCCAGTGGAAACAAACTGACCGATCCAAGAACTGCGATCAGAGAGCAAACTGAGACCAAGAGTTTGCAGTTTTAGTTCAAGTGTCAAGATTGTAGAACATCACACTCACCCTTAAAAACCCACTCACTTAAAGGCCAGGATGAATTCTTATAAAAAGATAAAAGATGTTCTGTACCTAAAACACCAGCGTTAGTTTGGTGTAAAAACTGTAGTTGATAGCTGTAATTTTATGTAACTTATAATAAATATTACAGTACATTTTAAATATTGGTAAAATATTTGCACTTGTGACCTCACTTCAACCAAACCTAAGAGCAAAAAGTTATTTTACTTTTTACTTTTTTTTTGTTTTAAAGAGTCATTTGATGGCGAATTAAAGAAATTTTAACACAACTGTGGGTGTGTGAAAGGACAATAATTATGTGGGGAAGAAGCTCATCGTCCATCTCCTGTCTGCTGTTCATGCCACAGTGGACAGCATCATTCATCCTCTTATCAGGTGAGTCTTGCCCCTACCCTGGAGCCTCCAATCCACCAACTCCCCCTATTTACTTCACCCTTTTTTATTTTGGTCTTTGTCCTGTCCGACAATGGGGTGATCAGGGGTGCAGGAGGTATGAAGAGGGCAAAGAGGCAGTAAATGGAAAAAAAGAAAGGTGGTGTTGATCTCTTGTTCTTTACGGAGAGGTGGTTCAGGTAAATAGGGGCTTTTTTCTCTGTTTTGTTGAAGGCTGGAAGCACAAAGAAGGGGTTTGTGTGAGTGTGTATTTGTGTGCGAGAAAGACTCTGAACCCAGCCCCCAACCCAGGTATTTTAGGTCAAATCTCACGTGAGAATAAAATGGAGAAAAGTCTGCAGTAGCTTTTTAAATGCCACTAATATTTGTCCAAGCAAAATGATTTTACTTTCTGTGGTTTTCTTGCAGTTTTTGATTTGCATTTTGCAGTAAATAAAAAAGTGAAGTACACGAAGACCCTTTACACGCACAAAAGTTAAGACGTTTACTTGAAGTAGTTTAAGTCTGTGTCAAAGACTTACAGTAATAATGTAAAAGGGAAATGAAAACAAACTAACTGACTTGGCAAAAAATTTAAATAGAATTGCTCATCAGTTGTTTTTGGTTTTAGTCAACACAAAGTAAATATGAATAATCACTTACTTCCCTGAAAAGCTATGCAGCTGTCTTAAAAACATTCTCCATTTGCCTTTTATAGACTTCAACTTAGGTTGTTTTTGTTCTTACTCTGTTTCAGTCTACTGAAGTAATATATATATATATATATATATATATATATATATATATATATATATATATATATACACACACACAAAATTAACTTCTGAATTAGAGAGGCAGTTGTGTTTTGGGTTAAAACATCCAGTCTGGTGGTCAACAAGACCTAAACAGCACTAAATAGATGCAGACCATTCTTAGAATTCAATAAAAAAAACAAAGTGTGTGGAAGATAAAATAACATGTATATTGTGAACTATGTCACTTATAGAAGCAGTTTATTTTCTTACCAACGTCACAGAATAAAACAAAATGTTTTTATAACTTGTTTTGCTGTAAATTATTTAAACATAGTGAAGGCAGATCAGTATTCCTAAACATACTGGAGGAGAGCATCGTCCTCTTCCTAAAATCCAGCCTAAGATTGCTTTTGCACTGACCTCGGTAGGCCTGGAGCTGTCAGCACCCCATGGAGAAGCTCTGACTGCTGGGAGGGAGAAGTCACCTGCGTCCTCCCCATCCTCCCTTCTTTTCTCCTGGGGGAGATCAGAGAGCTGAGAGTGGAAGGTGAGGACAGAGAACTTCTTTTCTTCCTCACTAGTTGCTAACCACCCTAGGCTCAAACCAAAACCCGTAAAAAAATAGATGATGCAGCTCCTAAAACTTTCAAAACCCCAAATGTTGGGCATGAGTCATTGTGTTTACTATAGTCCAGATGGAAATGCAACAGTGAAAGGAAGCTTCATCTCCTGCAGATCACTGCATCACAAAAAAACAACAAACACACAGATGGTCAAAGGTCAGAAACACAATCAGCCATCAGTTCTCATGAGTTGGTTGGTAAGAGTGTCACTGGTGGTAGAAAAGATATGATTACAGTATCAAAAGTTCAAAATTACAGCATGGAAATATTAACAAACCACAAGAGTTTTTGTAAAAAATAATAAAAACTAAATCAGTCAACCTTCAAACCCCTGCGACACCGGTCAGAGGCAAAGAGTATCCTTACAGGTATGTGTGTGTCTGTGTCAGAGTGTGTAGGAGCTCTGAAAGGGAAAGGCTCCATTTGAGCTCACCTGTTCTGACCCCTGCAGGTATGTCACCATCCTTTCATTCATTCATTCTTTCATTCACTGGCTTCTCCCTCCCACCTTCTGTCAGCGGCCTGGGGCTTCTCTTTGAACTCACAAATGCACTGCTGTTTCAGAAAGTGTGCACCTGAGTGTGTGTGTGTGTGTGTGTGTGTTGGTTTTAGAAAGTCTAAAGAAGCAAGACAGAAAGCTAATGATGAATGGAGGATAAAGATGATTTTTCTAATAAACAATGCTTGGATGATTAATTGACTTTGTGTGTGTCAGTAGAGTTTTAAACTAGTAAAATGTTTTGCCTAAGGTGTTGGCCGACCATTGTTCTCCGTTAATTAATCTTGCAAGGATAGAGAGGCCTCTTGGAGAGCTTAGTGTGTGTGTGTGTGTGTGTGTGTGTGTGTGTGTGTTTATGGAGTGAAACTGACATCCCTGGCAGCCACATAGATCTTATCTCAGCTTCTTAAAACAAAAGGTGTGTGTATGTGTGTGTGTGTGTTTACATCTGGCTGCATCCATTCTAATGCAGATTAATTTAAACTTTGCTCACAACTCAGATACTTTTCCCCCTAAACGGACATCACCTTTAGGACCTTACAGACAGAAATCAAAGAAGCTATTTGCTCAGAAACAGAACAATAAAAATGTTTAAAAAGGCAAAGCTGAGACAGGTACAGATGTACGCACATTCTTCTCTAAAATCAGCCCGTTATGAATCCCAGACAACCTGGAAAGTTCAGTGTTGTTTTTTTTTTTCCCACCTTTCATGCTTCCTGGTTATGATGCCACTTGGACATAAAGAAAAACAGCTTCTGTATCAATAGTAAAATGGACATTTTTACTTTTTACTCATCCTGACAAGATATGAAAAAAATGTGGCATTGCAAAGAATTGCTGCAAACAAATCAGAGGATATAATAACAAGCATAACAATGCAAATAGCATGAACTGGCATGTTTTTCAAAAAGAATGTGATGAATTCTTCAAAAACTTGTTTTTCTAAATTAAGGTAGTATCTCACTAGGCTGTGACTGTTGAAGAGTAGCTGGCAACTTAAACTTGACTCAATATTACGAAAAAATTTAGCAAAATATCAGTTGCAGTCTTGCTGAATTCTGAGTGTTTGCAACCAAATGACCAGGAAGCCATGCTGCTACATTTTTTATGTGTCACATTTATTCAGGTGGTTCAGTGGTTAGAGCAGTTGTCCTCCAACGAGAGAGTCGGAGGTTTGATTCCTGGCAGAAGTTTTGATTCATCAAATTATTAGACCTTTCCATTGATGAATAAGGAATTTCTATATTCATCCATTTCTACCATTTCCAGTAGTTACAAAAATGGACATCCATCCACAATCTGCTTTTCAGAACAATTTTATTCCATTTACAATAAATGTATTCAATGTATTTATATATCACAAATTCACCTTAGGATACTATACAACAACTATCAGCTCTGATTAAAATCCAATTATGTACAAACCAAAAAATAAATATTTTAAACTGTGCAACAGGACTTTTTTGAGACTACACCTGATGATCAAAAACAGCCTGTCTGATTTTTGATCAAATACGTATTTAAACATCCAGGAAGAGAAACAAACCCATTGGATTAAAAAAAAACAAACTATTTTATTCATGTCTCAATTCATCCTCTGTGGTTATGAATTACTTTCACTGAAGTACAGATGTACACAAACACACATAAATCTTGTTTCAGGAGAATCTGATCTCTCCACCGTATTTGTCTTGACACTTGACACTTGAGTTTTCTATCAGAATGTGTGTTGTTGTTCCATTCATATGTTAACATGGATTACTGTAGGCTCCTCCCTGCTGACAGGCCATTATCAGACCCAACGCGCTCAGTGGGGTTGTGTCTACACCTCCCAGCAGGAGTGACTGATCGCAACTGTGAATGTATGTGACAGTGTGTTACCTGTCTTTTCTTAGTCAGATAACTTATCACTGATGCAGCTGCCCTAATATCTATTTGTCTATATGAACATAATAAGAGAGACTGACTAAAAAGATCAAGTTGTTGAAAATTACAATAGGAAAAAAAAGGAATTCAAATTAAAAACTTAAAACTAAAGACAAAAGACATTTTTTAACACAAAATAAAATGCAAAGACTGAATGAACGACAAAACGAAATGTGAAATTTATCCATCTCGCCAATCAAATAAATTTACCACAAATGTAAAACAACAATATAATAATGGAGTATATGCTGTATAGATGTGAGTATCAAATCATTTCAAAATTTAAACATTTAAACTGTTGAGGAATTAATTTGAGTAATTGCAAAAAGGTCATTAACAAGAACAAATGTAAAGAGAGCTTTTGTCTTCCTGAATTAAAAGGGTGTTTCTGTTAAGTATTGTATAGTAAGCAGATGAGTTGAGTGTGTGCAGAGTGTCTGACTTCAGGTTGAACAAACCTTGACTGTCAGTTCAGTTTTTTTTTTTTTGTTCTCTCTTGTTACAGCACAAGCTAAAAGTGCCATTGAAATATGTTGCTTGCACATTCTGCTTTCCCAAACAATTGGAGTCAAGTTTAGCTTGCTTAGCGTGCATGAATCTGTTTGAGCAAGAATCTGAGTAAAAATAATCAAAACAGAGAGGAAGGAAGGGTCACACACTCTCCCCCTCTGTGCCTTTTATGAGTGTGTGTCTCCGTTCTGTTTACATGTTAAAAGCTCTTTAATAAGAAGCTGCAAGGGAAGCTAACAGACAGGAACCTTTCATCTCAACCTGTCCTGTCACACCCAGGGGAGGGGGACCTTATTTATGGCTGCGCGCAGGTTGGCTCTTTGTATGAAGCACTTACGCAGTCGTCTGAGTCAGACTGCAGGCTCCAGAGGAAGATGAGGAGGAAGGCCAGCGCATATTACACATTACAGAGCACATAATACATACCAAAGCTGACACAACATTAGTGATCTGTAGTGTCATTTTTGTGAACAATATGGAGAACAACACACTCTAAAGATTCTTCAATAAAATGAATACCCCCATTTTGATACAAATATCTAAATATTTTCATTAATTCTGTTAATTTAATGCAAATTTTTGCCCATTCATTCAGTGTTTTGTGCACCTGCTTGGATTATTTGAACACGTTTAAAATTCTTGCGATCTGAGACCCTGCAACTAACGCAAGGAACCCTCGCAAATGCTGTTTGTAATTTCTGTCTAAAGGCTGCAGCAGAGTGACATCTTACCTTAACTGCTCTGATAGTTCAAGCAGTCAAAAAGCCCTACTAGTGTACTGTTTAACAACTAAAATTGTTTTAGATGAAACTAAAAGAAAAGTTTCACAGCACAAAACTGCACAAAAATTCAGTTTGTTCAGATGTTGTTAGATTATTATACATTTTCTAGCCAGGCTGCATGAATAAATTAAAATTGAAAACTATTTTAAACTGTGAAAGAAAATAATTGTCAATGTAGATACCATTTGGCAAAGCTTTCATAAAGCTTGGTGAAATGAGTCAGACTTTTTTCTTTTTGTTGTAACAAACTGCAGGTTTCAGCAGAAACAGATGGAGTTTCAGTGTTCTTAGCCAATGTTAGCGCTTGCTAAGACTGCTTTAGAGTGAACCAACAGACTCAAGTAAACAAAAGAAAAGAAAATTAGTATTGTTGTCTTAGCAGTAAACCTGTAAGTTTCCATTTGTAATCAGATTACTTTAATCTCATTACATTTGCTGGTGCAGAGGTCCGCCCAATTTATAGACAGTATGACCCGATAGATGAAGTTCTTCGGCCATAAATCAATAGAGCTGAATAAAGGGCTTGTCATTTTTGAAGTATTCACACATACATTTGAGTGCGCACACACACACATACACACACACACACACACACACACACACACACACACACACACACACAGGTTGCAGACTAACAACAAACTGCTCATTATGTCCCACTTCCTCTTTTACTTGCATCCTTTTGTTTTACGGTTTCTATATGCTATATAACTATACAAGAAAGGAAATCATTGCTGCCCCCCCCAATAAAAGAAAAGACAAAAGGTAATGCCATATATTTTATTTTGAATCAAAGTTTTATGCACAATTTAGGAATAAGAGAGAAATTATAGTTTATATTTTAAAACTGGGTTTCAGTTAGGAAGGATCTTAGGAAGAAAATGATGCCAAATGAGTGCTGCAAGCAAAACACAAAAAAAATTAAAAATGTTCTTTATCTCAATCTGGAAATGATCTGCCTTTAGCAAACAAATCTTTTCTGTTCCCATGTTCATTTTTCCATTATTTTCTGTGTCTGGTTGCAGAAAAAAATGGTTGTTATCAGTGACAGAAGTTATTATGAAAACAGTGTAAATCATTCATTTCCACTGTGACCTTATGAACAAGTTTTATCAGCTGACATCCGACTAAGACTAAACTCCAAAACCTCACCACTTCTTCTTTCACTGTATGCACTTCATAAACTAAAAAAGGCTCAAAATCTTTGGCTTCACAATGAGCTGTTTCGAAATGGAAAAACTCAGCAGATAATTTAACGTGTGAACTACTGTTGAGGGACATTAAAATGATACAGCAGTCGTGCCTTCAGTGTTCGGTTAAAGCTAAATGTGACCCCATGAGATGTCTGTCATATGATGATCCTTCTGCTGTAACCACAAAGATGACAGTTTAACGCCACATTGTGGATTGTTTTTTGAAAACTTATTTTTCTTGAAATTAACTTTGCAGCAAGATAGGCCTACATGATTAATGTGAACAAACTCGAGCTTTTCAGACTTTATGTTAACTTGGTAGCATGTTGAGAGTTGTAATTTTAAGACAAAAATAAACAGGTGAACACATCACAGTTCTAAATTAAGTTAATCTAAGTCCAGACAGTTTCTTTCTTTCTTTCTTTGACTTTTTAACACTTTCTTATTCGACTCAGACCTGAGAATAGCAGAGTGACAATTTGCGAGCCAACTTTCCCTTCTGAAGCACGATGAACTCTGCACCCTTCACCTGGCTGTGAAGGAAGCCAAGGAAACACACACAAGCACACACATATGCACACACCTGCTCCGAATCATCACACATACACACATGCACAAAGCCCAAGGCCCAACCTGCTGTAAATCTGTCCTGACACAACACAGCATGCCACACACACATTAGGAGGAACATGTCTGAACAAAGGCAAAGCTGCAGAAAAGTTTTATTTTTGTCTCTGTTTTATTTACCAAACTTCTATCCTCGTTTTCCATCTCGGTTTTCATATTCTTCATTTTCAGGTCTAAATCAGCATACTGCGGTCAGACCATAACATAAACAAATTTGAATTTACACAGAGCAACAAATACACTTGAAAACCCCCTCAAAACAAAACAAAACATTTTTTTCTCGATGACACAATAAAATGTTTCTTGTTTGCTTCTGTTTGGCATCTTTAAATAATTAGGAGGTTTAAACAAGCGTGTTTTACACTTTCTTGAATATTACTTTTAGATGACATAAACACATGTGCTTTTCAAACTGTAATGTGTGTGTGTGAGGAGGTTGGATGGGCTTGTGTCATTGTCTCAGAGTCTCCAAACATCGACACTGTCTGACAGCTGACCCTGCTGCTATGCTTTAATTGTACCACAGCCTAAGAGCACCCATCAACAATAAGAACTCTGCACAGTCGAGATAAACTGGATGTATAAGAATATATTTTTTGTAAGTTACTACCTCTGTTTACTTCTTTAACTCAAAGACCACAAAGCAGCAGTGCAGAAACCTTCAAAAACAAGTCTGTCAGACCAACTCACCAGTTTATGACACTGGATTCCTGATTGTAAAAACAGTGACACAGCAGTTGCTGCAAGAAAATGTGAAACTCTGTTACTTCCCATCAGTGCTGCCACACACACACGGACACTAATAAGACGGCGGTGACACTAAAGCAACACGTTGCTACAACCTGCTGTCGCCTGTCAGGGTGGCCTGATAGTTATACCGAGGGTCTCATAACAGAGAGGCGACAACCTGATCCCAGCAGGTCGTCGAATTTAGAGAGTGTGTTGATGTGGAGGAGAGCACCATCTAAGGCTCGAGACTCACACTACAGCTTTGAGGGAGATAGTGATCACTTTTTTTAAAAAAAGGAAAGTGACGAGTTTCATCTTATCATTTGCAAGATTTCTGATAAAGAACTGCGAGGTAATTAAAATGTGTCAGAAAAGCCAGATCCAGTTTAACTGAGAAATTAGTGGCATAATTACACAGAATTTTGTGGTTATTAGAAATGAGAATTTTGAGATTCCGATGAATGTCACTCCTCTTACACTTAAATTATCTGACATATAATTTCAACTGTAACATGATTTATTGTTGAAGGAAAATTTACATCACAACATCCTTTAAGTGATCTATTTATGGACAACACTCCTACTCCTATCACTCACCCTGTGATGAAAAAGCTCTTGCAACATTTCTTTTACTGTATGTGATTTTGTGTCATTCTGCAGTTGGTTTTGCAGCTCTTCCAACATAAAAAAATAAGTTAAATTTTAAAATGCTTGTATGGCGTACATGCATTTCTAAATATAACTCATCCTTATCATTTGCAAACTTTCTTATAAAGAACTACGAGGCAATTAAAATGTGTTGCAAATGCCAGATCCACAGACGACATGTTTAACCGAGTAATTAAGTTGCATAATTTCACAGAATTTTGTGGTTATTAGAAATGAGAATTTTAAGTTTACGATGGTTATCACTCCTCTTATGCTTAAATTATCTGAGTGGTAATGCCACTGAATCATATGATGCAGTTTCTGCTTTCTTTTTATGCAGAACAATTAGATGAGTGGCTTTACAATAAATGCAAAAAGGACTAGATTGCAACATCAAAAAGTGTCTCAAGTCCTGATACTCCTTAAACAGAAAGTAAAATAAATACATTTTTTTCAAGTCTTGTTTTAACAAAAACATAAAAGGTTAAATTATTTATCAACTTGATCTTTATAAATAAACAATTATTGATATTTTGAATAAATATAATACTATTTTCTCACAAGACCCATTATTGTATTTATTTTGACACATTGGCTACATTTATTTAGCATGTTTATACTTTTACTTAAGGGTAGGATTGTAAGTAACACTTTACAATATTTTTTTTGTTAAAAAAGTATTTATTTTAAATATTTATAAGGAATGTGGGAACTGATGATTTATAAAACTTATGTACATTTGCTAATGATTACCAACACACATATGGAGTAATATAAAAGTGCTTTAGGACATCTAATCATTTTTAGTAAGTTGTGAAATATTTTTGTAAAACACTAAATACTTAGTAGGAATTTTTTTTCAATTCATCAGAGAACTTAAGCTACGCACACACATTTTTGCTTCATAATCATTTACATCGGACACCTCTTTGGTGCATGAAAAAAGCCTGAGCCAAACTGGAATGCTGCCTCTGGAATGACCAAATGTCACGACGATAATCGGCTCTGAAAGTTCGCCTCAGTGTCATCACCCTTAAAGGTCTGAAGTGTAAATCTTCCATCGGTAGTTGTTTCTTTTCCCTACAGCTGGCAACTGTTGTTCGATCTAAAGCGGAGCTTGGTCTGTGATGACATTCCTCACATTGTCGAGATGGATAAGGTATAGGGTCTACTGTCCACCTGGGGTCCTCTGTGGCCTTGTGGTTTCAGAGCAGAAACCCACACCCTGTCTTAAAAATGACCACTGTCTTGTCTCTATAGTGTTTCTGCCGTCTGTGTTATGATAAGACGTGTGTCTAACATGTTCCTGCTCTGACACACACAAATAGGCACTAATTCACCCGGATGGTCTTGATCTGCAGCCTGAATAAGCAGAGAGAGCGGGCCGAACATTCAGCCAGCGGCTGCAGGAATGTCAGCATGTGAAATTTAGACACACATACACACAAACAGTAAAGTGAGCAGCATTGTTCTGGTGCAGTGACAAGAAAGTGACAGCTGCAGTAACCTAAAATAGAAAAGATGAATGGGAAGAAGATGGTGAAGGTGAAAAAAACAGACTATAATTAAACAAAACAGGAGACACTACTCATCCTGAACCGGTTTAGGTAAAAGGCTGAAAGAGAAGACGTATTCAGAATATTTAGAGGAACGGAAGCAGTTACATCAAAAATGGTTAGTCCATGCACATATGTTTGGACCAACAGAGAGGTTGGATTGCTCCTACAAGTTGAAAAGGGTGAGCAGCACAAACAGTACTCTGTTATCTACCATTGTTACTGTTGTTGATCTGCTCATGCACTTGCAGCCGTCTGTACTGAGCATGTGTGTTTTCACACAGATGTCAGGTATATCCAAAAATTTCCACTCTGGGACCTGGGTTCAAATGTTTCGGTGTCAGAGAATCCAGTCTTTGTTATTGTGTACACGATCAGCTGAATCACAACCAAAATGTTCCAGTTTTACTTCAAAACAGCATCATACAAACAGGGCCTAAAAAGAAAAATGAAAACAATTTAATCTAATTGCAGCCTAAAGAAGAGTTTTAAATGGAGAGAAAAGTGAGAAAGGCTTAAAGAAAGAATGAGGGGATTAGTGGAAGAGGAGGGAAAAGATAGGATTAGCTAAGGAGGACGACGGCATTCAGTTTCACAGCTCAGAGTGTCATCTGTGAATATTTAATGTAAACATTTTCTCTTCTTTCTGTTCATGTTCATTTCCGTATCTTATTTCGTATATATATTTCCCTCCACCTACCAGCTTTGTTTACTCTGTAGAGATATTTTATGTCATATTTTTCATAAGGCCCGTGGCAGTAAAAAATATAGTCACTTCAGAATTCATTAGTATAGATTTTTGTGTGCTGTGTTTTCACTACATGGTGCAGCTGAACTCAACCCAACACCATTCATGCCAGGTACTTTTTTTCATTGTTTTCTACTGAAGGTAATACCCATAAAGCAAAGAAGGAAACCCTGATTATAATAATGGACAGATATACAATATAGAAAACCATTTTTGGGAATTCCAATTGCACTGAAAAACTTTTCAACCTGCTTTGAATACAGAGAAAGAAGGTTTCTTGAAGTAAAGGTAGTATCCCACTGGGCTGTGACTGTTGGAGGCTAGTTGGTGACTCCTACTTAACTCCATATTTTGAGAAAAAACTCAACTTCTCAGTTACAGTCTCACTGAATTCTGAGTATTTGCAACCAAGTGACTTGAGAGCGGTTCGGATATGTTTTGTGCAACCAGTTTCTGAAAATCACAGCTTATTTTTGTGTGCACAGCTTAGCAAATCTATATTATAGGTTGTATACATTGCTTTGTTGCCCATCTCCAAACAGCGCACATTATACCCACTTTGGCAGCCACCCTCAAGTTTACAATTTAATATACTGCAGTACACTTTTGAAATGAAGACCAATTTGGACCGATTTTTAAAAAATAAATAATTATCACCAACATGAGTTTTAGATCTGGATATGTTTTCTCGTGTCATTTTACAGTTCTAGCACTCTTGAGATGAGTTGGAGATGTCTGTGTCAAAATTGAGAAGAGTTTGACGTGTGTGAAGCATAAGCGACAATCCCAACTATTTTGAGAAAAAATTCTCAAAATATAAATACTTTTTTTGAACATGTTCAAAATTCACTCTAAGATACTACCTTTAGGTCAACAACGGCTTTATATTAAGAAGATAGGGAAGGAATGAGTAACATGTTTTACTTTTCCTTCCAAAATCAGCTGCAACGAATATAGCTCAAACGTCAGGGTACATAATAACATATTGGTACGGCAGTACTTTTGTATTTTGACCAAAACATATCAGCTGTTTCTTTCAAACTCTAACGAATTGGGTTATCTTATGATAAATGGACATAACGTGTCTCTTCAAAGGCAGGTTTTATGTTGCTCGGTCAAATAGAGAAAGCAGTTCTGCTGTGATCAGATCTTCAGCTGCAGAACAGATTTCTGTCTGAACAGGGTGGTTTCTGTTGCTGAACAGGATTATACAACCATATAGATTGTACAATCTTACTGCTGCTGTCCTGGGCTGTGACAAGTTTTGTCTTGACAAGTCCTGCCATCTTTCTATTATAAACCCCTTTTGGAATGTTGTCCTCTCTCCCCATTGTTCCACTTGCCATTGATGATACCATGCTCCCTTTTGAACTCGGTTTTTGTGAAGCTCAAAGAATCACTGAAACAATGGTTCTTGCAGTTTGTTGTTATAGCTACATCTTATTCAGGTCACAACTTTTCTTCTCACTGAAATTTACACACTTATACAGACTTTATTATTTCTTGTCTTACTCACAAATGCACACGCAGACACACAAAAGTATCGTTCTGATGCATCGCCCTGTATCTCATGAGAAATCAACACTGAGCTGATTGATGCTTGAGGCACTTTGTACTTTGAAGTCACACTCTCTCGCATCCTGACATAAAGCTGACATGAATGTTTTTCATAGAGAGATTCAAATGCTCTAGGCTTAAAAGCATCAAACACTGGTATGGGGCATTTTCTTCTTGCATGAATATAAAACCATCATTCTCAAATAAAAAACACAAGTCAAATACAATGGGTATATTCTTAGAGTGAGTAAGTGAATCTTTCTCTGCTCAAGTTTCACTAAAGCCTTTAATCTGTGACCCAAAGAAAGGGATGGGGAGCATGGGGAGTATTGGGAGCATCATCCTCGTAACAGCCATAAAAGAAGACATGATGACAGAAAACTGTGTGTGTGGGTGTGTGTGTGGGATTGAGTGATTAATGCAACGTGGTTGTTAAAGAGAACCAAATTAGGATATTTTGACAATTGTTTTTTTTCCATTCCAGGAAAGTCATGATAAAATGATTGGCAAACAGTTTTAAAAAGTAGAAATTGAGCAGAAAACTTAACTTTAAAGGCACAGAGTTTGTTCACAGTTAAAAAGCATGTTAAAATTTGGGTGCATTACTAGATGTAAAAGAGCAAACATCACTGAGAAAGGTAAAAATGTTTGCCAAAGCTCTATTGTTCTGAAAAAAAAAACTTGAAATGTTTCATTTAAGAAATCAAATTATTGTTCTATTAATCCCGTAGTTCACTGTTAAACAGCTCAACCTGAAGTTTTTGTTTAGCTTGTCAGTAAACATTAAATGCTGAGTAGAATAAGAGATATCTGGCAATGAAAATCAGCTATCAGCACCTCCAAATACACCCATTCAAAGATTGTATTTCTGTCATTTTTACAACATTATATTGATTTTCATTAATATTTGTAACCTAACTCTGACCATTACTACAAACTGAACCAGTGCCAATATGTAACTAACACTAACCTAAACCAATTCACATTATTATTTTATTTACCCAAATTATTTACCCAAAAATAATTTCCATTGTATTGGGACTGGGCATCGGTCAGAGTAAGGAGTATCGGTCCTGATAAAGTTAGTGATTTTACCAGAAAATGTTCTCTAAAAGGTAACTAAAACCAGGTACCCCCCCAACCCTACCACCCACACACTCACACACAAAAGAGTAGATTATTCAAAAGAAAGCATGCAACATGAATAATCCTGAGTCAGTTTGTGTTTATGCCTATATTTGGAATAAAATCTATTAGGATGCTTTCAGTTCCTTGCTTACACTTGTTCACAGACACCCACACGAAGTGTCAGAAACACGGTGCTAACAGAATATTCAGCTATTTCTCAATACTGAGCCACAGACCTGTTTCACAGAAACACAAAATACATAAATCTGTGTGTTGTTCTACGCGCTGTCTGAAGGCTTCTAATTATGTGCAGCTAACTATATTTTTATTTTACACTTATAAAAAACACTCGGATGTTTAAGCGCATATGTCTTTGTTTAGTGATTACTATGTGAATAATAGTCACTAAACGTCAGCTGTATATTAGGTTTTTTCCACTTCTATTTATTAGTCAGTCCAGTTTCTCAAAAAACTAAAATACGGGAATGTTTATATCCCTGTCTATGTGTTTTGTGTGTTTATATGAATTAGTCACTCCTTGACCAGTTGGTTTTGGCTGCAAACAGCTCAGCATTAGAACATGAATGAAAAAGTCCACATGTTGACATGTGCGGTTAATCTGATCAGAACTGGTGCGTCATCACCTGCTAGAGTGAATGATGGGAAAAGTGCTGAAAGTGTTATACAATAACTGATGTTATGAGTCACAGCTGAAGTGAAAAAAAAACCATTTTGTGTTTAAAATTGTAGCTACTCCACGCATTCATTATGACGTGACATTTTAGTCACTTAGTAGCGAACTGAAACTGTTTAGACGTAACAGTCACCAGTTTTACATCTGCTAACAGAACATAATTGAGAAATAAAAAATAAATACATGAACATTACACTGTGATCTACTGATCTGACGCTATTACTTACCAGCAACCCCGAGAAAGTATTTCTTGTTTTAATTAGGTTATATCAATAGCAACAATAACCACAGTCCGAATAACATTTAAAATACACAACATCTGAACAAATTTAGTAATTAGTGCTGAGCTAGAACTTGACTGTGTCAGTAATGCACCATTAAGCTACATGACAACTGTTTAGGTGAACTTGACCACATGATTCTATTTTTTTTACCAAGTATGTTCAAAGTGATTTACTTTGGTAATCCATTCAACCCTAATGTAGAGGTAACAAATATTGGAATGTTTAGGAGGAAGATAGACTTTAATAAATGTTTAAACTAAAAACACTGGCAGAGCAGACACTGCTGTAGAGAGAAAGTTAATTTAAACAAGAATCTAAAGTCACATACTAGGAGTAAAATAAATTTATGCTTTCAGTCACTCAACAAGACCACATCAAGGGAGAATTGTTAAATTGTGCACTAAGCATTACAGAACCCTACAGCATTTGAGTAGCATTGGTCTCATAACAACACCTCATGTCATCCTGTACTGTGTGACAATGACTGGCATCATCTGGACTCGGGGTTTCTCTGTTCCATAGGCTCCAAGTAACACTAAAGCAGAGTTGGCTGAATTTGGAGTGCTGCTGTAACTGGGATGATGAGTGGCATTGTACCATGTTCAGCGATGGATCATAGTTCTGCATCACCACAAATGACCATTGTGTGCATGTAATATGATGGGGCCAAGGGAAAATGACCAAATTTATCAGTGGTGGTACTCCTTGCATCATGGTGTGGGAGCCACAGGGTAGAGATGGGGGGGTGTTCGTCCACACATGTGTCTATTATACCTGCATTATATTATTATGCATTATGCAATTTCTAGACAGAGAAAATGAGAAACAGTAACCATCAAAGGAAAAGGCAATACTTATGTATTGAAATGTACTTTGGGGGTCAGAGTGACATGAATTAGTTATTATATTTTAAATAATGTTTAGATACATCACATCATGGCATCTTTTTTATTTTTGTGTTTTGGATATGGTGACTATGTTTCCCTCTCCTGAAGGTGGTATATGACAGATCATAAAGAGTTTATTTTGTCCAGCTAATAGAATAACATTTTCCAATTATTCACCCCCTCAACATCAGCATAAAATCATGACCTCATTAGGTTTTTACTCAGAATCTTCTGGCCTCTGTTATGAGTATTTGTTATCTTTTGCTGATACACACACATTATTTAACATAATGCAAGCGTGTAGATATGCTCATTAGTTTATTGAATGTTTGATAAAAGACTATGTTTATGTTGTTAATTCTCCACACTAAGTTGTTTTATTCACGTTTAGCTGCCACAGGATGCAAAGTGGCTAGCTGACAGTGAAAGGGCTCACTCAGCACTCAGATCACACACGTATGAAGACGCACATCCACACACACACACACACACAGCAATCTGACTTCCCTTGTTCAGGCCACAGGCTCGCTCAGCTTCCTGCATATTTGACAAAATGAGAGAAAAACATTCACTTTCAACACACTTTCACTTCATCTTCCTGCAAGCTCTCACATGCCAGAGCCCACAGAAGACTGAGAAATAAATGGACTCAGTGAAGGAATGGGGAAAAATTAGTTCATTAGATGCATCTTATTAATACTTATGTTTACCAACAGCTGGGAGGTAATACATTCAAACAGAACTACAGTATAAATGGTGAAACTACAAAGGTAAAATAACTTGAAGCACAACCTAAAGATTATACTAGTACTCATCTAAATTATCTACATCTAAATTGGAGGCATAAGTCAATAATATAATACAGAATACACATATTTATATTCCATTTTATAAAATGGATCCTGCCAATCTAAACAAGATGTGTGGAACCTGAACAACAGTTTTGGGGGGAGATACTGGAAAAAACAATCTTTTGGTAACTTTTATTTGTTTGTTTGTCTATGTGTATCTAGTAAACTGAAATTATCATTAAACATTACAATTTGTGGAAAGGTTCACTGAGGCAAAACTCATCAAATCAGTCAAATCATCGAAACTTTTAAAGTCTAAATTATGTGTTGGGATATCTGAAATGAAAGTGGTGAGTCATAATGTAGAGTTTTGAATGTGTGTTTTTTTTTTAAATTTATTTGAGAACATATAGACTATCCACATCTGAAAGCAGCATGTGAGGGGTTTAGAGTGGCAATGTTGCAATTGCAGGCTGGGCAAACAAATTAGACCCCTCGAACAAAACTCACAAAAAAAGGCTTGTAATTCTTTTTGCTGACTGTATAGACCATGCACAAAAATAAATAAATAAATAAAAAGTATTGACATTACCTAATTGCACTTCCCACTCTAACTTCGGCCTTTAGAAAACTGCCCAGTGTAAAACTTTATTATTTCTCAGTGTGTTCTGGGTTTTTAGTGTTTTTTGTTTTCAGACAGTTTTATGATAAGTGGATAGAGTACACATTTGGAGAATGACTGTGGCCTGTGTAGCTAAGCACCAACACCCCACAGTTTGTACTCAAAAACCGGGCGGAGAATTACACTGATAGAGACTATTCATTCAACAACAAATAAACATTCAACAACAAATAAACATTCAACAACGTAATCACGCTTTACATACAGGTAAAGGAGAGGTTCAGAATCAGAGAGCAAAGATCAGAGAAATTATACTTGATCTTCTGACGTGGCATTTTGTGAATTTGAGTTTGTGTATGGCTTTAATATTTGTGTCGTGTCAGAGTATTTTATTCCATCCATCCATTTTCTTTACTTGCTTCTACATTCTGGGTCACAAGGAGCTGGTGCATACCTCCAGCAGTCATTGTGCGAGAGGCGGGGGACACTCTGGACAGTTCGCAAGTCCATCGCAGGGCCACATAGAGACAAACCCGGAGTAAAGGTGAACATGCAAACTCCACCCAGAAAGGCTCCAGGCCGGGAAACAATCCTGCAACCTTCTTGCTGGGAGGTGACAGCTCTAACCACTGCGCCACTGTGCCACCTAAGTATTTTATTTACATTTTAAAATAAAAATAAAGACAAATTTATTTCAGATTTTTTTATTCTTAGTTAAAATTATTTATTGTTCTTATTGGCCACAGTTTGCTAGAGAAAGATGATAATTTTACATGCGCACAAATAAGCTATGGCAATTGTTCCGTCAATGCCTGACATATTCTGTTATAGTTGACCCTAAAGAACTGCAACCTGCTTTAAAAAATGGTTCAAATTCCGTATTATGCTCCCAAATGTAGGTATGAAAGTGAAAAAGAGACACAATGCTGGTAATAGAAGAGTTAAAGTGAAAGTTTGGAATTTTTTTGACTACTGAATTGTTCTTTCTTATTTACTAGCTTTATGTTTGTTTAGGAACAAGTAATTGCAATACTGAACAGCACTGGAAAACAGTTAATAAGAATCAACGAGGAAGTTGTTAGAAAGACTTTGTGTAATTTCACATGAAACTGATGCTTGGAGCAGCAGACAAGCATTGCAGTGAGGGGAAGTGTTAATCAAAACATGATGCAAAGAGTGAAAAGTGTTGGGTTGCAGTTATATGTGGCTACAGGTTGGCTAAGATTATGTTGAAAGTGAATGAAGACACAGCTAAGAGTGAAAAAAACAACACAATTTGGGTTTTGACACCCATACTTACACAAACAATTCTGGGTCCTTCACTACTTCCTGCTCTGGTGTCTATAGGAAATGGTCAGTTTTTGCGTGAGAAGAAAAGGGAACTCTTTTCAGTGACGTTATTCTCACGCAGACAAACTGAAAAAACCTGAGTTCTTTTTTTTTTCTTCAACTCTCTCACATTCTCCATCCTCTATAAACCACATAAAAGCAGAAGCTTTTTTTAAGGTTTAGTGACTCAAAGTCTGGATGGTTTGCACTGTCTAGCATAATTAGACAGTTACTGTTCACACAAACTAACTTGCTTTTTTTGCCGTATCTTTCTGCTGTTTTATTGCAGAACATCCAACCACAGAAGTCAGAACTCCAACTGTCTAAGAACAATTGCACAGGCAGGAAACTAACTCCAGATGGAAGCTAAGCATCATAAAATTTCAATTTCATCTCCATTTTTCATAAAAGTACAAGGTAACTACATCTTATAGCTGCTACCTCATCAGTGCAGTTAATGCTTGGCCAACTGCTGAAAGAACTAAATGTCAGATTAATGTTAATCTGCAGTGTATGAGTCACTGATAAAGTTAACAGAATAGCATTACCATTTAGCTTAATTGCTAATTAACTAAATGGTGAAGCTAATCCTTAGATGATGATTCACTGGGGTAGCTTATGCTTTACCCATTGCTAACTAACCTAAACTAATTCTAATCCTCACTGAGGAGTGCAGCAAGTCTTTTAAGACGCTTTCCAGAGATGTTTAATCTGTGAGAAGTTCATTACAAACCTGTGTGTGTGTGTGTTTGTAAAAGACAGAAGTGAAATAGGGATTGCAGAAAAGACATATGCTCAGTCTTCATCATTTTCAGTGATAATCACTTTTAAAGTTCTCATCAGCTCAAACTGTGATGTAACCTAACATGGCTGCTGTCGTTTTCCTACTCGCTCATCTCACTTGAGTTTTAATTGCATTTTATGCTTTAAACACAGTGTTATTGTTACACTAGTAGACTTTCTAACAAGGTAATTCACCAACAAATTTATATTGTTCTTTAATTTTTTAACACTGCATTTAAAATATGATATCAGTGTTCACTTCGCTAAATTTATTGTAAACCAAAATATTATTTTAACTTTGGCATAGTAAAAACTGACCGTAACTGCATTAAAATAGACTCCACCTGGTTTTCACATAAATAATCACCCAAAGGTGTAATTGTTTGCTTATTTAGGACAATAAATGACAGTGTGTTATAATTCAGAACTCTAATACGATCCAGTCAACCCCCTGACGTCACCTGTAAAGATCTGAGTTTATGTCAAGCTGGCCCTCACAATGAGGATTAGCCTGTTAGGGGTCTGTTTAGCACACATTAAACCACTTCTCAGTTGCTTCTGTCAGCTTTTTCAGCTTTAAAGCTGCACAAAAACAATCTGAACTTCATATTGTGTCATTCATATTTTAAAGGTGGTAATTCAGGAGCATTACCCTTATACTGTAACAGATATAAGTCTTTACTATTTTTTACTATTTTATTCTTACTATTTTTTCTCAAAACAGTCAGAGTGGTTGCACACGTCTTGAACCCACCACAAATTAAATCAATGCATGGCCATATGGCTTGCTGGTTGCTTGGTCAGAATTCGGTGAGACTGCAATGACAACATTCCCAAAGCTTTTTTTTTTGCAAGATGAGGTGCGAACACTCCAACAGGCAAAGCCCAGTACCTTAAAGCACTAACTCCCAACATTTAGGCCCCGTCTTTTCTTTTTTCTTGCAAACATGGCACTGTTTCTAGAAATGTTTTCATCCACACTAAAACACAGAAAATGACCCAAATGCAGAAGTAATGTTCTAGGCCTGTAATGCTGCCATGGAAATACACTGGAAACAGTAAAGAAGACATGGAGCACATGCTCCAAATGAGCAAAAAAAACAAATATTTTTTGTGGACTGACAATAAAGTGGAACTTCTACTTTGTGTCACATTAAACTACTATTGACTCCTAGTCATGTCAGTTCAGATACAGGGACATAATGGACAATTTCAGGCAGAGTATCCAGCGAAGGATGACTGAAACAGGGAGAGTTTTCCTCATAATATTCAAAGCAGTTCAGGGTTAATTATTTATATACAAGTGTTGATCTTTTAAAACTACTCTCATTTTCCACGTTTTTATTTTATATTTGATGTATTATGATGCCTTATTTGTCCTCCTCCTAGTGTGGGATTAGCACCAACGGCAGGCTAACAATGAGCCATGTGAGAGTGGTTTTACTCCACACCGACTTGCACATGTTTGCCTGTTTTGTAATCTGCATTTTAGAGGAAAAGGAACTAACCAATGCAAACACCACATGCCAGTCACTCACTGCTTTCTCCTTTTTCAGCCTCAGCAGGCCTTTTTTGGCTGTTGTGGTTGCCAGATTGGAGGGGGAAAATCCCCCCCCCCCCAATAAAAAAAAAAAAATCCAACCAGGCTATTGATGGTAAAATGGCTACCAGATCACACAAATAGATGACAGAGATGAGAGGAAGCGACTCTCTGCTCTTTGATGGCAGTGTTGAGGACAGTCTCTGCGTGTGGCATGTGCTGTATATGTTTGCCCATGTATATGTTATTGTGTATGTACGTGTCTCCTCATCAGTGTGGGTGAATGTGACTATATTGTATATATGTACTGACTGTCTGTCATTCTGCCTGTGAGCAACCACAGTTTATATACACAAATCTGAGTGAGGGTGGCACTGTGTGTGTTAATGTTAGTGGGGATGCAGGGGTGTTACAGTCTCTGAGTTTTAGTAGTTAACCCCTAGACTTTTTATTTTTCAGAGCAGTTCAGAGTCAGTGGGGGGCATTTGAGTATTGGGGCTGGTGTGTGGGCACGTTATATTCTTTATTGGCCAGAAACAACGAGGAGGGTAGGAAGTGAAGGGAAATTGAGAGTAGGAGGAGAACATATGAAGAAAGGAACTGCCACCAGCTCCCCAATACCCAACATGAACATATTACCCTCTGACCCCCCTTCCCCAAAACACCCTCACACCACCACTGGAAGGAGAAGTGGAGGCTGCTCGACCACAGACCACCCAGACAGATGGAGACAGACAGCAACACATGTATAAAGACAGACAGACATGAAGATATCAGAAAACAGGCTGTGTGAAACTAAATACAGAATCAAATTAAAAAGTATCTGGAACGGACAAAATTAAACTTAATCAGGTTTCTAAATAACTATTTGGTAATTTAAAGAATAAAGAATATAAGGAATCATAAAAACAAAAGGACAATTATTTTTGCATATTGTAAGTCAGTGGTGTCGAGTCCTGGTCCTGAAGGGCCACTGTCCTGCATGTTTAAATTGTTTCCCTGCTCTTCAGCAGGTCTTCAAGTTCTGCAGAAGCCTGTTAATCACTCAGTCATTCAGATCAGGTGTGTCACAGCAGAAAAACACCTACAACCTGCAGGATTGTGGCTCTCCAGGTCCAGGATTGGACACTACGTTTTTAAGCAATGAAAAGACATAATTTTTGTCTGTTAAATCCAGAACCCAGAATTTCACAAGTTTTAGAGGAAGAAAAAGAAAAAAATTAAAATCTGTAAATAAATAAGGGTTTATTAAATCATCAGTTTTCCTGAATATGACTGGGGCTGATAAACCCAGTTTCTTATTTATAATCACAAAGGACATTTCCCTTTTGTGTTGTCCAAGTTACAAAACAAAAGGTTTCTACTTTATAAAAACAACTAATTTTGATAGGGTGCTGGATAGAAATACATGAAATATGTAACAAAATTCAGTCCAAATGCTCTGTCACCATGTAACATATTTTGTAAATGGTAAAGGATTTTGCTCTTTAAGTGGAACAAATAGACTAAAATTTGCAATTCGAGCGTGTTAAAAAGATAGCCTAAAAAATAGCTTATCTACAAAACAAGCTGCACATTAACTTAGAAAATAAGAGTTAAATTGAGCACATTTATATTATTTACAATTATGTTTGTGTTCTTCTCATTCAGCACTGACATTATGGACTGCATGCCTACAGCTGTGGAAACATGCCTTTTAATCTTTCTGTTGTATAAAATCACATGAACCCATTCATACACAGAGACA
Organism: Kryptolebias marmoratus; assembly: GCF_001649575.2. Classification (NCBI taxonomy): domain Eukaryota; kingdom Metazoa; phylum Chordata; class Actinopteri; order Cyprinodontiformes; family Rivulidae; genus Kryptolebias; species Kryptolebias marmoratus. Next base: position 4,411,170 of record NC_051445.1, on the reverse strand, counting down.
GAAACCTTGAAACATGGCAACCATCTTCAGATTTATCATGTCAAAGTATATGTTAATAATTTAAATAAATAAAATTACAACAAAAATGTGTTATATTCCATAAAAATTGTTTATTTTTGAACTTTAACCAATTAATACAGATGAAAGACTAAACTCTCTGAGTAACCGCTCATAATATTCTTCTTTTTTAAAAACCACATAAGTGCAAAACAAACAAACCTTTTAACGTTTTATGTTGAAAAACTGTCTTTGCAGGATATTGCTGTTGCAACATTGTTTCTATGTGCTGAAGGAAGGGGAACGACAAAAAATTGTCTTTAATTTTAAACATGTTCAGGAACAAGGTCTGTCTCTCTACAGGGTCTTTTTTCAATCGCTGCTCATTTTGCAAAATAAGCTACATTTCTGGACAGAAGAAAAGACTAAAGACAAAAATATCTAATAATACAAACATGAAAAATATATTTATAAAACACATTCAAAGGCCATTCAGTGCAAATATATGATACGCTATTTTGAGCAAATGCAACTTTTCGCTATTCCCTCTGATAAACACATGAACAGTTTGTCAACTTTTAGTAACTTTTGTTCCTGTGTCGTCTCTGCCCTCCACGTATCATATGCATGTATATAAGTTTGTATGTGGGTAGATGACAGAGTTTTGTGTTCACCACATCAGTGTTGGTAGTGTTTGTGTGGTTTCCTGCACTTCACCGCTGCCTCCTCCACTCTACCCCATCATTCTTTTGTTTTCTCTAATGTCGTTAACATCATTAATGTTAACGACATTCTATCCTACCTTTACTCGTTAATGTTCAATTCACACTTTTTTTCACGTGTCCATGCTTGTGACTCATATTTATGTTTTAGATATAAATTCTTGTAAATATGTAATCACTAAGAAAAAAACAGATAAAGGAAAACTTTAAAGATCAGAGTCAAAATTTCTGTTTTTAGAGTCAGGGGGTTTAACAAATTTGACAATTTTGGGGGGGAGGGAATTCGTGGAAACAAGGGGACTTCACAAATGAGTCACATAGCAAAAATAAAGTGGAATGTGTTTAATAAACTTTTTTGGTACATTTTCTTTGTTTGATTGTTACCAGAAAGAAAAAAAAACATGAACATCAAGTGGAAAGAAATTATATTTTTAGCCAACAAAAACAAGTCATGGAAAAAATATGTCCAAACCATCAACTCTGTTCTGTTAACAACTTTTTTCTTTCCAAACTTTCTCATTCTTCTCTGTCTGAAAGAAAAAGCAGAAATTCTTTTTTTGGGGGGAAAGGAGGAAGGGGCAAGGGAGTAAGAGGAGAGGTGGAAATTCCCCTTGTGGATACAGGTCAGTCACTTCCACATGCCCATCTGTCTGACGATCTGACTCACGCTGCTATCATACAGCCAGGACTCAAGTCAGATGATCCACATGATCACATACACTTATGGAAGTGGACAATAAAGTTTGAGCAATATGCATGTAGTAGAAGGTACGTGATGCAGCACCTGAAGCAGCAGCTGCAACGTGTTGGTAGTCTGAGTGATATTAGGTCAAATTTCAAACCAGCAACAAATTAGGGTGAATTTTTTTTATCTGCCTTGACAAAATTAAATTGTGAATTAAAAACAGTTTTGTCGTGTGCATGTTAATTAAAACTGTAAATGAAAAAAGCACATTTAAATGAAATGAAATTAGCATTACATGAAGGAATGGATGTTGCCTGCCTCTTTGCATGGAAAAGTTTTCACTAAAGTTATAAAGTGATCCGTTAGAGCTCAGAGTGTATGTTAGGGATGTCTCTAAGCTACCACAGCAAATTTTAACACAGTATTTGTAATGTTGACTGAGTTATAGCCATTTTTATGTTTGCTAAACTCGATTAGCTATTGTGGCCATCTTCTTAGATGTACATCTAATGATTGCACACTAGAAAAACCCAGACATCTCTGTTCCTGGCGACACTCTCTAATTCCTCTTGAGGGATCCTAAGGCGTTCCAAGGGCAAAGAAGATACATAAACCCTCCAGAGAGTTTAGAGTCTGCCTTGGGACAAGCCTGGAGAACTTCCAACGGGAGGCGCCCGAACAACCTCAGCTGATTCCTTTCAAAATTGAGAAGCGGCTCTACTCTGAGCTGCCCATGGATAACAGAGCTCCTCATATTATCTCTAAGGCTGACCCCAGCCTTACAAAGAAAGCCTATTTCAGTTGATGCATTCGGGATCTCTTCTTTTGGCCATGATCCATTACTCATTACCATAGGGGAGAGTTGAAACTTACACAGACTGGTAAACTGACAGCTTTGTTTTTTGGATCAACTCATTCTTCATCATGCCAGACTGAAGCAGTGGTTTCATACTACAGACAAGGCCCTAATCTGTCTTTCTATCTCCTGTTCCATCCTACCGTCACTCGTGACAAAACTCCCAAGATGCTGGCTCTTGACTTAAGGCAGAGACTTTAATAATTTCTCTAAAACCTGTATGTTTGTTCAACTTGATAAAAGAATGTAACTTAAAGGAGAAATATTAAACTCCTGACACAAAATAGTAGAAAGTGATGCTCCATTTCTGGATCAGTCCCATAACTAAACATATTTCGAGAAAAGAAGACTGAACAGTTGGATAAATTTCTAACAACTTGTCTGACTCTAAATTTATATTGATGCCATTGAAACAAGCAGATCTTTGGAAAGAAACCTCTTGCATAATGCACAGATATTTGTGTCTTTTGATCTGTCAGTATCTGTTTTTCTCCTGTTTGTAACAGCAAGACACACCTACTCAGGGTGTGTTTATGTGTGCATTGGACTTTGTCTGTCCTTGCTGATACTTAGTCTGTCTAAGTGTGCGTTTGTTAGTACTTATGTGTAAAAGCTCAAGAGCTACTTATTAGTCCTAAAATCCCTTCTGCTTTCGATTGTGTCTGTCTCATTGTGACTCATTCTACAGTATTGTACCTAGCTAATCACTGTCGGATTAAATGCGATTCGTCCTCATTGTTGCTCTTACTGAGCAACAGACGGAGGTTTTGATAGGGAAAGGAGAGGCAGTCAGCCAGACAGGCGGCTGTGGCTCTGAGGTTACAGAAAAATGTGAATTTTAACCCTGTCTGATTTGTATTTCAGTGTTTCTCAATAAGTATGCACAGTCTTCTATTGCAAAAGCAATGATGACTGCCGTGGATATACCCTAAACCACATAAGAAATTCAGCAGTTATTTAATGCTAAGGTCCTTGAGACATGTCGTGTTTTTCACCATTTAGTATTATGGAAATCCCTCCTCAGAAAACTCTCTCTGTAGACTTTCCTTAATTGAAACTGAAACAATTAATGCATTGCCACCACACCAATGCAACTGAGTTGAACTAAACTTTACTAAATACTTTAACTAAGTGAAAACTAGAAATCAGAAAATTCAATACACTTTTTGACAAGGTCGTGTTTATTTTTGCAGCATGAACAAATATGGTAAACTTCATAAACTAATTAAGTATTTAAGTTGACATTTTTATCAAAATTGGGGTTTTCCCTGAGAATTATGATTGACGTAACAACAAAACTGTCTGGAGATGACAGATGGGATTTTGATAAATTATCTTTCGGGGGAACTACAAGGATTACAGCTATTTAAACAAAACTCAAGGGATGAAGACACTCAGTGATGCATGAGTAGCTCAGACGTTTGTTTGTGTCTCGGATGGATACTTTTTAATATTGTGGTGACAACCCGAATTTCATTGGAATGGCTAAAAAAAGTGGAATCTACCTAAGTTGAACTTTGTAAAAAAACACAGCATTCAGAAGATTAACTTGACTTTGACGGATCTTCCACACTTACAAAAAGAAAACAGAACCATATGTGTACTCTCAGGGTTGTTTTCTTGAGACTGCTGAATTATTTCAAGCATTGTCTGTGTTCTGAACAGGCATTGTGATGCTCTATTCTACCAACAAACTACAACAATAAACATAAGAGTCAAAAATAAGAGTGAAACGAATGTAATTATATTGCCTTATCTGATACAGCCACAAAAGAAACATCATATTTAAAAATTATGATAGCCACAGAAAAAAATAAAATTACTTGGATCTGATCGCTGTAATAATTTTCTATAGTTATTTCACGTTTTACTTTGAGACTTGGCTGGTGTTTAATAATGATGACAGAGGAATTGCTGATGTTTGTTTATTAAAAGGCGCTTTATTTGTAAAGCACATTTCAGTAACAGGGAAGCTCAGAGTTCTTTACTTAATAAAAACAATTTGCAAAAGAACAAAAATAGTTACTTACAAATATATTTTAACTGAGTTATCATAGCTCTTATAAAGGTTTCAACCCTTTCTTTATTGAGAAAATTAAAGCATGTTAAATACAGATTTATCTTATACAAAAAAAATTGAATAATACAGTATATTTAAAAGATTTAAAACACAATTTACTGCAGTTTTATGAAACTTGGCCCTGGGGTTGCATGAATAATGTTTGCATTTTAGTTAAACCTGTTGTCATCTGGCTGACTTTACAAACTGTACCACATTATTAATTCTGAAGTTTTCAACTTTATTATCTTAGCATTATTGTCAGTGCACCTATAGCTGTCCCACTGCTGTCCTGTCCAACTTGCTTTCTTTGTTAATGTCATACTTCCTTTTCCTTCCTCTCTTGTTTCCTTTCATTTTGCCCCCGCTGCCACCCCCTACAACGATCCCCAATCTCCTTCCTTATTTCTCTGTCTGTGTTGTGTCTTCCCTGGTTTCTCCTTTTATCTGTCAGGGTGACGAGGAGAAGGAAGAGAAGGAAGGCCCGTTTGAAGCTGGCGTCTGTCCCAAAATCAGTGGGCACACCTGGAGGCCAAATTGGTGGTGTTCTTCTTCTGTGGCACACACTCACACACACACATGCACAAAAAGTCCCCCACTCATTTTCTCTCAGACACTCTCTCTGTCTGTCTCTCTCACACACACTTCCATTCTCACTTCAAAGTCCCATGACTACAGGGCTCTGAAAGACTAAATACCGTTTACCTTCAACCCCACTGACTGATCAGCTTCCTCTGCACACACACACCACCGGAAACACATGCATGTGCACACGCATACACACAAACTGTTCACACACACAGAAAAAGAAGTTGAACGACAATATGTTTTTGAACTAAATGACCCCTTTCAGCTATAAGCTACAAGTAAGTCATGTGTTTGAGTGTGTGTCTGAGCATGTGTGTTTACACTCGGCTCTGTGTCACTTCACACATGTTGGTGGTCACAGTCTGGGCATCATCGTTACCTTTATGTCATGAATCCCCTGAAAAGGCTCAGCTTACTAGTGTTGTCTTTAAACTGGGGTTTTTAAAGTATATATATCAGTACAGCTGATATAACTGACACCTTTTTTAATCAATACAAACAACAACATCAAAAGCACATTAGGCTCCATCTTTAAAAAGTTTGATTTTTTTGAGGAGTTATATAAGTTGATAATATTTATTGTATTATATCATCAAGACTTATTTACTATATCTCACTATCCAGAAGTAAATGATTAAAAAATGACTTTTGGTTGAGACCAACTGATACTTTAGTACCAAGATGGTGACAGTTTTTGACACCTTAGACCATAGCCTTACACAAAGATTAAACACGTGACATATTTCCATTCACATTTTTACACAATTAAGTAAGTGCCCTTATATGAGGGTTTTTTTTCTGGATTTTACAACTTCAGAAGATGAAACTGTCTTCATGTCAATGTGTCTATAAAACTGGACTTTTACATTTATCTGAATAAAAGCTGAAAATTAAAATTAAATTGAAAGTGAAATTAGTTCAAACTGAAACTGAAATATTGTGAAATATTCAGAGTAACGGGAAGCAGGAGAAAAAAAAAAAACTCAAAACAAGCATAGATCTCTCAGGGTTTTCTCAACCATGTAATATTCAGAAGTGTATTGCATCAAATGAAATCTCTTAGATATGATCAAGTGAAAAATAAGACAAATGATTTAAATTTCACTTCTCTCCCTTGTACCTGATTTGTCTTGAGATGTCACCCAGTTATGACATGAACCTGATGAACCTGCAGACTGTGGGTAACAAATTTATGTTCAGAATGAGGAAACATAAAAATCTTGCGGTGCTGAAATGTTTGCTATAAAAACATCCTTGATAGAATAAGGCTGCTTTACCGTGAGACAACATGCATGGCAGAAGATCTTACTCAACTGACAACAGTCCTCAGGTCTCTCACAGGGTTTAACCACAGCACCACAAGTATCTCATGTCATCTTCCACTAGTCATCTCTCACTGTCTTTTCTCACGTAATTTAAAACAGTTATTATCACTTCTTATAAAACTGTAATCATCACTTTGCTGAAGGTGGATTTGTGTTTGTTTGTTTGTAGCATTTGCAAAATATCTCATGAACCACCGAACAGATTTTATTGAAACTCTCAGAGAGCGGTCATTGGATGTGCATCCACAAATTATTAGCTGTTGGAGATAAATCCATTAAGGATGACTGACACATCCAAGCAACATTATCAAACACAAAAATGGTTATAATTCTACCCCTTTTTTAAAAATATTGAGCTAAAATTTGGTATTTAAGTAACTGAGCATCATCCCCAACACATACTCTGAGCACTAACTGATTACACAGGATCTTTGTGTAAAACCTTTGAAGTCAACGTCTCCTGTCTATTAGCAAAATATCTCATAAACCAATGGCCAAATTTTATTGAAAATACCAAACAGTAATCATTGGGTGTACATCTACAACTGATTAACTGTTGGAATCAACCTGATTTAAGATAGCTGCCACAGCCAACTGACTTTAGGAAATACAAAAAATGTCTATAACTCTGCCAATTTCACAAATATTGTGCTAAAATTATATTTATTACTAGCTGGAAGTGGTTCTCAACACATACTTTGAGCACTTTACATTACACAACATCTTCGCCTTTTAACTATGGCAATACCTGTTAACGTCAACACTGTCTGTCGTTAGCAGAATATCTCATGAACTACAGAACAGAATTTTATGAAACTCTCAGAAAGCTGTTATTGAATAAACATCTACAACTCATTAACATTTGGAGTCCTTGCAATTCAAGATGGGTGCCACAGCTGATCGGCCTTAGCTCGCACAAAAATGGCTGTGACTCTGCAGATATTGATGTAATTAGCTGAAAGTCATCCTCAGCACGTTCTCTGACCACTAACACATCTCACAAGATCTCATAATATTGTATGAGATTGTGCATAATGTCATTTACAAGGTTTGAACAAAACAGCTATACAGCATAAGATCTTAGTTTAAAACTCTACCATGAAAGGTGGCGGGCGATATGCATGCCAATAAAACATAAATATGACTCAGTATTCAAAACTGTTCAAGTACTGAGATGAATTACCAACAAGGAGAACATAGAATAAGTATCTTCTTTTGATCTGATTATTGTCAAATGCATGTTTTACCACAACTGATGCAGACTGATTTTCTATACTGATCTGCAACTGAATGGCTGCAAAGAGTTTAGTGATTCAAAAAATAAATTAGGGTAGTTATTCCCAGACATTTGATAAAATAAAATAAAATAAAATAAAGTTTGCAAATTGAGACCATTAGCTAATGACTAAGTCTGATTTGATATCTATGTGATGCACACAAATGAGACATATTGAGAAAAGGGTCATTTCATAATACTGTAACATGATTTTTGATCCTTGCAAGTACGTGGTATTTCCCAACTCCTTTTATTGCAAAACAATAGAAAATGCCCATTATTCTTTGCTTTTGTGGCTTACAGGATGAATTGTTGAACAATGTCTTACATTTTATTATCTTTTCTGTATTTTTTAAACCTTTTTGCTAGGTTTGAAAACAAATTTTTTAAGACAACAACTGTGGCAACATTTCTTAACCAATAATAACTGGTAAAAAGGCAAAATCATAAGTTCATTGTCAAACCATAATCGTAAAGTTTTGGAATCAAAATGTTTTTTATTTTTTATTCTGTTTAGTTATAAAAAAAACTGGGACTTGAACCTAGGATCAAGTCAAAAATGAAATTGTAGTCAGACAGAGGCAGACAAAAGATTTCCAACATGGTCACAGAGGAAATGTTACATCACATGAGAGGAATTTATTGAAGTTTTACTCTTAGTAGACCTTTTCTGAGACATCTTGTGAGGTTTCAGACCGAATGTTGATTGTGAATTCCCTTCAGTGTCATGAGACCATTCTGTCTGACCTCACGTGTTTGTGTCTGTCGGGTTTTTTCATACACACTCCCCTCACACACATATACACATGTGCACACAAACTGAAAGTAGACAGCACTGAAGATGGCAGGCTTCCCTGTATTTTGTAAACATGTTTATGTTACACTGGCCAATCAGAGAGCAGACCCATCACACTGATGCACAGGCAAGTCTTTACATGCTGCCCTCAGAAGATTTACGTACAACGCATGGATGCAAACATTAAACATACACATTATGCTGACCTAGGCAGAAAACACTACCAGCCAAGCGTGCATATGGACACCTATAATTTCATTCTCAGGCACTCACACCCAAAGCCTCACACTGGAATTCATTGTTCTCAGAAATCACACCCGATTACAAAAACGATGCTAAAGTAGATCCTCAGATACTCACACTTGGTTCAAGTGCATCGACCTAAAAGAGAAAATTCTTGTTTTCTTCACATTTACCATACATCCTGTTTCACAAAACCTTCTCAAGCTTCAAATAATCACATTTGTTTGTACAGTTTAATCTTTTCCCTTCTTATCAGCAATGAAACAATTTAAAGGTATCAGTAAAAAAGAAAAAAATCTCTGAGAAAGGAAGATACATTTGTTTCTATTATGCCGCTTAAATAATAGATTACTTTTATCATATCAGTGATTTATTTTTTTTTACAAAACTTTAATGACCAAAGTAAAGGTTTTTGTTGCTGCAGACATCACAGATGCATTATAAGTGGGTTAAAACTAAACTTTCCCAGGTCAGTGCATCTATTTCAGGTTTACAAAACTTTTTTTTAGATTCAGTACATAATTTAACTGAAACACACACTTACAAAATCAAATCTCCGCTTCTTAATAATATATTTGGCCAAATCACCTGTGAAAATTATGCATGTTGTAGCATTTAAAATGTCAACATTATCAACTGGGAAGCTTAATTAAGATGTCATATAACTAAGATGTTTGTAATAAGCAATTACAGAAAAGTCAGTAATTTTGTAAGTGTTTGTTATGTTTGTCATTTGAAATCAAAATATAATCCCCCCAAAAATGTTTATTTCACTTTCCAAACTGAAAACACAGACGGTAAATTGCTCTGGGTATTCCCTTTGAGTAAAAACAGTTTGTGAGCATCAGACACTTTTCTAGTGCATAAAAGAAACTTATGAATTATTTTCTGATGCACACAATACTTTTCCATGTGCACCACATACTTTCTCTTGTGCACAAAAATCTATTTAAAATATTTTCGTCACCAATTTTGATGTTTTATATATTGCAGCGTGAAGGAGGCCTGAATAAATTAAAGTAAAACTGATGACCAGTGAAAAACTGCATAATTTAACTAAGACTGTCTTAAAAACAAAAAAGTAAATCATTAACTAGCTTTGATATGAGCATCCTGTGGGCTGAATTTAATCATAAAATCAATTGTTATCTTTTACGCACACACACACAAAAAAAAGTTTTAGCCAGAGAGGTCAATCTATGAATGTTTTTCCCTTTCAGTGTTGAGCAACAGTTTTCAAACATCAACTTGTCCATAATAATATTTGCCTATGCAACCATCCTGTGATACTTTTATGTATAAACCCAAAACAAAATAAATGTTATAAATCTACTGAAAACTGTAGGAACTATTGTTTTTTGTAATATGTTTAAAACAGATAACACAGCTGAGCTAATTGTATCACGTTAAAGCGATGTGCACAAACCAGATCACCAGAAGAATCACCAGAATGTAACAATTTTTGCACCAAATTTACAGTTACCTTTATATTTTTTCAGCTAATGTAACAGATAAGGTGCAGACAGTCTAAATGAAAACTCTGTAGAGTTGAAGGTTACCAGTTTTGTCAGTGATGGTGTTAAAGTAGAGAGTTGCACAATCGGCTGCTCAGCTCTTTTTTTCCCCTCCCACTTTTTTTCCTGTCTGCTGTCCGACAGGTTCATGTTATGTTAGACCGGTCTCCTTGACATTTGACAAGCAATCAATAGCCAATGATTACTTGCAACTGTAACAATAAGCTAACCTTCCACTCCTGTTACAACAAGCCCTCCTCTCCATGCAACCTTATAGGTTGTTTGTTCACAGCTTAAATATGACACTGTCCAAGCTGGCACAAAATGACAGGAGAAAATGTAACCTCTTACAACTGAATGACCTTACAGGACATTTGTTACACTTCAAAATACGATATCACATTAGAGCAGACATCTTTTTTAGTCATGTGTGTGTTTGACAGCTTGTACTTCTGTCAGAACAGTGAATTATGCTGTGCATATCAGGGTCTGTCCTTGGTGGAAGATGAGCTGCAGAAGAAGGGGAAGAATTTCACTCAATCCTGATGGAAAATGGCAACCTTTAAATCACTCCATAGTTTTGGCCCTGGGGTCATGGCAACATCAGACATGGCAGATTAGATGAAAACTAACTCTCTCTATCTGCCTGTCTTTATTAGTCTATCCTTTCTCGCAGAAGGGAAGGTGAGAAAAAAAATATAAAATGTTATGTAAATAGAAATATCTACAGAGCGTTACAGAATATATTGAATAAAAGAACAACAAAACAGACCAGTTAAAGTAAGAAAGGATGCAGAGAATGAGAGGACTAAAGGCCACCAACGCCAAAAAGGATGAAAAATAGAAAGAAGAGGGTAGGAAATGGAGGACAAAATAAATGTGAACAAATGATAATAAAAATATAGCAATGTTGAGAGGAAAAAAGATGAATGAAAAGGAAAAGGTTAGAGTGAGTTAGGAAGAGGACATGTTGGGAATTATTACAAGACTGATTACAGAAGAGAAGGAAGGTCACACAAACACGATGCTCACATCCATCTTCTTCAGCAGCCATGACAGGTCCCATCACCTTTTCTTTCCCACTTTAATTCAGTTCACTGTCCTTCTGTTTTTCTCACCTGTTTGTTGAAGAAAACTGGGAATTTCTTTTTACTCCTTTGAACCCTTGGGTTGGTTGTAATAATGCACAAGATACTGTAAAGAAACTTGTTATTTAAAGAACAAATGTTTGACATGAGATTAGGAAAATGGTTTATTCACTTCTGGGTTTTTTAAAGAAATATAGTGACACAAATATTGGATTTGTTGTTTCTATCTTGTAGATAAGGCCATTTTTAATTAATTAATGTATATAATTTTAATGTGCTCTAAAGAATCTTCCACTTGAGTAAATAATGATTCAGACATTATGGCTGCATTGTCTTTTTTCTAATTTACAGCCTAAATAATGCCCCCAAAGCATGTTGTTGTTTCCAGTACATGTTGCAGTTCAAAATGACACGGTTTCTGTGTTCTGGCTGATGAAGCAAATAACAGACAAAGAGACACACAAATATGCATTTTTTTGCCCTCTGCTTAAAGGTGAAGGCGGATAATAATGTTTCTGTCTCTGTCTGTGTGTGTGGGATACCTGATTTTTGTTAAGCTTTAATAGTTTTTTTCTGGTATAAACTCCTAACTTGTCAGGACCTGTAGTTCTTATGGGGACAAAAGCCTGGTCCTAATATGGTGGAACTTCATATTTGGTTTAGGAGTTAGGTTTAGGGCCAATAAACCACTTAATGGATTATAATAAAACTTTCAAAAAGTAATCATGTCACTAGCTGAGAGTAACCCCCACTTACTCTGAGTGTGACATCTTGTGATATTGGATGAAATTGCACATAACGTTGCACAAAACTGTCACGACTCCGTCATTTCTCAGCATAAGATCATTTTAGCCTTAAACTCCGTCATGAAAGGCTGTAGCTGATGTGTATTCTTTTAAGGAATGCTAGGCTTTTAGTTTCAGCCCTGGATTTCAAAAATGTTTTGAAGAAACCACAGCAACATAAAGAAGTTTTTCAGTTTGTGTTTCATCTGTTCAGCATTGGATGACTCTCAGTTCTCCTGTTAGTGGCCTGTTTGTCTCCGCTCCTTCTGTCTCCAGGTGTGGCTGTAAGGGAAAGCCCTGTTGATGCCAAAACAGATTTGGTCTTGATATCAGTTGTCTGGCCAACTGACTCACCCAATGCATGTCTGGTTATTGATGATTCATACACACACAAACAGAGAGGGATGTACTATATACAAATAGCTGCACCCACATGTAGTGGAAATTATTTGCTAATTGCTATATGCAGAAGGTCAGACACACACACACACAGAAATCAAAGGCATTCCCTTGTGTGGGTGACTAAGCGTCTGCGAGCAACAGACACAGACTGAAGAATGTAAACAGCAGTAGTTGCTGGTTCAAATCCCTGCAGAATGCAGGAGGGCACGGTGTGTCTGTGTGTGTTTTGCATGCACGAGACTGATACTAGCTTCTGTTTACTCTTCCTTCACCCTGTGGACACTTTTGCACATCATCCAGCTGTTTAGCACCACCCAGCTGCACATTCTTACCTCGCTGAGATTAGAGAGTGAGCTTTGGAAAGACAATTGAGAAATCCAAACCTAACTGACAAACAACAAGCAGCGAGCATGCCGTGAGGACGATCCACATGACCCAATGAGTTTTGTAAGTTTCTGGCAGCTTTCTGGGAGGTTCCCTGAAATACATGTTACATGCATTCAAATTCTTTAAGGAATGTTTGATACAATATTAACTTGTTAAACTCATTTACAAAAAGAAAAAATAAAACAGAAATTAAATGGTCTGTTGATACATTTAAACAATATTGTTCTAAAATGTTTAAAAAATGTTGCAAAGTAACATCAGTTTCTGGAGAAGTGAAAGACAATCTGTAGTCAGTAACAAAACAAACGTATGTGATTAATGGGATTTACATGTGCTATATTTACTACAATCAAACTTCTTGAGTTCTTGAGTCAAAAAACTGTTCTAAAATTATAAAAATATAGTGAAAAAAGGAAGGGAAATACGATTATTCAGCAATACTTTTAATGGGTCATTTGATGTAATGTAACAGATTTTTGAGGTATGTTTACCTTGTATTCTTTTTAAAGTCTCTAAAAAATTACAAATGCAATGTTTTAACTTAAATTGACAAACTTATAAAAAAGGCATGTGTTGTAAAGTAATGTGAATGTGAACACCTGTTTGTTTAATGGTTATGTAGTCTAAAAGAAAACTTAGGTAAAAACCCATTGAGGAGTGTTTACATGCTGCAAGAGGTGATTCCTGAATAGAGGCAGGTGAGCTGATAACAGATGGACACAGGTGTGTGGAACAACAAAGGGAGCTGAGGGAAACATGACTGAGGACAGAAACCCAAAAATCTAAAAATGCAAGACTAAATGGCAAAGAAACTTGAAAACACTGTCAGAAATTAAAGAACAATAAAACATACTTATAAACAAAGTAAATCTGAAACAGAAAAGCAGAAATTATACTAACAGAAAACACCAAAAAATGCCAAACTGTGACAGAAATACAACAATGAAAATAAATCTTAAAAAACAGAACATTTTCTTTGACAATAATCCTTCATTGATGCTAATCTGATGTGCTCATATGATTCAAACTGACTTGTACGGTAGTAAAAGTACAGCAGCATCACTAATGGTAGTTTATAAATAAATATAAATAGTAGTTTATAAATAAATATAAATATAATATATATATATATATATATATATATATATATATATATATATATATATATAATATATATATATATATATATATATATATATATATATATATATATAAAAATATAATATATATAAAACTGTTTCTTTAACAGCAGTTGTCAAAAATGGTGGACATGTCACCATTCAAGCTGATTGATTGTTGCACTTCCACCCTCGTGTCCTTCAAATGCGCGTTAACGCTGAAGGGTTTGAATGTGTAGTGTGTCCCAATTCTCCGAAGTGGTCTTTAGCCCCGTCCCCTTTGTGTACTACATCCGCCCTTCGGCTAAGTTCACATCCAGGCGGACTTCGGCAAAGTATTTACCCACAATTCATTGCTGCATATGATGTTTTGATTATTATTTTTTTAATCATCTTTATTGATATTGAAGGGAATTTGATATAAAGGCGGAAAAATGGCAGTGGTGACAGAGTTAGCTGCGTCTGTCATGAAAAAAGCAGTTTTCAAATGTAAAGTAATGAAATAATTCTTGTTTCACTCTGCTGTACTTGTGTGAATACTACCAAACTTTGCTCCGTATTCAACAAGTCAGAACAAAACACATTTGAACAGCAAAATATCTCCTGCAATGACTTTGGAAAGCAAAAAAAAAAACTATACTGTACTTTTAAAATCGTACTGGCACCTTCTTAAAACCAAAACAGCGACCGGTCGGCCCTGTTGGATGTCTCAGAGGCGCAAGTCGAAGGCAGAACCTGTACTGTCCCAATTCTCCAATTTATACATGCTTGTAACCTGCGCACATGAACCCTTCTCCCTTCTGTGCACTTTGACTGAGTACACACTTCATAGAGCGGCGTAGGGTGTAGTGCGAGTCTTGGGACCGGGCCCCAGTCCTTGTATTTGTGTGGCACCTGTGTGAACACATGTGTTCCCACTCCTTCATTCATCTCTATCCCTGCTGCTGCTGCAGGTGCCTCATTCAGCTCTGTCCTTCATTCAGAAAAAAAATAGACTATGGTGTGAAAAAACAAAAGGAAGGATGTTGCACTTGAATGCAGCAATGAATGGACGTATTGTGTTGTTGTAGTGTTACATCCACTGCACGTTTCTCACACTTTTCATTTTATTCTGGACCTCAGGCTCATGTTCACAATGTTGGGAAACAATAAAGGAGTTCATTTCCACTGCCTACACATAAATCTATACTACAATGTTGTAGTCAGCAGTTAGTTGTGCTTTTTTTGTTTCCTAAAAAAATATTGTGGCAGTTTTTCCCTCATGGGCTTGGAGACAAGATTCCGTCATTGAGAGGTAAAAATTGGGGAGCAGCGATCTTTCATTGCAGGATATTTTATGCTATAAAGTGTAATGTTACAAGCAATTTAAAAAACAAACAAACAAAAATTTATTGTTATTACTGAATAAATATAAGTTCTTCCATGATCATTTTTAAGGGTTGTATTTATATTTTTGACCATTTATTTGGTAATTTCTCCACCTTTCTACCACTACAGTAAATCAGAGAGAGAAAAACTTAAACTAATGTAGTCTAAAATCTTTTCTTTTTCTTTTTTTTAAAAATTTGGTCGTTTGTTGATTTTATTAAAACTCACCTGGTATTCCTCAGAAACCTACATGCCATGTGTGTCAATACTCTATCCGTTCACACCCAGGTCTGTATGGTTGAGAAAGACGTAGAGCCATTATAAAGGTTCATACACAGGTAACATGGATTTATATGCTATATGTGTCATTAACTTCACAGAATCCAAGCTTGACTCACAGACGCAAATAACAGTTACCTAATATCCGCTGAAATAGATTCGTTTTGCGTCTCCATTCTTCTGCAGTGACTAATAGATGTCACAATCAGAGCCCAGGTGCTTTAGGCTAATCTCCATGGTCTCCCTTTCTCCACACCCTGGGACACTCATGACCACATCTGCTACCCTTTAACCTCAGCCTGAGTCACCTTGTCCTGCACTGACCACAGCTTTAAAACCTCCTGTTCATCAGCCATGGCCTCCAGGACTCACAGTCGCAAAGCTGCGTGCACGCTAACCCAAAATACATTAAGCTAAACCTACCAGTGGGGATTACTTTGTGATGAAACAGAAGTTTGGAGAGGTATTAGGATATTTCTCAGGTATTTAACCCCCTTTTTTAAAAAAATCCATAGGGATTGGTTTTAAATGGTTCTAACTTGCTAATGTGGAGGTTGACTTACATGCGGTCAGACTCACAGGAAAGCAACACCAACAATTATTTTTTTGTTGTCACGTGATTGTTTGTGGTGCTGTGATTTCTCTTGAAATGACTGATGAGCTGTTTCATACACTGCCTGAGTAACACTTGAAGAAAAAACTGAAAAAGTGATTCATGGATATTTAAAGATATGATTCTTTAGGAGTCACTTAATGTCAATTGCCATGTTTGTAAATGTTTGTAAATACTAGCATTTTTGCAATTTATTTGTGAATTTTACGTGACTACTTAAATTATATATTTTTTTGTTATTGAAACCCTGACTGAAGGCAGTGAAGCTGTCACGGTTTAAAGTGTTTTGCTCTATTTGCACTGTCAGAATGACAAAAAGTCAAGAAATGTAGGCTCAAAATTTAAGTCTTTCATTTTTTTAGACTTTAGACCTTTGAGGATAGTTATATCTATGTTTAACTATTAGTTGTCATTTGATTTGTTGTGAGTTATTTGCTTCATAACTGAACGAAGGACTCAAGAACTGACAGCTGGAGAGAATTTATTTGGACAAATCTGATTTACATTGAAATCTAGGTCTTTTCTTCAGAGTCAAGTGGTTACTCTCTCTGGGAGAGATCCTGATGTCAAGATTGTCCTAACATAATCGATTTAGTATTAAATGATCCATAACTGCCAATCTAGAGAAAAAAACTATTCACAGAAGTACTTATACTCCATATGCTACAAAAACAGAATAATAGATAAATGGGAGATCTGGCAGAAAGTAGAGAGCATGCCAAAGTATCAAGACTAAACAAATAATAAGGAGAATAAACAAATGTGAGAAGCGGATGTGTTTAATTTTTCAGTGTTTTAAAATTGCTCTCTGTCATTCACATTTATTTTTTATCTACCTGGTGATCCTAATTGTAGAATATTTGTTACTTATATATTCTAGGCCCAAAAATAGTGCTTGTGAGTTTATAAACTTAGTCACTTACTTCAATTTGTAGAATATTCAAATGTTAAAATTCCCATTCAAACACAACTACTAATTTCAGCATAGTCACACAAACATAAAGCAAACAATTGTGAATAAATAAATCATGAATAAACAGAAACAGATGAATGAAAGGTTATTAACACAAACACATACTGTACACATGTATTGGACCTGTGGTAAATACTACATGACTGACAGTGCAGTGACATTTTTTCAGAGCTTAGATTGATTGATGAGCTTTAAAATGATTATTTATTTATTTATTTGTTTTTTGATCATTCTAAAAACTTTAATAAAGTTGTTTGTCTCTTATTGGCTGGTAGAAATAGGCTTAGCTTTAGGCTCGAGAAGCTGTGATGGTTTTTGTCAGGAACAGTCTTCACTACAATAGAAGCACAAATATGATGTGGCTAAATTCTGCTTCTAACTTCCTGCTTTGAAGTTTTAGCAAACTTATCCAAGCACCCTACTGCAGTCGTGCACACAAACATGCAGATGTTGTGTGTATGCTCATTCATCAAGTTGATCAAAACATGAGCACTTACACATGCACACGAACTCATGCATAAAAGCCATCCATAAAGCAGCAGAAAGTGTTCACAGACACAAAGCAGATTGTGTGCGTGTATGCCTAATAAACAGGCCTATAAATAACTCAAGAGGAGGAGACACACAGCATTTCTGTTGTGGTTTCATGTTTTGTCGCTTGAAGATCCTGCAGACACACAAACATCCCCAAAAGTAATTACTGTCTCCAAGGACAACGATGACTGATGAGCCCTCCCCTCAAATAAGGCGATGGATGCATTGTTACTGTATTCTGCCCTGTCTCCTGTGTCTCAAACCAGATTAAAGACATTTTAGAAAATCTTGGAAGAAATTAAATGATCCAAAATTTTGTGAAATGTTAATATTCAGACTTGGTTTAAATTATTGTATAATTTAGTCATTACTAAACTAAAGTTTAAATGACAAGATATACAAAAAATAACTAAGCAAAGATGACATATCATAAGCACAACTTAAACAACACAATACAATCTTGATTTATACTTATTATAATTATTTGTTTGCCAAATTGCTTAACTTTACTACAAACTGGCTGTCATGAGACCATTTTAGTCCCATGGTTTATATACTTTTTTCCGTAACTTGTACTTATTTAAAACAAAAAGACATTTAAATTTCAACTCATGTAGAAATTATACTGAATTAGAACCACAATAAGCTTTCAGAACTGATGTAATGAAACAGTTTTCTGGATGTCTTGTTACTCTGTGACATGTTTCATCTCCAGAAATTCCAGCTATTATTTTAATGCACATGTATATTTAGCCATTATATTACAAGCTTATCAAGAAATTATTAGGAACCAACATTTCATTTAGAAACATTAAAGCTGTGAAGCTTTCATGCACAAAAAGACCCCAAACAAGTCTATATGTTTAATAACCTCTTATATTAAAGAAAGCCTTCTTTGAAATAAATCAGATACATCAACATGTAAATATTACTGCAACATGCATACTATCATAAGCTAACTTCTTCAGTAGGTTTTGACAACTTTGAGATTACAAGAAGAAAGAACTTGCACAGAAAAAACCTAATACCCACATGACTGCAGGACTGTGTGGGAAGCAGCATTTCCTTGTGCAAGACCTTGAGGTTCTACGTGGACTTTGTAATGTTTCATATGTGCAAACAAAACCAAAAGGGCACATGACCATGTGCTTCGCGCTGACCAATAGCTTGACTTTTTCACACATGGCGTTTATCCATCATCTGATTGAATGGGGGATGAGTGAACCTAACGGAAGAGAGAGTGACTCTGGGATATGGTGACCTGCGGGAAGGGGGTGTTCCTTGTTTATGGAGGTAAACAGGAAATATGTGCACAATGAAAAAGTTTAAACCCTTTGATTGTCAAGGCTGTGAGAAAAACTGGCTTTTAAGCTTCAGCTGTGCGTGTGTGTGTGTGTGTGTGTGTGTGGAGGGGGTGGGGGGTGCTGGTATTGTTGCCAGGAGGCACCTGCTACTGCCTCTTTGTTCAAACCCAAATTAAAAAAGGTTCTTCTAGTGTGATAGATTTTGATTTATGCAAACGTTTACTCACACACACCAGCACACACTCAGGCTGTGTTTATGAATATGAATGTACAATCATGGGTTTATGAGTGTCTTTTTGTGAGAGTATGTGCTCTAAGAATAGCTCCCAACAGGAAGTCTAAATTTGGTCTGGATCAGGAAGAAAAGTGTGTTAGAGGAACAAACAAATCTGGAAAGCTTACCCCTTCAGCCCTCTCTCAACACCCCCACTCCTCCCCCCACACACACACGTACAGATGTAGAAGAGAGTAAAAACATCACTCTCTTTTAGCATCACTTATTTGAATACTCAAAGCCTGTTTACTTCTATGTTTTTACTCTATTTTAAACTTTATGTGTGATTTTTTTTCTTTGGATAGACACTCCACAAGTACAAGAGAAAGTTTTGGGCAAAGATCTGTAACACTGAGGATAAAACTGTTTTGTCTCAAATGTATTTTATCAACACCTAAGGGATTTATTATAATACAATTTTGAAAATCCTACTGTTTTTGCAGTTTTAGAGTTTCAGATTGACTAAGGTGTGTTTGGTATTTTTGAGATGGGGACTTTTCTTAAATCCATGGTTCTCAGGTTATTTCATTAGAGAAATAGGTGAATTTTACAGGCATCACATTTAAAACACTATAAAAAATATAGTATAATAAACATCACACTAAAATCATGTGTATATGTGCAATAAAATGTGAAATAATGTGTATCAGTTTATCAGTTTGATTTAAAATCTTTCCACTTATCAGAAACAGTTATGCAACCATGATGATAATTATCAATCTGATCTTCTTCTGATTTTCCACAATCAGTGCATCAATGACCCCGTGGTGTTATTCCTTTAATTATTATTATTATTATTATTATTATTATTATTATTATTATTATTATTATTACTAAATGATTCTATCAAATCCAAACACTCATACCCAGAAGAGGAAGTAGGAATCATTTTTTCCCTGAGGAAGCCAGCATGTGTGTATGAGAGGTTCTCAGGCCTGGCCTGTACTTCCTCCTTCTCCTCCTCCTCCTCTTCTTCTTTTGTTGTTTGTTCCACCTCCAGCTGGACTCCAGACAGGAAACAGATGCTGTCCCCCTCTCTTCCCTCTTTTTTCCCTTTTTTCTTCCTCCTCGACTTTTTAATCTCTCTGCCTCACTTTTCTACCCCCCTCTTCCTTCATCATGTTTTTTTCTGCTGTTATTTCTTTTCCCCACATCCCTACATCCATATGTGCATTACTCCTCGTTGTCAAAGCCTTAATCTGTTCTACCTCTCTTTTTGAATATACCTTTCCTTCGTATGCTGCTTGTTTCTCTGCCCCCCTGTTCTTCCATTTTCTTTCTTCATTGCAACACATTTCACTGTGGTTTCAGTCATTGTTTGTCAAAAGACCCACCACAGCAACTACTAAAAAAAGCAACAAATGCAGCAACTTAAAAATATACCCAGCAAAATTTAGCATCATTTGTCATGCAGAATTTAAAGTACTAAATTAATTCATTAAATCATATAAAATAGTAGAAAAATAATTGTCATTGTTTGTTAAGCTTGTGAGTACACTGTAGTACGTAAAACTCAACAGGATAATTTGGGTTATATATTCTGATGAATGCACAATTAATAACTCTCTGATAAGAAGAGAATAAAAAGTAACTTGGTGTAAAAACATCATTAAATGAAAAATATTTGCATTGCCATTTTTTGTTTCTACACGCATACCATGCATGTGTGTTTCTGGCAGTGTGTCACCACCTAGTGTTTTCTTTGAGAAAGTTGTTGTTTACCCTCTAAATCGCTCCCTTTTTTCTTTGGTTTAAACTTTTATTTACACAATTTCTGACACGCTGACAACATTTTAAACTGACTGGTTGCATTTGTATCAGTGGTTTGCGAACATCTTTTGCAAATCCTCAACAAACAGATATCAAATAAACTTTTAATTTTTTTATTTATTCTAAAGGGACAGTACACATTGATGAACATGGGTTTACCCTGTAAAATTGACAATTTAATCATGACAGCTATTTTCCTCAGTAGTCCCTGTGAGGTTTATAGTAAAACATAAAAAAAGGAATAGGATCAAATAAAATACCCAAACAAACAAAAGCTAACGACACACATGCACTGTTAATATCATAAAAGTTAGATACAAATTTCTAATACAATAAATTTAGCAAAGACAAAATTTGCACATAAACAGGTTAATACAACAGATTTGATGTTTCTTCAGATAATGTTTGATTTGAGCCTTAAAGCTGCAAAAGGTGGAAAGCTCCAGGTACTCTGATTTCCTCACACAGTCCAAAAAGATGCATGCAGAGTCAACACAGAACACGCATATTACACCGCAGAAGTAATGCAAGAGTAACATAAAAAATCCTAACTGATATGATAGGCTGAGGTCAGATGATCATTGTATGTATGATTGAAATGTTAATACGGGAAACATGAACCCCCACACACACACGTGTGTGTGTGGGTTGTTTTCTGGTATTATGATGCCATTTAAATCTTCCAGTAAAACCAGTTTGCTGAAACTGCTGCAGCTCCATTGAGTTTGAGTGAATCAGAGTTTCCAAGCTTCCTGCTCGAACCCTGTCATGCACAGACACGCACACACACAGTCATGCCAGCACAGCAGTCTGAGTAAGCAGCCTGCCGTGCTGGATTAACTCTGCTGGAGATACCTGAGTGTGCTCTGCTTCTGCCTTCCTGACCTGTTTTCCTTTATGTAAATTTATATGCTTCCTTCTTACCTTTTCCCACAGCAACTTTTTTTTCCCCATTACTTATGGAAAGTACATTAATGCTTTCCAGCATTTTAATATTTCTTTGAATATTTTCCAAACACATCAGAGCAGATGAATAAATCTTTCACAGAAACCGTTTTTAAGGATCACGCCTCCAGCAGTACCATTTCAGGCAGTGTTTTACCTTTATTAGATGATAATAACAATGCTCCTGCTAGTTAGAAATTGTGGTCAAGTTGCATAGTAATATTAGGGAAACATGTAGGCTACTCAATAGGACTATTATAGGATATCATCAAATTCAATTTCCAGTTTATTCTGTGTATAAATACATTTATTGCTTACTGAACTGCAAGAATTTCAAAACAAGTATTTACTAGTTTTGTAATGGATATAGTTTAGTATAAATCTACAAAACCACATATTTTAATTTTTATATTTGTGTCAGGTGGTGTCTTTCTTTCTCCCCTTGTTTGGGGTTACCTGCTGGTCAGGGCCTGATCACAGAACTCATATATCACGTCTTTATTAGGAGGAAGTCATTAGGTTTCTGTGGTGACCCAGCCTTGACCCTGTTGAAGTCACATTAAAATCCCAGACCCAAGGGTCAGGGTAGGAGGTGGGGGTCTTGTACCCAACAGCAGCCAATCACAGACAACCGATGCTTCGCTTTGGTACAGGTTCCAAGGTTCTCTGTGAATGTGTGTGTGTGTGTTTGGGTGGTGTTAGTGCAGGTTAGTAGTTGAAGCAAGCACACCTGCTGATTTAAAAGTTAAACTATTTTCTGTTTCATTTTTTTTTTTACTTTGAAAGCCACCAAAATCTACCAGTCAGCCTGTCAGAGAGCCCAAAACACGAAAGATAAAGAGTGACAGGAAATCTCCTTCAAGTGAGACTTAGTTTTTCACTTTCTCCGCCCGATGTTCAGCTTTAATGACAAAGAAAAGCAGTGTGCATATAGAGAAGAAAGAGCTAACAGCATTCATTTCTTTTCTACTTTTGGAAAACTTGCCTTCCCCTTAAAGTACAAGAACTGCAACACAGGTTTTACAACAGGAAGTACAGTTCCTAAAAAAAAAAAAACAAACGTGTGTTGTGATTTTTTATTGCAAGCTTTTTGTTTTGTCAAGATAAGACAGTGTTGCATAAGTTTACCATGGCTCTTAGATATGATGGATTTTTTTTTAAGCTGGCTAGTTTTTTTGCATTGTTTTGTGCCTACTCTTTCGTTTTTCTTAAGAACCAAAAGTTTCAAGTAAATGTACACAACTAGGAATGCACTGTTAACTTTTCTTAACAACTAGTATTTGTTATAGCAGAACCAGACGACATTTTATTTTCCCTTTTCAGCTGCTCCCTCCTGCAGGGGTCAGCACAGAAAGCAAACTTTGATGGATAGATTTTTGCAACTGTTTTACATGGATTGCCCTGAAACAATCTGGGCTGGAAGTCACAGCCTCAGGATCCCAAGACTGCAGCACTGACCACCGAGCTACTGCAGCCCCAATGCAGCGGCACTCAGTTGGGTATCAGTCGACATTATGTGTGTGTACTCGTCTTAGTACTCATAGAAGTGTTCTGATACCACACTTTACAGCAATGTGATGTTCATCTCTCAGTTGAGCAATTAGCTGATACAGGGGGAGCAATGTCAGCCATGTGAAGTACTTCAAAAGGAGAGAAAACTGGTGAGAAAAACGAAATGCATCTGGATTGAATTCTAGCCCTGATGCAATTTGATAATACTACCAACACAACAACAAGTTCAAAAGATTTGTAGAGAGCGGTAGGAAACAGCTACAGTATGTCATGCAGCAGAAGAGGGTCCTAAGAATATATCAATCTGAACACAAGCTTCCATACAATCTCCCTTACTTACCAGTAGGGAGATTGTCTGGCATTTAGTTTTCACATCTGTAATTGGTGACTGTAAGCAGACAAATGTAAAAACTTCTATTTGTACTTGGTTTAAAAACAGTGTGGTATCTGTGTGTCCCTATACACAACAACAACATTAACAAACCAACTCTATAGTGAAGTATTATAGTTATCTGGCTGACCTAAACCTACACAGTTAAAGAAACAGACCTTTGACCTTTTGGCTCTCTGCAGAAGATGTGTGTGGACGATTCTCACTTTCAGCCAATGATCCATATTGCTTATGGTTGGGGTAGATGAGGTTGTCCCTTTGACTGACAGGAGGCAGAATGTGGCGCCTGGCGTCCACTTACCCTCTATCTACCCTCTTCACCTCCTTGTTCAACTTCCTTTGCCTGGATCCCCTTTCTGGGGGTTAAAGTTCATCATTAGGATGCCCTCCATTGCTGATAATAACACATAACCAGGACAGGACTCTGGCAGGGGTTGTGAGGGCCAGAGAGGGTTGACAGCTCCCATCAGTCTTTGGAGAACCCCTTAAACCATCTCTATTGCACACGCACACACACACACACACACACACACACACACACACACACTCACGAACTTCTCCCCCCAGGGGTATTAGTGTTCTCACTTTGCCCTGAATGAGAGCTGCACTGAGCGGTCACAGTGATGACAGAAAATGTGATACGCCACTGGTCCTGCTGCGCTAATTTAAACTGATAAGTTCCACACTGTTCAAATGTTTCTTTGCATATGTTTTCACCTGGAAGTTTTACTGCTCCTTTATCACACTCCTATCATATTCTAACATATCACTGTTAAGGACTGTAACCAACCAACTGGTTGGTGTTTTTGTTGTAAATCAGGGTGGTAACGTGAGATATTGTCCATGTAAAAAGTCAAACTGGATTTTCTTTCCTTGTCAAGGGAAAATGGTCTTGGTATGTTTGCACTTGCTGCTATGCAGCTGGTGATACACCCACTGATGACATCATTGAGTTTTCTCAAAACTGAACAAGCAGGAAGTAAAACCTAATTTTGTGAGTACTTACATTCATCACATAGTCAGAAGAGTAGTAGGAAATGGAGACCTGTTTGAAAAATCAGATCAGATTATGTTTCAATTAAATGCAACTTTATTATTTTTTCTTTTGTGTGTGTGTCATCCCTGAACAAGAGTAATCTCTGCACACAGTTCTTCCGTCAATGTTTATCAGTAACTGTAAAGTAATTAGTAGTAGTAGTAAAGTAATTGACAAACTTGTAGGAAATTATTTGTGGCATGTCATTGCATTTTCCAAACATGTAAAATGGCTACCATGTCTTCCTTGTTGCATCAACCTTAAATTTAAGCCGTAGTTTGCATTTCAAGCTCACACTTTCTGAGTTAAACAAGCCTGGTGACTCTCAGAGTATTAAGGATCAGTTTATTGATCATTTGGACTTCATTTAGGTCTTAGCAGCTGTGACATCTTTACAGTTTCACATTCAGACTTGAACAAAGATGGTTTCTCATATTTCTAAAAATACTTACTTAATTAAAAGCAGAGCAACCATATTTGGAAAGACCCAATTCATTTCACTCTGATTAATCTAGACCTGTTTCCTGGAAATGTCTGTGGTTATAATGAATAATGTCAAAGTTTTGTGATGTGGGTTCAGATGATCAGTTTGTTGCTTAATCAAGAGTTTTTAAATTGCTCATATTGGTCTTACATACAAAGTTAACAGTATATCAACACAGTTGGTGTTGACTGACATTATACATTTACCCTAATTCAAAACACCCATGATTCTTTTTTATAAACATGTATTTGCACTGTGGAAATTCCCAGTGACAAGTTAAGATTTACATTTTAAAGAAAATCCCTCCACAAATATTTTTGAATGGAAGACAAGCAAACAAAAAAAAAGTCATGTCACGAAACGAAGCCTAAATCCCATAAAGTTACAAGTCCTATAAATATTAAAAGATATATATATAATAACAAATAATCACTGATTATTATTATTAATAGTAGTAGTAGTTGTAATAGTAGTAGTATTACAAGGTGTGAGTGCCTATTGTAGAATTAATTTTTTTATTTTTTGCTTTGTTTGCTGTAATTATGAATTGCATTTATATTTATCACCTGCTGTATGAGGCAAAGTCAGAGCGATAGTGTTTTTATTCTTTGTGTGTGTGTGTGTGTGTGTGCGTGTGTGTGTGTGTGTTTTGGGGTGTGAGTGTGTGTGTGTTTGTTTGTCTGCCTTAGCAAAACATCTCATTAAGCATTTAATGGTTTTTAAATGAAAACTCCCAAAAGGTAATCACTGATTAATATTTCAACTACAACTGATTAACCTTTGGACTCAACCTAAATTAAGATGGCCACCAAAGGTAATCAGCTTTCACAAACACAAAAATGTCTACAACTTAGCCTATTTTACAGATACTGAGGTAAAATCTGGTGTGTTAATAGGTGACAGTTAATTACTACACATACTCTGAGCAGTAACTCATCGTGTGAGATCTGTTTTTAAACTTTTGTCATTAACTATTAGAATCAACTGAGTCTGTTAACAAAATATCTAATGAAATACTGAACAGATTTCAATGAAACCTCCAGAAAGTCATTATTATTGGATTCACATCTACAACTGATATATCTCTTGGAATCTATCCAGATAAACATGGCTGACAGCCCATTGACCTTAAGACCAAAAAGAAAAAAGGCTTTAACTCAGTTTTACAGATATTGAGCTAATTTTGTTGTGGTAGTAGTTGAGAGTCATATTCTCTGATTTTTATTACATCTCATGAGATCTCACAATATTGCATGAGATCACACATAAAAACATAGTGGGTTAAACTAAAATAAATATTACTCTGTCCCTTCCCAGTATAAGACAGTGTTAATTGAAAATTCTGGTATGAAAGGCAGCGGGCGATATGCAGTCCTCTAAGGAATGCTTGGTCTTTAATCATTTGATGCTTTTATACATCAGCTGTACTCCTCTGCCCTAATAGTACAACTTCTGATGGTCTAAACAAAGCCATTTCCTCTAAATTACTTGCCCCAGTCTGTTATTACCTTTTTATCAGGTTGTACTCTCATTCACTCACACTTGCAGACATTTATCACTTCGTCAGAACATGATGAAGAAGTGGCGCCTCTCTGCAGAAAGCTGAGTGACACACATCCGACACTTTAAGTATAACCTTCCCTTTTACCTCTCCGTCTTCATCTTATTATTAACATTCTGTGGTTGGACAGTGCTACGTGCATTGTCTCTGACAGTTTGATGAGCCATTAGTCGGTATAATTTATCTGTGTGTTCGCTCTGCCTGCAGACTCTCTGTCTGCTCTGGGACAGCGAGCTTTTGTCCAGACTGGTTTGTCCCACACACGCACACACTTACGCATGCATGCATGCATATATACACTTAGAGTCATACTCTGCTGACATAGAAAGGTATGTTACTGAGTTGGGAAAAATGGCATAACATCACAAATGGAAGTGTTACCAAATACTGAAAGTTTTAAATTTACACAAAGTGATGAGTGGTCAGGTCAGAAATCCTCACACCGTCATTAAAACTGGATGTTTTGCTCACATTTTAACATCAATTAATCACCTTATTTGGTCTATGCTGCCAGGATTCTTGAACTGAAGCATTTGTTGAATAAAATCGAATACAAACAACAACTCATTACGCAAACGTAGAAAAAAAAAAACAAAAACAGGCAGATTTTTGCTAGTTGGAAGCTGTACAACCAGTGAATACTAACATCTGAGTTTAAAACAAAGTGTTAATTATTGTTTATTTATTCTTAAAAACACATTTACAAAAGCCTTACAGAAGAAGAAATATGATTTTATATATATGTGAAGTTCTCTGAATTAACTTTAATATAAAAAACAAATCAAACTAATGTAATATTGTGTAGGTATACACTTTTTCAAAATTAAATTATTGTCAATCTCTAGAAACTTCAAACGTATGTGTCATGTGCAAAAGTACACATTTGAGCAACTGTTGCTATAAATCATTTCTTTGCAACATTTTATTTGATTCTTTGACATCACACAGCTTCCTAAACATGTTTGTGTTCCCAAAATAATCAATTTTCAACATATACAGAATAACTTCCTAATTATTAAACCGATATAAACTAAATATGACGTCTGCAGCATTTGAAGGTGGATTCTTTAGATTAGGAAACAAATAAGGGAGGAGATGGAGTCCCAGATGGAGTCTATAAGAAAGATAAGAAGCATATTGTTATTATCAGTTACATTCAGGATTAACATAAACACAAAAGCTTAAACACAATGCTCTGTATTTCAGGCTTGTTTGCACGTTTAGTTTGTCCTCCGCCTGCTAAACTAAATGTAATATGCTCTGCATTTTGTGTTTTTCATGCTCTTAATTCTCGCTCTGTGTCGTAATCAGCCTGTTGCTCAACAGCTAAACATGCAGTGAAGAAGGGGGGAAGACTAAAGAGGGGCTTTCTATCTGGGTGGAGGGCAAACTTCCACCTCGATAAGAAAAGGTGAGAGGTAAACATTGACCTGAGCCCTATCGCTGCTTGTTCAAGTCCATCTTTCCTGGAGAAACTATGCAAACAGCAGGGATGCTCTGATAACTCTCTTTCACGTCCAGCACTAAAGTTTAAGTATGGTCTGATAACAAGGAGCAGAGCCTGGGCGTCACAGTTTCGACCTTTGTTTAATGAAAAATGATTCATGTTAGCCATTTTTCTTCTTAATCACAGTTTGTGTGGAAAAGGTTCAGGTTTATATTTTGCCCTTAATTCTTAGGAATGACGTTTTATAGATCAGATGATGAGGGACCGCTCTCCTTATCAGGTCCAATATTTAATCAGCCAGGTTTTTTAAAGTTTCTCTCAGGCAGAGAAACATTGTGAAAAAGCAAATAACACCACTTCTTTTGAATAGTAAAAGTATTTGTTTATTTTCTAAAGCTCAAAAACCTGCTTTTAGTTAGAGACTATTTTATCACAGAAGAGAGTCTGAAGCCATAAAAAACACCGAAGAAGGATTAACTTTAAACAAAAGCAGCAAGGTAAGACAAGATGACCCAATCTGTCTGTTAATGGGTAACAGGATCAGCGCTGCTCCTCTACATGACTTTAATGCAAACTTGTACGCAAACAGATGAGTTTGTACAATAAAGTGCATTTGTACACAAATGCTGAATGGCTGCTACAAAATGACATTTTCCAATTAAAAAGGTTTATTGCCCTTATAGATCATCCCAGTCTGTTTTCAACAAAAACATAAACAAAATCTTTTTTTCCAACTATATTCTCTGTGGCTAATCATTGATTTTATAATAACAACTACAGTTCATATAAAGACATGAGTGTGTAACCCAAAGACACACTCATGGGTTTGCTCCTGTTGACAGGGCTCTAGTAAACAAAAACAGAAAATAAATCAATTATTTTATGTACTTAACTTACCTCCGAGGTTGATTTCTAGATAAATATTTGTTTTTGTGAAGAATTGTTTTGCACAGGAATTTTAACTTATATTTTTAAAACATCTAAAGGACAGTTTTATATATATTATAGGATCAGAACTGTGTGTGTCTTTGTTTGTAGCATTTGCAAAATGTCTGGATTTTAATAAAAGTTTCAGAAATTAATCACTGGGTTAACATTTACAACTGATTAATCTTTGGAGTCCCAATTCAAAATGACTTTTACAGACATGAAGCTAAATTTTAGTGTGGTAGTGGGTGTCAGTCATTCACAGAAGAACAATAGATCATGTAAGACGTCGCAACATCGTCATAGATTGAAAATATTATTTTCAAGGTTTGATCAAAACAGCCATAACTGGGTTGAGTTCAAACCTCTGGCATGAAAGGTGGGGAGTGATATGCATTCCTTCAACAAAAGCTAGACTTTTCTTTTCCACATGAATTGTGCCAGGATGTATTGCAGGATAAAACATCTAAACTATAATGCACAAGTCTATTTGGAAGATCTAACAGAAAAAAACATTTTGTTAGTTAGTCCTGATGCATCTGATAGCATGCACTTGGAGCAAAACTAAACCTGCATACCACACAACTTCGTGTTTATGTGTGTGCTTCACATTTATGACATCAGTTCAAGCCCCTTGTCTGGTTATACAGTTTCTTAAATATGACTTTATGACTCTATAATGGCTCAGTAAACACATTTACACATGTGCACTTTCCCTTGACTGTATCTCCAAACAGGACCTCAGGATATCGAATTTCTTATTGACGATCATTACTAACAAAATAGTGCTTATCCTGACCAACCCACGTTGAAAACACATCATTGAACTGTTAGCAATCATGTTGAACTAACTGCACGTTTCCCATACAGTAAAGTGATACGTGAAACAAACAGGAAGTGAACTTTAGAACATATTTCAAAAAAGTATGAGGAGACAGCAGCTCGCACAAAAATAAATTTCATAACAAACTAAAAGTTAACAGGTTTACATTATTGGTGTCTATGCTGAACAACAGATATCAAATAAAAATAACAGGTTTCAGAAATTTAGATAAACAAGCATGAAAAGTTTCCTTGACATCTAAATAAACTAAATTTTCACAAAAACAAAGTAATTGTTGATCAGGATTAAATTATACAAATTATCAAATTTAATTATTATTATTAAAATTATTAATTAAATACCATTCGAACAGATCACAGAAAAACTGAAAAACATGTTAAATAAAAGTTCACTAGCAGTTTCCAGTCATTAGTGAATACAGTGTGTGTTATAATTTCTAAATATTGGTACATTTCTAACTATGTAAAAGAGAAAAGAAAAGTTAAAACAGCAGCAGCAGCTTTAATGTTACTTCTGTTTGTTTTGGTCAGACACATAACTAATTTTTGCAGAATAAATGTCTCTTGTTCAGGAAGTCACCAGGAAGTCTTTGTCTTCATCTGCTGTTCAGTCAGGGTAAAACATCCTTTAGACCTGCAGAGCGTGATCAGGTTTATAATAAACTACATGCATAGTTATTGAAACTTAAATAAAAGCAGTTTGTCAATTTTATTCTTTGCATTTTATCAAATCTAAAATAGGCAATATATATAAGAAAATAGCTGTAGACTACGCTCAAGGCTGTTTATGCACTGAAGCCAGGGGTTCATTTGAAGTTTTGTTGGCATCTCACTGGAGGATTGGGTCAGATTACATCTTTTTCCTGATAGATTCCAAAGTATTTTATTGTTAAAGACTTACCCGAGACATTCACCATCATCTGACTCAACCTAATCATGTAATATACAGTATAAATAAGTGCAACTTAAATTTAAGGATGAAGGAAATAAAGAAAACAAAACACAATCAGGAGAAAAGAATGCAGCATGTTATTCATCACTCGACCACTAGATGGTGCTCACAGCTACAACTAAACTGAAAGCTGACAGATATGTGCAAGATATAAACCACAAAGCCAATTATTTTTAATCATGTAGTCTTGAAGAGAAAGCAACTTTAGATGCAGTATTTTATTTTGAAATGTTACAAAGTGCATAGTTACAATATAATAGACTGCATCTCTTTTATTGCAGTTTTGATGTAAATTTTGCAGAGTTTTATTTTAGTCCCTTTTGTGGCTATATTACTTATGAACCTCATTTTCTTTGTGATCCTCTTTATTGTAGTCTACAAAAAATTCATTGGAGGCCACAGCCAGAGCAGTGACCAGAGTGACAAACTCCTGGAAGTCCACTTCATTATCTTTGTTGTCATCCAGGTCATACAAGATCTTCTCCACCAGAAACGAATCATTGGTGCCCTGAAAGAGAGCATGATGTACAGCATTGTATCATTTCCACAGAATAATAAAATAGGTAAACACAACTACACAAGTAGTTGGTCTAAAATGACACAAGTTAATCAAATTGTTCTGTAGCTTAACATAACCACACAGTTTAACCAACACTGAAATGGCAGTGTTTATGACTTTTTATTTGCGTGTTTTTATGATGTAAAGCACTTTGAACAGCCTTGCTGCTGAAATGTGCTATACAAATAAACTTCACTTGAAATCAGTTTATGAACTCCACAAAAGAAAGGTTTTCATCACTAGAGCAGCTCATCAGAATAAGTTCAACACTGAATGTTTTCACTCTGAAGCTGGCATGGGTGTAATGGAAAATCTATCAATTGAGCTACAACGATACGAGAACAGATCAATGAATAAAGTCTAATTCAGTGAACTTGGAAACATGCATCCAACAATAATGGACATTTTTAAAAACATAATAAAACCAATACACATCCATTTGAGGAAAAGACTTTCTTACATTCACGAAATCAGGAAGTTCCTTCTGCAACATATTCTTCAGCTCCTTCTTGTTCAGTTTATACTTGTCGCCTTCTTTTCCTGAATAGCTGTAGAAAATCTTGATCAGGTCGTCTACAGCCCTTTGTAGAGGAGAGCACATCTTGCAGTCTTGTGATGGAAAAAGCAGAAGGACATTATCATTGCTGCTACTAAATTATGAAATTTAAACTGCATTTTTACTGTTTGAAGGATTTTCATGGGGGGGGGGGATCTTTAAAAAAATAAGCAGCAAGCGTGTGTTACTGAGTTACTTCAGTTACTAAGTAAAAACAAACCTCTTTGCTAGGGAGGTAAAAAAAGGGGCTCACTGAATTTTGTAAATACTGCAGAACTGGCAGGCTTGCCCATTCTTCAAAAACTGAAGAGGAGGAAGAAAGATAAAGCCCTACCCAACCAACCCCTAAAACACACACACACACACACACACACACACACACACCACTGCCATCATTATTCACATGTATACTTTGCATGTATGAAACTTTACCCCATTTCCCTTTTTTGTAGGCTGTGTTTAAAGAAATGCTGTTTGGGAACAGACCAGCATCTGTTGTCACAAATTTACATAATCTTGTGTCAGGAAAATGAAAACTGGTGAAGAACACCAATTTGCAGCATCACTGAAGGGCAAAGAGTGTAATAATCTGTTTGTATTCAGGAGACAGAAAATAAAAAAAATGCCTTATGTTTGAGAGCACAAACACAACTTCACTTCACTTACTTCTGCTGCATTCTCCGAATTATTTACAGTTAGTTTACTTAATCATCTAAACCCAGAGCATCCAGGGAAGTAATTAGGAAATTTGAGCATCAAATGCAAAGCTGATGCTAATTACATGCACTGTTTTAGGTATTCAATGTGAAGATTTTCCAAATGCAGATGCCTTTGTGTATGGGGGGGGGGGGGGGGGG